>NC_090379.1:117072412-117438629 GCF_036365525.1 Heterodontus francisci
TTTTGTACCCAGAATCATTACAGCAGAAGGAGGCCATTCGGCCCATCGTGTCCACACCGGCTCTCTGAAAGAGCAACTCCCTCAGCTCCATTCCCATCTTCTCCCCGTAACCCTGCATATTCTTCCTTTTCATATAACTCTCATTCCCTTTTGAATGTTTCAATTGAACCTGCCTCCACCACGTTCTCAGGCAGCGAATTTCAGACCTTAACCACTCGCTGCGTGAAAACGTTTTTCCTCATGTCACTTTTGCCTCCCTTACCAAATACTTTCAATCTGAGCCCTCTCGTTCTCGATCCTTTCATGAGTGGCAAGTTTCTATCTATTCTGTCCAAATCCCTCATGATTTTGAATACCTCTATCAAATCACCTCTCAGCCTTCTCTTCACCAAGGAAAGCAGTCCTAACTTCTCCAATCTATCTTCATAACTGAAATTCCTCAACCCTGGAATCATTCTCCTGAATCTTTTCTGTACTCTCTCCAATGCCCTCACGTCTTTCCTCAAGTGCAGCGCCCAGAATTGGATGCACTACTCCAGCTGATACTGACCCAGTGTCTTATACAAGTTCAATATAACTTCCTTGCTCTTGTACTCTATACCCCTATCAATAAAGCCCAGGACACTGTATGCTTTATTAACCACGCTCAACCTGCCCTGCCACCTTCAATGACTTTTGCACATATACACCTCAGTCCCTCAGCTCCTGCAACCCCTTTAGAATTGTGCCCTTTATCGAATTTTGTTTCTCCATGTTCTTCCTACCAAAATGAATCACTTCACGTTTCTCTGCATTGAACTTCATCTGCCACCTGCCCGTCCATTCCACCAACTTGTCTGCATCCTTTTGAAGTTCTACACTATCCTCCTCACAGTTCACAATGCTTCCAAGTTTCGTATCATCTGCAAACTTTGAAATTGTGCCCTGTACATCAAGGTCTAGGTCATCAATATATATCAGGGGATATCAATATATCCCTGGGGAACGCCACTACAAACCTTCCTCCAGCCTGAAAAACATCCATTAACCACTACTCTTTGTTTCCTGTCACTCAGCCAATTTCATATCCATGTTGCTATTGTCTCTTTTATTCCATGAGCTACAAGTTTTCTTACAAGTCTGTTGTGTGGCACTGTATCAAATGCCTTTTGAAAGTCCATGTACACCACATCAACAGCATTGCCCTCATCAACCCTCTCTGTTACCTCCTCAAAGAACTCCAGCAAGTTAGTCAAACGAACTCATACTGTGTGAAGTCATTGTTTTTCCTTACACTGGTATTCTTGCGGATGGTCCTGATGAGTGCAAGATAAAAAGCTTCAAGAAAACGTCTCTATTTTCAGCAATACACAAGTACTCTTCTATATAATGCAAAAGAAAAGAACAGGGAAGAGAAAATCTGACAGGGAATAAGACAGGTGTTACATTTTTAAAAAACTTTTTGAAACATCGGACAGCACTGTTGCACTATTTGATCCACAGTACAGAAAATTTCCTGGAGCTGCTAGCAATCTAAGCTTTAGCCCACTAAGCAAGAAATTTTTTTAAAAAAGCACAGGACGAGCATTAAGCAGGAGTCTTGGAGCAAGCTGTTTGGCAGCTCTTTTAGCCATGGGCCACGTACATGTACACCAAGCAGGACATTAAATACTGCAGCTTACATCAGCCAATTCTAAACAATGCTCAAACTACATGGTAACTGACATTTGTAAAAAGAGCTCTTATTCACATTCCACTGACATTTCATGTTAAAGTGACCAGACAATAGCAAGTCCATGAACAAAATAAACTGGTGGACATAACTGCAGCACAATTTGTCCAGTTTTCACCACCTATTTCACAAACCATTTCTATCTCACTGCTCAAATACTGACCTCTGATTAACAGTTTACACACATGCATAACATGTCTACAACACAGGAACAGGTCACTTTGGCCCAACTGCTTGGTCTATTCCAACGTTTATGCTCCACAAAAGTCTCCACCCACCCGACTTCATCTCACCCCATCAGCCTATCCTTCTATTCCTTTCTCCTTAAGTTTCCCCTTAAATGTATCAACACTATTTGCCTCAATCACTCCCTGTGGTGGCAACCACTCTCTGGGTAAAGAATTTTATCCTCAATTCCTTATTCAATGTATTATTTGGTGGATCACCACTTCAGATCTTGCAAGCTTTCAGCAGAGCTGAAAACATCAGCAGCTGAACTAAGACAGGTACGGGTGCCAAAAGCAATGCTTCAATATTAAAAAGCCTCAAAAAGGGAACAGCAGCAAGAGGAATGGGAAAAATAGTAAAGATGAGGTAGTTGCGTGCCCTCTGCAGCCTCAGGTCATAAATTAAAATCATAGAAGAGCAAATGCTAGCCACAAAGGAAACTAAACAAAGAAAATAAAAAACATTAGTTTAGGTGCAATGTGTAAAATTTACAGTCTCATTCAGATGGACATACTGGCCTTGGAGGGGGTGAAGCGCAGGTTCAGCAGAATGTTATTAGGTTGCAAAGACTAAGCTTGTATTCTCTTAAATATAGAAGATTGACCTAAATGAGCTGCTTAAAAGTGATAAAAAGGATTCAACAGGGCTGATCCAGAGAACTGGGAGTCCAGAACAAGATTACAGCTTGGTTGTTCAGAACTGAAATCAGGAAGCACTTCTTCACACAAAGGGTACTTAAAATCTGGAACTCTCTCCTCCAAAAGGCTGTGGATGCTGGGTCAATTGGAGCCTTCAAGACTGAGACTGATAGATTTTTGTGTTACACAAGGGATATGGAGCAAAGGCAGGTTAACAGAGTTAAGGTGCAGATCAGCTATGGTCTAAATCAATGGTGGAGCAGGCTCGAGAGGCTGAATGGCTGTTCCTGTTACTGCGTTTGTGTGAGAACTAGCCGACTGCCCATATTAGTGCAAGCACAGTACACACCAAACACAGAAACAAAAGCAGTACACAAACCTGTGATTGGGAAAGAATTTTCTGAGAAAGTGAGAGAGACAAAGAAATAGAATGGTATCCTCCCATCTACAGAAGATGATGGACACACAGCAAACAATCCATTTAGGTGCGGTGTCTTCCCTTGGTGCACCTTTGCTGATGGCTGTGAAGGTCAATCCTCGAGAGGCAGGTTCTACCACAAGTGCAGCACGTGAAGCTGCCAAATGATGCTGTGAGTTGTTGTTTTCGTCGTTGCCACCTGTTGCCAAGCTGCTGTAGCAACTGGTCATCCTGGTGGTGCGCACCAGTCCACAGGATGTGTTGCCATTTCCCTCTTTCACAAGCTAGTGACTCCCAAGTGCGAAAGTTGACATTTAGGGCCTTCATGTCACTTTTGCAAGCATACTTGAAACTATACAGAAAATCCTTGCGTATGTAACTGTCTCCCATCCTGCGGACGTGTCCGATCCACCGAAGCCACCTCTGTCTGATTAGTGCCAATACACTTGGGAGCTCTGCCTTTGAGAACTTTCTTTTATTATCGTCTATGGGATGTGGGACTGCTACATTTGTGATTTTGTCCTGCCAAGATATACCCATAATGTGCCTCAGAAAGCAAAAGTGGAAATTATTGAGCTTCTTTCCCTGGTAGCTGTAAGTCACCCATGTTTCACAGCCATACAGCAAGGTGCTGAGAACACAGGCCTTATAAACCATCAGCTTGGTCCTAAAGGTCAGCTTGCTTGAGCCTGCTCCGCCATTCAATAAAATCATTGCGAATCTCCAACATCAGCTCCATTTTCCCACTCTATTCCCATATCCTTCGATTTTCTTAGTCCCAAAAGTCAATCTCTGTCTTGATATATTCCATGACTGAGCATCCACAGCCCTCTGGGGCACAGAATTCCAAAGATTCACAATCCTCAGTGAAAAAATCTCTCCTCAGCCCAGTCCTAAATGGACGACCCTTTATCCTTATTTCATCACACTTACTTCTTGACTCTCCAAGCAGGAAAAACAGCCTGTTAGCATCTACCCTGTCAAGCCCTCCAGGAATCTTTCACATTTCAATGAAATCAGTTCTCATTCTTCCAAACCACAAAGAATATAGGCCCATTCTACTCAATCTCTCCTCATAGGACAGCCACCGCCATCGCAGCAGCAAATCTTTGTTGCATCCCCCTCTCAGACAAGTATATCCTTCCTCAGGTACAGAGAACAAAACTGTATTCAGTATTCCAGGTGTGGTCACACCAAAACCCTATATAATTGCCACAAGACATCCCGACTCGCATTTAGCAAGCCCTTGCAATAAAGGCTAACATAGCATCGGCCTTCCTAATTGCATCCTGTGCCTGCATCCTAACTTTCTGTGATGTGTACAAAAACAACAAATCACTCAATACTTTCTCACCTTTTGAAAAAGACTGCTTTTCTGTTCTTCCAATCAAAGTGGATAATTTCACATTTCCCCACATTATACGGCATCTGCCATGTTCTTTCCCACTCACTCATCCTGTCTACAATTCCTTTGCAGCCACTTTGCATCCCCTCACAGCTTATTTTCCCACTTAGCTTGGTATCAACAACAAATTTGGATACATTACTTCCTGCCCCCTCATCTAGTCATCGATACAGATTGTAAATAGCTGAGGCCCAAGCACTGATCCTTGTGACAATCCTCTAGTTATGAGCTAATAATATCCTCAATCCCAGGAACTGTAATCTTGCATAACAATCTCTTGTGACACATTGAATGCCTTCTGAAAATCCAAATATTGTATATTTACTGGCTCCCCCCAATCTACCTTGCTAGTTCACTCACCCCCAAAAAGTCTCAGATTTGTCAAACACCATTTCCCTTTCAGAAAACCATGTTGACTCTGTCTAATCAGACATGAATTCTAAGGGTTAGTTTTTTTTTATTGGAAAGCACAAGAGAGAGGTTTGTGTTATGAACTCATTTAGATAAAAACAACCTAATCATTTGAAAAGAGGAGCTAGTTTGAAGTAAAAAAAACAACAAACGACTTTGCTGTAGCCTGACAGTAGTTCCCAAGAACTGGAATCTTACCACAATTGGAATAAGCCAATCCATCCAAAAATGCAAGAACGTTCTGTAGGATATGCAGACTCTGTGTAAATCTAACCATCTTAAAGCATTGTTATCACCTGCATGCAAAGCCTGTAGGCCCCTGGATAGTTAGCAGACATGATTCGACAACATGGGACATGTATTTGTCTGCAAGGCCATTTGTCACCTTAAATAGGCTCACTGTCTTATATATTTTCACACAAGGAGGGAACAGAAAGAAACTGGCTTAATATTACAATGCAATAATACATTTTAGCTCTAACACAACAAAATAAGGTTGAAGTAGTTTCAGGTAATAAAAATGCCAATGTTTAGAGATTACACACTTTGTGGTAGTTCACTCAGAATTTATTTTAGTTACATAATAGTCTGCATAAGGGAACTTTCCAGGGTTTCTTGCATTTTAAGGATAGGTTCCTAGATGCTTACGATAGTTTCGTGGTAGTTTCAGTCATTTTGGAAGCATCAATAGCATTCACCTGCACGTTTACTGCCTGCAACATAAAATAATGTACACCAATTAATACCACAACTATAGCACTATGCTATATGCACACAATGTGTTCTTACCACTGCTGAAGAACATTTAAATTTTGTTTTATATAATCATCTCTTGTTTCCCTGTGTCCTTTTTCACTACTAGCCAGTAACTTATGCTAGACTACAGCTCTCAGCCCTGTAAATGCTCACTCTTTGAATTTGCCACATACTATCTCGATAACCCCCTCCAGGAATACAACCCTCCGAGATCTCGATGCTCCTCCAACTCTGACCTCTTGTCCATCCTTGATTTTCATTGCTCCACCATTGGTGCTATGCCTTCAGCTGCCTGGGCCTCAAACTCTCAAATTCTTTGTCTAAACCTCTCCCTTCCTTTAAAGTCCTAATGTTTATTCATGTGTCAAATTTTGTCCGGCACTAAGTGCAAGATGTTCTTGTTGACAGACAGTTATTCACTTTGCCTCTGAAATTCAACATTGCACCTTCACAAGGGCAATTAGGGATGGGCAATAAATGCTGGCATAGCCAGTGACACCCACATCCCATGAATGAATTTTTAAAAAACCTCCAAATAAACTCACCTTAATTTTTTTAAACAGATTTGCAATCAAACTTATTCCTTCGAACCAGATATTATACACTGAACATAGCATTGCTTCTGATAAACTTACATTTCAGAGAGTTTAGGCCTGGTTCCAAACTGTTATTAGCTCAAAAACAGAAGCTAGCTTTTCTTCCAGTTTATTTTGCAAAGGAACAACCTACTACCTAAGATTTTCTATTATCAAAAGTTTTGTTTTGTGAAAAGGATTTCCAAATGCACATTGCCTACTGCAGGTCCACTGGTTAATTGAACAAAATGGCATTTTCAATGAATGCACCAGACAGTTTTTTTTTTGAAGAGTTATAAAAAGGAAATTCTTTTTGCCTGTAGACAAATCAATGCGTTGATAAAGAAAAATAAACACTTCTTGTTATTTTTGTTAGCGATTTGCTGCGAATTTTGCACCAATATAATAAATCCACTTAATTTAAAGCTCTCACTCAGAAAAGCAAACTCGCCCAGACTTTTGTTTTTAAAAAACATAAATCCTACCGTTAAATATTTCCCTACGATGGACTGACAACTTCTCCAGAGTTGAGCAAAGAAAAGCTACACTGAGCCTATAGGCCACACAACGTTATTCAGTCACCAGCCCCCTCCCCCAGTGACTTATCCTTTTCCCTTACACATAATATATAACATATATAAACAACATTCAGTCTCCAATTTAAAGTGAACCAGTCCCAGAGTTTAACAGCCCCTCTCATGTTTTCCCTCAAGCCTCTCACCATGATGATCCTCTGAGCCGCTCCAGAGTCACTGGGTTGAATCGCGCTGCCACACTTACCCCGCCCCCACCGCCATCTTTGTGCGGGGCAGCTGAACAAACCATTCCTTAAAAAATCCGGCTCAGAGTGGTGCTCCTCGACTTTTGTCGCACTAACCTTATATCGGTTACGATTGGTGCCCGAAGGCCTGAAATGTGATATTTCGCAAACGCACACCCTTCTTCCTTCTCCAAATGTTTGTAGCGGTCGCCATCATTGTGAGGGGCAGAAAATGTACTTGTCCTCTTAAATTAATGCGTCAATAAATGTTCACCTTGGAGAAATAAACCAGAAACGAATTTTTAGGGGGGGAAATCGAACTCTAATTTTATTTGAAGCAAAGTAAGAAGACGTGCAGGATTTGCTGTTGCCGTGCTTTGGCGGTTGGGCGCTCTTTGACCCGGATGTGACGGGTAGGCAGCGGAAGTTGACAGTCGGTAGTCACTGCCATGGGCCGAGCTGCTGCTCCGTGTGGGGAGCGGACTCGGGATTGTCTGTTTCTTAGGCGGAATGAAGGCCGAGTTTGATTCGTCCAGGGTTTAAAGGAAAATAAAAGGGGGATTCGCAGTAATCCGTTAGTGAAACTTGGCCTCGGGTTGCTGTCGGCGTCTCCCTTCCAACGCCCCCTCTAACTCTCCCTCATACCCGACCCCCACTCTCCCCTCCCCCCCCTCCCCCTTTGCTCCTTCCACTCCTCCATTCCCACTCCCTCCTAGCAGCAGCATGGACGATCTCAGCACCATCAGCCTGCTCTCCCTGGCCATGCTGGTCGGCTGTTACGTGGCAGGTACCATCCCCTTGGCGTTCAACTTCTCCGAGGTAAGCAGGAGGCTGGGCGGCCCTCTTCTCACTGCAACCGCACGGGCAGCTCGCTGTTCACTGGCATTTAAACTCTTCCCCCCCCACCTACGACAGAGCTTTCCTCTTTACAAAGGTTGACTTTATCTTTTTAAAAATGATGGACTTTACAAATCAATGCTTCTGGTTGATTATCTCTTTTTGGAAATATTATTCATCTAATTTCAATTTAGAATGTGTTTAAAAAAGGTAGAGTCTTGTCTTTTAAAACTGGTGTTTCATGACAGTTGTTACTTCCCCTGTAACTCCTCTGCACGTAAGAGGCCTCCTTGTCTCGGGAGACAATGGGTAATCGCCTGGAGGTGGTCAGTGGTTTGTGGAGCAGTGCCTGGAGTGGCTATAAAGGCCAATACTAGAGTGACTGACTCTTCCATAGGTGCTGCAGATAAAATTGGTTGTCGGGGCTGTTACACAGTTTGCTCTCTCCTTGCGCTTCTGTCTTTTTTCCTGCCAACTGCTAAGTCTCTTCGACTCGCCACACTTTAGCCCTGCCTTTATGGCTGTCTGCCAGCTCTGGCGAGCGCTGGCAACTGACTCCCACGACTTGTGATCAATGTCACAGGACTTCATGTCGCGTTTGCAGACGTCTTTAAAGCGGAGACATGGATGGTCGGTGGGTCTGATACCAGTGGCGAGCTCGCTGTACAATGTGTCCTTGGGGATCCTGCCATATTCCATGCGGCTCACATGGCCAAACCATCTCAAGCGCCGCTGACTCAGTAGGGTGTATAAGCTGGGGATGTTGGCCCATAACACTATAAGTAGATTGTAATCAGAGTGCCAAAAGGTTGGTTGGAAGTTCTGTTAAATTTTAAGTAACTGCTGCAGAAGGCATCCAATAGTTTCACAAACCACAGCAAAAAAGGAATGATTTGCTGCTTAATCGCAATCTGATTGGAGTGTGCAATGTTTGTGTTTTGAAAAGACAGTTTAAGAGTAGGCCTTTGTCCTACCTTGGAACAACTCAAAATGTAATTGTTTTTTTTTTAGCAATATTAGCTCCACATGTTTGCATAAGCAATTGTCTCTACAAGTGTTATTAAGCCTTTGAGTCTGTATATTCACAACCTAGGGGATGCTCGAGTTTGGAAGTCAAGTACGCTATTTGATATGCCAGAAAATAGAAATCTGGGTGTTTTTATTTAAATTGTTTACTCTCATTAAACATTTGTCCAACATCATACCTCATAGAATCATAGAAAGTTTAAGGCACAGAAAGAGGCCACTTGGCCCATCGTGTCTGTGCCGGCCAAAAAAGATCCACCTATTCCGATCCCACCTTCCAGTATTTGATCTGCAGCTTACGGCACTTCAGGTGCATATCGGACACCTTTTGAATGAGTTAAGGTCTCTGCCTTGACTGCCCTTTCAGGCAGTGAGTTCCAGCCCATCACCACCCTATGGGTGAAAAAGTTTTTCCTCATCTTTCCTCTAATTTTTCTACCAATCACTTTAAATCTATGCCCACTTGTCACTGATGTCTCTGCTAAGGTGAATGGATCCTTCACCTCCACTCTATCCAGGCCCCTAAAAATTTTGTACATTTCAATCAGATCTCCCCTCAGCCTTCTCTGTTCCAAGGAGAACAACCCCAGCCTATCCAATCTTTCCTCATAGCTGTATTTTTCCAGTCCCAGCAACATCCTCGTAAATCTCCTCTGTACCCTCTCCAGTGCAATTGCATCCTTTCTGGAATGAGGTGACCAGAACTGCGCACACAACTCAAGTTCTGGCCTAACCAATGAGTTATGCAGTTGCAGCATAACCTCTTTGCTCTTGTATTCTATACCTCAGCTAATAAAGGAAGGGATTCCATATGCCTTCTTAACCACCTTATCGACCTGTCCTGCTACCTTCAGGGATCTGTGGACCTTCACTCCAAGGTCCCTCACTTCCTCTACACTTAGTATTTTACCATTAATAGTGTATTCCTTTGCCTTGTTTGACCTCCCCAAATGCATCACCTCACATTTCTCCAAGTTGAATTCCATTTGCCACTTTTCTGCCTATCTGACCAGACCATCAATATCTTCCTGCAGCCGACAGCTATCCTCCTGGCTATCTATCACACGGCCAATCTTTGTGTCCACAAACATCTTGATCATGGTACCTACATTTACATCCAAATCGTTAATATACACCACAAAAAGCAGGGACCCAGTACTGAGCCCTGCGGAACGCCATCGGAAACAGCCCTCCAGATGCTAAAAGAGCCGTCAACAATTACCCTTTGTTTCCTGCCACTGAGCCAATTTTGTATCCACCTTGCTGCATTTCCCTGGATCCCATGGGATTTTATTTTTTTAACCTGTTTGCCATGTGGGACCTTAACAAAAGCCTTGCTAAAATCCATGTAGACCACATCAACTGCACTACCCTCATTTATCTTCCTTGAATTTTTTGAAGAATTAACAATCAAGTTGGTCAAACAAGATCGTCCCTTAACAAATGCATGCTGACTATCCTTGATTAATCTGTGCTTTTCTAAGTGACAGTTTACCCTGTCTCTCAGAATAGATTCCAATAAGAGAGTAGTAGGGGCGTGGAACGCCCTGCCTGCAACAGTAGTAGACTCGCCAACTTTAAGGGCATTTAAGTGGTCATTGGATAGACATATGGATGAAAATGGAATAGTGTAGGTCAGATGGTTTCACAGGTCGGCGCAACATCGAGGGCCGAAGGGCCTGTACTGCGCTGTAATGTTCTATGTTCTAATTTGCCCACTACTGAGGTTAGACTGACTGGCCGTAATGATTTGGTCCATCCTTTGCTCTCTTTTTAAACAGAGGTACAATGTTAGCAATTCTCCAATCCTCCGGCACCACACCTGTCTCCAATGAGGACTGGAAAATGATGGTCAGACCCTCTGCTATTTCTTCTCTTGCTTCTTTTAACATACATTTCATCTGGCCCTGGTGATTTATCAACTTTCAAGGATGCTAACCCCATTAATATTTCCTCTCTCCCTATGTTTATCACATCCAATACTTCACACTCTTGCTCCTTAACTACAGTATCTGCATCGCCCCCCTCTTTTGTGAAGACAGACGCAAAGTATTCATTAAGAACCATCTTCCGCTCCTACAGATAGATTACCTTTTTGGTCTTTTATGGACCCTACTTTCTCCTCAATTATCCTCTTACTCTTAATGTATTGATAAAACATCTTTGGTTTGACCATGTTTTTGCTTGTCAATATTCTTTCATGCCCTCTCTTTGCTTTCCTAAGTTCCTTTTTGATTTCACCCCTCCACTTTCTATACTCCTCTCGGCTTTCTGTAGTATTGAGTTCTTGGTGTCGGACATAAACTTTCCTTTTCTGCCTTATCTTACACTGTAGGTTCCGTGATATCCATGGGGCTCTAGATTTGGCCACCTCACCCTTTTTTTTTTGTGGGAACATGTTTACCCTGAACTCCTTGAATCTCCCCTTTGAATGCCTCCCACTGTTCTGGCACTGATTTACCTTCAAGTAGCTGTTTCCAGTCCACTTTCACTGAATCACTCAGTTTAGTAAAATTGGCCTTGCCCCAATTGAGAACTCTAACTCCTGTTCTATCTCTGTCCTTTTCCATAATTATCTTAAAACTGACTGAATTATGATCACTACCACCAAAATGCTCTCCCACTGCCTCTCCTTCTGCCTGCCCATCTTCATTTCCTAAAGCTAAGTTTAAAACTGCACCTTCTCTTGTTGGACTTGCTACATACTGGGCAAAAATGTTCTCCTGAATGCACCAGGACCAGACCGTTCAGGAGAGATGTTAGGAAGCACTTCTTCACGCAAAGGGTGGTAGAGGTTTGGAACTCTCTCCCACAAACAGCAGTTGAAGCTAGAACAGTTGTTAATTTTAAATCTGAGATAGATAGATTTTTGTTAAGCAAAGATATTAATGGATATGGGCCAAAGGCAGGTATATGGAGTTAGGCTGCGGATCAGCCATGATCTCATTGAATGGCGGGACAGGCTCGAGGGGCTGAATGGCTTACTCCTGTTCCCCTCTTCCTTTGTTCCTTTGTACCTCAAGAATTCTGCTCCTTCAATTCCTTTCACACTAAAACTATCCCAGTTAATACTGGGGTAGTTAAAATCCCCTACTATTACTGCTCTTTGCAGTTCTCAGAGATTTGCCTACATACCTGCTCTTCTATTTCCCTCTGACTGTTTGGGGGTCTGTAGTACACTCCCAGCAGTGTGATTGTCTCTTTTTTGTTCCTTAGCTCAATCCATATGGTTTCATTTGATGAACCTCCCAAAATATCATCCCTCCTCACAGTTGTAATAGTTTCCTTGAGCAAATTTGCCACACTTCCTCCTTTCTTGTCCCCCTCCCTAAAGTGTCTAAACCTCTCTTTATTTAGAATACTACCCTTTTTATGCTGCCCATTCCTGGAGTATTATATGTTTATAATAAAACATTAGTATATCTGTGGCAGTGTTTGCAGTGCTCTGAAACAGGCTGCATTGCTGATCCAGTGAGAAGTTTTGATTTGGCTGTGATGCCTTGTGTAGTAGAATAGCATGCTGGCACTCACCGTGTACAATTATCTGTGTGTTGTACGCGCTCCCGTGGCCCATTGTCAATTAGCACCTGCAGGAGAGGCAGTAAAGAACTTTTTTTTTGAGATTTTTGGGTTATTTACTATCTGCTTTAAAAAAAATTAAAGAAAAGGGTGCTTAACAGTTGGGACTTCGAGAGGAGTTGGTTTTTTAAAAAGGCAAATAGAAGTTTTTCAGTATGACATCACTATCGGGCTCTGGATTGACCTTTGACTGGGGTGAAGGACAGTAAGGCAGTGCCAGGCATTTTCACAGTAAGGCAGTGGGCCAGGTAGAGTACACCTATCTGCCCCAAGTCTTAGATCACTTTCTTTGAAGGCCACATTAACAATTAGCGTCGACATCACTTCAGTCCCTGCAGAGCACAATCTGTTGCAAATTGCATATTTTTAGTTGACAAATTAAATAATTGGTGGATTTAGGTATTGGGTGCTTCCCTCAACATCTGCAAACGTTAATGCTTTACAACATCTTCTTCCGAAGAAGGGTCACTGACCCGAAACGTTAACTCTACTTCTCTTTTCACAGATGCTGCCAGACCTGCTGAGTGGTTCCAGCATTTCTTGTTTTTATTTCTTCTTTCCTGTGTCTGCCCAAAAGGATCTGCGTGTTGGATGTAATGCTCGGATCGCAATAATAGGTTAAGGAGCTTTCCGTATCGTTATATTACAGTGGTCTTTGAGTATGAAGCAAACTTTGGTTGGTTTTGAAGTGCATTCAGAGAGGTAGTTACATCATTTGCATTGCTGTGTTTTTGGAGCAAGTGGAGAGGTTATGTCTGAAGTAGGAGAGGTAGTTGCCTAAACAGCCAAATGATAAAAGCTTTGGGCGTTGCACTGCCGTCTTCACATTAACACTGCTAAACACCAACCTGCAAAACTACTCTACCTGAATTGATAACTTAGTTTTCAGTAGCATTTGAGAGAAGAACTGGGAATGGTGGTGGTGAAGTGACTGCAGTAGTAAATGAGAAGATTTATAATCCAGAGTCTGGCCCAGGCACAGTGGGCTGAATGGCTTCCTTCTGTGCAGTATAATTCTATGAACAGTTTATTTACTGTCCAGTTTGAGAACTATTGATCTGTATTTAATTTCTCCTATGCTACTAATAACTCCTGGTTAATTTTTTTAAAAGAGTTGAGGCGGCACAGTGGTTAGCACCGCAGCCTCACAGCTCCAGCGACCCGGGTTCTGTTCTGGGTACTGCCTGTGTGGAGTTTGCAAGTTCTCCCTGTGACCGTGTGGGTTTTCTCCGGGTGCTCCGGTTTCCTCCCACATGCCAAAGACTTGCAAGTTGATAGGTAAATTGGCCATTAGCAATTGCCCCTAGTATAGGTAGGTGGTAGGGAAATATAGGGACAGGTGGGGATGTGGTAGGAATATGGAATCAGTGTAGGATTAGTATAAATGGGTGGTTGATGGTCGGCACAGACTCGGTGGGCCGAAGGGCCTGTTTCAGTGCTGTATCTCTAATCTAAACTAAACTAAACTTTATATGGAGCCTTTCATGATCTCAGGAAGTCCTAAAGTGAATGGATGTTTTTCTGACTGGAAAGTAGTATGCAGTGGGTTAAGAACATAAGAAATAAGAGCAGGAGTAGACCATACAGCCCCTCGAGCCTGCTCCGCCATTCAACAAGATCATGGCTGATGTGATTGTAACCTCAACTCCACATTCCTGCCTACCCGCAATAACCTTTCACCCCCTTGCTTATCAAGAATCTATCTACCCCTGCCTTAAAACTATTCAAAGACTCTGCTTCCACCACCTTTTGAGGAAGAGTTCCAAAGACTCAATACCCTCAGAGAAGTTTTTTTCCCTCATCTCTGTATTAAATGGGTGACCCTTATTTTTAAACAGTGATCCCTAGTTCTAGATTCTCCCACAAGAGGAAACATTCTTTCCACATCCACCCTGTCAAGACCCCTCAGGATCTTATATGTTTCAATCAAGTCACCTCTTACTCTTCTAAACTCCAGCAGATACAAGTTTAGCCTGTCCAACCTTTCCTCATAAGACAACCTATCCATTCCAGGTATTAGTCTAGTAAAATAAAAGCAAAATACTGCAGATGCTGGAAATCTGAAATAAAAACAAGAAATGCTGAACATACTCAGTAGGTCTGTCAGCATCTGTGGAAAGAGAAGCAGAGTTAACGTTTCAGGTCAGTGACCCTTCATCAGAACCTTCTCTGAACTGCTTCCAACGCATTTACATCCTTAAAGAAGGAGACCAATACTGTACATAGTACTCCAGATGTGGTCTCACCAATGCCTGTATAACTGAAGCATAACCTCCCTACTTTTGTACTCATGGTTGTTCTTCTGCCTCAACTGCACTTTCCTGCCTGCTCCCCATATCTCTTTATTCTCTGAGCAACCAAAAATCTATGTCTCAGCCTTAAATGTATTCAACAGTGGAGCATCCTGTACTCATCCTCTTGCGGTAAAGGCTGACAAACATGAGCCTTCCTAATTGCTTGCTGCACGTATTAGCTTTCAGTGACTTATTGACAAGAACACCCAGGTCCCTTTGCACATCTACGCTTTCTAATCTCTTATCATTTAAGAAATACTCTGCACCTCTGTTCCTCCGACCAAAGTGGATAACGTCACATTTTTCCACATTAGATTCCATCTGCCACGTTCTTGCCCACTCACTAAATCTGTCCAAATCCCTTGAAGCCGCTTTGCATCTTCCTCACAACACACATTCCACCCAATTTTGTGTCATCTGCAAACTTGGAAATATTACATTTGGTCCCCACATCCAAATCATTGATTATATATTGTGAACAGCTAGGGCCCAAGTACTGATCCTTGCGATACCCCACTAGTCACAGCCTGCCATGCTGAAAATAACCTGTTTATTCCTGCTCTTTGTTTTCTGTCTGTTAACCAATCCTTAATCCATGGCAATATATTACTGTCTATCCCATGTGCTTTAAATTTGCTAACCAACCGCCTGTGGGGGACTTTATCAAAAGCCTTCTGAAAATTCAAGTGTACTACATCCACCGACTCCCTTTTATGAATTCTGTTACTAACATCCTCAAAAAACTCCCAACAGGTTTGTCAAACATGATTTCCCATTCATAAATCCATGTTGACTATGCCTAGTCAGATCATTATTATCTAAGTGTCCATTTATCACATCCTTTAGAATAGATTCTAACATTTGCCCTACTACTGATGTAAGTCTAACAGGTCTGTGGTTCCCTATTTTCTCTCTCCCTCTCTTCTTAAATAGTGGGGTGACATTTGCTACCTTCCAATCTGCAGGAACCATTCCAGAGTTTATAGAATTTTGGAAGATGATCACCAGTGCATCCATTATCTCCATAGCTACCTCCTTCAACACTCTGGGATGTAGAATATCAGGTCCTGGGGACTTGCCAACTTTCAGCCCCATTAATTTCTCCAATACAGCCTTCTTACTAATACTAAATTCCTTCAATTCCTCATTCTCCCTACTCCCTCGGATCTCTAATTCTGGGAGATTTCTTTTATCTTCCTCAGTACCTCACTTTCAAACATAATGTAAAATTCTATCATATTATGGTCACTCATTCCCAAAGGTTCTTTTACAACAAGATTATTACTTAGCCCTTTCTCATCACATAACACTAGATCTAAAATAGCCTGTTCTCTAGTCAGTTCCTCAATATACTGCTCCAGAAAACCCTCCCTAACACACTCCAGAAACTCTTCCTCTACAGCATTAATGCTCATTTAGGTTTACCCAGTCTATGTGCAGATTGAAGTCACCCATGATTACTGTATTATCCAAGCTACATGCTTCTCTAATCTCCTGATTAAAACCATGCCCCACACTATCACTACTGTTTGATGGTCTATAAACAACTACCAATGTTTGCTGCCCCTTGCTGTTTCGTAGCTCCACCCAAACAGATCTGCGAGGCTGAGATCATCGTGGATAGCACGTACAGGGAGGTGGTCACACTGCAGGTAAAGACTGCTCTGGCAGAAAGGGAATGGATGAATGCCAGGCAGAGTAGAAGAACTGGACAGGTAATGCAGGAGTTCCCTGGGTCCATCTCACTTTCTAACAGATATTCTGCTTTGGATACTGTTGGGGGAGATAGCTTCTCAGGGGAATGCAGCAAGAATCAAGTCTGCGGCACCACGGGTGGCTCAGCTGCACAGGAGGGGGGCGGGGAAAGAGTGGGAGAGCTATAGTGATAGGGGATTTTATCATAAGGGGTACAGATAGGCGTTTCTGTGGCTGCAAATGTAACTCCAGGATGGTATGTTGCCTCCCTGGTGCAAGGGTCAAGGATGTCACACAGTGGCTGCAGGACATTCTGAAAGGGGAGGGTGAACAGTCAGAGGTCGTGGTTCACGTTGGTACCAATGACATAGGTAGAAAGAGGGATGAAGTCCTGCAACAAGAATTTAGGGAGCTAGGTAGCAGATTAAAAAGCAGGGCCTCAAAGGTTGTAATCTCTGGATTATTCCCGGTGTCATGTGCTAGTGAGTATAGGAATAGGAGGATAGAGCAGATGAATGCGTGGCTGAGGACATGGTGCAGGAGGGAGGGCTTTAGTTTCTTGGATCACTGAGTCTGTTTCTGGCGAAGGTGGGACCTGTACAAGTTGGCTGGGTTGCACCTGAACTGGAACCGGACCAACATCCCTTCTGGGAGGTTTGCTAGTGCTGTTGGGGGGGGTGGGGGGCGTTTAAACTAATTTGGCAGGGGATGGGATACAGAGTGGGGGTACAGTAGGGGGTGATGCACAGCCAAATATAGAAGAGAAATTCAGTCAGTCTGGAAGGCAGAGCAAGTATAGACCTGTTAAGGCAAAGCGAATAATGCAATGCTGGATTGCATCTATTTTAACAGTCTTACAAGTAAGGCTGATGAATTGAGGGTGTTGATTAACACATGGGAATATGATATTGCTATCACAGAGACATGGTTGAGGGAAGGGCACAACTGACAACTCAATATTCCAGGATATAGAATCATCAGGCGTGACTGGGGGTAGGGGGAATGTAAAGGAGGAGGTGGCATTGCACTATTGATCAAGGAGTCAATTACTGCAGTAAGGAGGGATGATATCTTAGCAGGTTCCTCTAATGAGGCCATATGGGTAGAACTTAAAAACAAAAAGGGGGCAATCACTTGGCTGGGAGTGTACTACAGGCCTCCAAACAGTCAGGGAGAGATAGAGGAGCAGATATGTAGGCAAATCTGAGTGGTGTAAAAATAATAGGGGTAATAATATTCGGGGATTTCAACTTCCCCAATATTAACTGGGATAGTCTTAGTGCAGAAGGCTTAAAGGGGGCAGAATTCTTAAAGTGCATACAGGAGAGCTTTTTGAGCCAGCACGTAGAAAGCCCTACAAGAGAAGGGGCGTTACTGGACCTAATCCTAGTGATTGAGGCTGGACAAGTGGTAGAAGTGTCAGTGGGGGAGCATATCAAGGATAGTGACCATAACTCTAAGATTTAAAGTAGTTATGGAAATAACGGTACTGAATTGGGGGAATGCCGATTTCAATATGATAAAACAGGATCTGGCCAAAGCAGCTACTTGTTTGAAAGTCCACATCAGACCAGTGGGAGTCATTCAAAAAGGAAATAGTGAAAGTTCAGGGCCAACATGTTCCCGTAAAGGTGAAGGTTAGGACCAACAAGTCCAGGGCACCCTGGATGTCAAGGGATATTGAAGATTGGATCAGGGAAAAAAAGGAGGCTTATGGCAGATTCAAAGGACTGAAAACAGCGGAGGCCCTGGAGTATAGAAACTGTAAGGGGGGCATTTAAAAAAGGTAATTAGGAGAGCGAAGAGGGGACATGAAAAAACACTAGCAGGCAAGGTAAAGAAATATCCCAAGGCATTTTATAAGTATATTAAGGGCAAAAGGATAATCAGGGAAAGAGTAGGGTCCATTAGGGACCAAAGTGGCAATCTGTGTGTGAAGCCGGAGGACATTGGTAAGGTTTTAAATGATTACTTTTCATCTGTGTTCACTATGGAGAAGGACGATGTAGGTGTAGAGATCAGGGAGGGGGATTGTGATATACTCAAACAAATTAGCATTGAAAGGGCGGTTTTAGCGGACTTAAAAGTGGATAAATCCCCAGGCCCAGATGAGATGTATCCCAGGCTGTTATGTGAGGCAAAGGAGGAGGTAACAGGGGCTCTGAAACAAATTTTCAAATCCTCTCTGGCCACAGGAGAGGTGCCAGAGGACTGGAGGACAGTGAATAGAGTACCATTATTCAAGAAGGGTAGCGCGAATAAACCAGGTAATTACAAGTTGGTGAGTCTAACATCAGTGGTAGGGAAACTATTGGAAAAAATTCTGAGAGACGGGATTAATATCCACTTGGAGAGGCAGGGATTAATCAAGGATAGTCAGCATGGCTTTGTCAGGGGGAGATCATGTCTGACTAACTTGATTGAATTTTTGAGGAGGTGACTAGATGTGTAGATGAGGCTAAAGCAGTTGATGTAGTCTACATGGACTTCAGTAACGCTTTTGATAAGGTCCTGTTTGGGAGATTGGTCAAGAAAATAAGAGCCCATGGGATCCAGCGCAATTTAAAAAATAAAAAAAATAAAATGAAAATAAATTTGTCAAATTGGGTCCAAAATTGACTTAGTGGCAGGAGGCAGAGGGTGATGGTCGAGAGTTGTTTTTGCGATTGGAAGCCTGTGACCAGTGGTGTACCGCAGGGATCGGTGCTGAGACCCTTGCTGTTAGTAGTGTACATTAATGATTTAGATGTGAATATAGGAGATGTGATCAGTAAGTTTGCAGATGACACAAAAATTGTGGTGTCGTAAATAGTGAGGAGGAAAGCCTTGGATTACAGGACGATCTAGATAGGCTGGTAAGATGGGCAGAGCAGTGGCAAATGGAATTTAATCCTGAGAAGTGTGAGGTGATGCATTTTGGGAGGAATAACAAGGCAAGGGAATATACAATGGATGGTAGGACCCTAGGAAGTACAGAGCGACCTTGGTGTACTTGTCCATAGATCACTGAAGACAGTAGATAAGGTGGTTAGGAAGGCATATGGGTAACTTGTCTTTATTAACTGAGGTATAGAATATAAGAGCAGGGAGGTTATGATGGAGCTGTATAAAACGCTAGTTAGGCCACAGCTGGAGTACTGTGTACAGTTCTGGGCACTACAGTATAGGAAGGATGTGATTGCACTGGAGAGGGTGCAGAGGAGATTCACCAGGATGTTGCCTGGTCTGGAGCATTTCAGCTATGAAGAGAGACTGAACAGGCTAGGGTTCTTTTCCTTAGAGCAGAGAAAGCTGAGGGGAGGTGACCTGATTGAGGTATACAAAATTATGAGGGGCGTAGGTAGGGTAGATAGGAAGAAACTTCTTCCCTTAGTGGAGGTGTCAATAACCAGGGGCATAGATTTAAGGTGAAGGGCAGGAGGTTTAGAGGGATTTGAGGAAACATTTTTGTCACCCAGAGTGTGGTTGGAATCTGGAACACACTGCCTGAAGTGAGGGTTCCTGCCTCTACCACCTCAACATTAAAGAAGTGTTTAGATGAGCACTTGAAATGCCATAGCATACAAGGCTACGGGCCAAGTGCTGGAAAATGGGATTAGAATAGATAGGTGCTTGATGGCTGGGACAGACACGATGGGCTGAAGGGCCTGTTTCTGTGCTGTATAACTCTATGACTCTATGGATTGGGGCTTGGACCCACAACCTTTTGATTCAGGGCTGAATTGCTGACGGGTTAGTAAATTCGGATCTCTTATTTAACATAGAATTACAAGATGTGGGTGCTTCTGTTCAAAGCAGCTGAAAAATTTTGTTAGCTTTATTCCCCCACAGTAGCACATTTCTATGGTAATTCACCAAGTCCATATGTTGTATATGAACTCAGCAGTCCTTGCTTCCGTGCCCCATCTTTCTTGACGGTTCTAACTCGTAGTGCACAGTTCTGCAGATTCTGATTGTCCTCCCTTACTACCAGGCTGTTTGGCAATGGGGGCGTTCATAATTGAACATGACCCTCTCCTCATTCAGTCGCCACACATCTCTACTTTCCAACAGGTGTCACTACATAGTAATTGGGATTGGGAGCCTCTCATCCTCTCCCAGAGTACTGCGGTGAATTTTTTATCTGGCTGAGAACAGCTAACTCTGCACAGCTCCAAGGTTGAATGTTGGACCTTTCCAGTTTATATGGCTCAGTTTCACCTTGGCCAGTTTATCTCTTGAGTAAACTATTGGATGAGCTTGCATTTTCATTTAACATTGCTAATTTAAGTTGGTACTAAAGCAATCACTTTTGAAATTGCAGGTTTAGACACCTTGTTACTTAAATTTATTTTAGTTTAAAATTCATTGTGCTTTTTGTAAACTGCTGGACTGAACCCAGAAATTCAGCCTCTGCAATGGTGGCATTTCCATAAATTTGGTTATGCTCCTTATTAAAACAAGTAACATGCTGAGGTCTTCATTAGGAAACTGGATTTTCATGGGAATCATTACTATGGATCACAGACTGTCTTTTGCCCAGTTCACATTCCGCTGTAATGAACATACGACTACAGTGACTGTAAAACATCAGTCAGTTATGAAGGAATCTGGGGACTGTGTGGAGTTTCAGCAACAATACTGCATTGTCACTAGGAAAAGGTCTGTTCTGCCAAGAGCTTCACAAATAGGTAATTGCTTAGGAGCTGTTCAAACTGTGAAGCGTGTTAAATTATGGTCTGTCCTTTTGTATGAGGTGGCAGATCTGCTAACTTTCAAGTGTTTTTTTTACCTCTATAATTTAACAATTTGCATTTATATAGTGCCTTTAGCCTAGGATAAACATTCCATGGCGCTTTGCAGGAGCATTATCAGACAAATTTGACTCCAAGCTACATAAAATTAGGACACGTGGCCAAAAGCTTGGTCAAAGGCGGAAGTTTTAAGGAACCTCTTAAAGGCAGAGAAAGAGGTGGAGAGGTTTCAGGAGGGAATTCCTGAGCTTAAGCCCTTGACAACTGAATTGCCGCTGGTAGGGCAATGAAAATTGGGGATATGCAAGAAGCCTGATTTGGAGGAGCACAGAGATCTGAGCATTCTGGGCAATGTACCCACCAGGCTGTGCTGGAATGTACCGCGTAGGCCTTGTCCAATGTTAGATACTATGTGTGCTGTGCACAAAAAATTAGAGGTACTGCGCATT
Organism: Heterodontus francisci; assembly: GCF_036365525.1. Taxonomy (NCBI): domain Eukaryota; kingdom Metazoa; phylum Chordata; class Chondrichthyes; order Heterodontiformes; family Heterodontidae; genus Heterodontus; species Heterodontus francisci. The sequence goes on from NC_090379.1 coordinate 117,093,928, forward strand.
TAAAAATCTGATCGTACACAACAACAACATTTTAAAAGGAGTGTTGGTTGTAGGGATGCAGGAGGTTAGAGAAACGCAGGGCCGAGGCCATAGATGGCTTTGAATGCAAGGGAAATTTTGAAATCGAGGCGTTGCCAGATCAGGAGCCAATGCAAGACAGCGAGTGCAGGGGTGATGGATAATGTTCTGTCTAATTTTTCTGTGCTGTGCATGGTCCATTTGTTTCACTGCGTGGTCCCTTTAAGATTGCGCATCTTAAAGGGACCGCTTCTTGTCTGTGATATGTTTGACACTACGTGGTACATTTCCGCTTGTTGCACACCCATGCACCCCTACAGTTTAAAGAAAATGTTGGACATGGGTGAAGATGCCTTTTATTGAATTAACAGTTCTTTTGAACAACGTGTATGTTTTAGTTTGCCGGTTTGACCTCCTTGGATTTTTATTGTTCCATAACCAATGAAACATTTATGTAGTGTATGAATTTTATCCAAAAATGTGTTGTCTAATGGCAGCAGGGCTGCATCTGTTACCCATCCCTGGTTGCTCTGAGGAGGTAGTAGTAATTGTACTTTCATCAAATGGTTTGCTTGGCCACTTTAACTAGCTGACTCCAAAAGCGCTCTGATGGAGGACTAGATTAATGTATACCAAACTAGGTAAGGGTGGCAGATTCTCTTCCCTGAAGGACATTAGTGAACCTTTTTTTGTTATGACAATTTGGTAGTTTTAATGGTGCCAGCCCATACATGAATCACGAAAAGCTAGTATGCAGGTACAGCAAATGATTAGGACGGCAAATGTTGTTTATTAGAAGAGGAGTAGAATATAAAAGTGACAAAGTTTTGTTGCAGCTGAATAGGGCCTTAGTGAGACCACATCTAGAGTACTGTGTACAGTTTTAGTCTCCTTACATAAGTAAGGATAAAATTGCATTAGATACAGTTCAGAGAAGGTTTTATTTGATTGATTCCTGGGGTGAGAGGTTGGACAGGTTGGACCTGTATCCATTGGAGTTCAGAAGAATGAGAGGTGATCTTATTGAAACATATAAGATCCTGAGGGTGCTTGACAGGGTGGATGCTGGAAGGATGTTTCCACTTATAGGTGAGTCTAGAACTAGGGGACACAGTTTAAAAATAAGGGGTCTCCCATTTAAGGTGGAGATGAGAATTTTTTTCTCTGAGGTTCATTAGTCTGTGGAATTCGCTTCCTCAACAGAGCAGTGGAGGCTGGGTCATTGAATGTACTCCTGGCTGAGTAAGATTCTTGACAGACGCGTGTTATGGGGGGCAGACAGGAAAGTGGAGTTGAGGCCACATTCAGATCAGCCATGATCTTCTCAAATGAGCAGAGCAGGCCAAATGGCCCACTCCTGCTCCTTGTTCATATGTTTGTATGTTCATACATTACTAGCTTATTAGAATGAATGGATAAACTGCAGTTTCCATTAGTAAATCCATTCCTACAGCATGCATTTACCTGGCTACTGATACAAGGAATGGGACTAATTTGATACCTCTTTCAGAAATGGGCTGAATGGTCTCTTTCTCTGCTTTAAGATTCTATGATCTCCAGATGCAAAGCATTGGAGGTAAACACAACACGTAGACTGAGTTATGAGGCAGTAATGCAGCATGTGTTTTGACTTCCATCATGGTGATTTGAACCTATGATATCTTGCACCTTTGTGGCAATCCAGCTGTGTTCTATGTAGAGGCATGTTGAATTCCAGGTTTTGAGTTTATTTTATACCTGCTGATCGTGCTGGTCAGTGAGGCTTCTGCAGTTGATTGCTGCACTTGATCTGGTTTTGTTCACCATCTGTTGCAGGAAACTGAACACCAGTGTATGCATCTCCACTCCATCACACACTTCTCTGTTCATCTTCGTCTTTTGAATCTAATGTTTTCTTAGCTGCTTTATCCAGACCTGCTTCTTTCTTGCCTACTGTCTACGTGCTCTACTAATCTAATTGTCCTGGATTTTCCTGATCCATGTGGGTTCATTTTACGCAGGAGGGCTTTTGCCAGGGTTGGGGAGTCAACTGGGTGAAGCTTATCTTGAGTTTAAAATGATTTCCCACGGAAGAGAGTTAAATTTATTCTGTTGGAGAAAGAGAAGTAGAATTGGGGAATATGTGATGGTGAGCAGTAGGGTAAGATTTGTATTCAAAGACTTGGCAAACGTGAGCAAATACATGGGTCAATGCCACAAGTGGCTTATAAATCATATTCCCCCCACCATGGCTTAAGAATTTTGTGCAGATACAATTTCTAATGTATTTATTCTCAGCATGTGAGTGACACTGCTAAGACTGACATTCATTGCCTGTTCCTAGTTGCCCTGAAAAGATGGTAGTAGGCCTCCTCATTGAACAGCTACAGTCCTTGCGGTGTTGGTGCTCCTACAATACTGTTGGGAAGGGAATTTCAGGATTTTGACCCGACAACAATCAAGGAAGGTGATGCATGTCTGACTCAGGACGGTATGTATGTGACTTGGGGAAGAACCTAGAGGTGATGGTGATCCCACAGCATTGTCAATCTTGCTGTTCATAGTGGCAGAGGAAGGAGATGCTATTGAAGTAATCTTGGTGAAATAAGCAGTGCATCCTTTAGATGAAATATACTGCATCCACATACACCAATGATTGGGGGATGTGGGAGCATATCGATTTCAGTGGCAGTTATACCAAATCACACTATTTCATCTTGAATGGTGTCAAGCTTGTTAAATATTGTTGTGGCTGTACACATCCAGGCATGTGCCAGTTCTTCCATTAGATTCCTGACTTATGCCTTGAAAATGATGGATAGTAGTGAACCACAGATTCAGAGTACCCAGCCTCTGCCTTGCTCTTGTAGCTGTAATGGTGTTATGGCTGTTCCAGTTGAGCTTCTGATCAGTTGTGACCCCAAAGATGTTGATGGTGGGGGAATGGTGGTGCCATTAAAGGTCAGAGAGCTGGCTGGTTTTTCTCTAGTTTGAGATGGTCATTATCTTGCACTTACGTGGCACCAGTATTACCTACCACTGGTCAGCCCAGACCTGATGTTGTCCAAGCCCTTTTGTAGAGTGTACCGAGAGTCGTGACCGGAACGTCATGGGTGACTCAGCTGTGCTGGGTTGGAGAAAAAGGGACAAGAGGGCAATAGTGCTAGGGGAATCTATGGTTAGAGGAACAGATAGGCGTTTCTGTGGTCGCAGACGTGATTCCAGGATGGTATGTTGCCTCCCTGGTGCAAGGGTCATGGATATCACCGAGCGGCTACAGAGTATTCTGGAGGATGAGGGTGCACAGCTGGAGGTCGTGGTCCACATTGGTACCAATGACATAGGTAGAAAGAGGGATGAGGTCCTGCAACAAGAGTTTAGGGAGCTAGGTAGCAGATTAAAAAGCAGGACCCCACCTCAAAGGTTGTAATCTCTGGATTACTCCCGGTGCCACATGCTAGTGAGTATATGAATAGGAGGATAGAGCAGATGAATGCATTGCCGAAGAGATGGTGCAGGAGGGAGGGCTTCAGTTTCCTGGATCATTGAGTCTGTTTCTGGCAAAGGTGGGATCTGTACAAGTTGGACGGGTTGCACCTGAACCGGAATGGGAGGTTTGCTAGTGCTGTTGGGGTTTAAACTAATTTGGCAGGGGGATGGGATACAGAGTGGGGGTACAGTAGGGGGTGATGTACAATCAAATATAGAAGAGAAACTAAGTCAGTCTGGAGGGCAGAGCAAATGTTTAGTTTAGTTTAGTTTAGAGATACAGCACTGAAACAGGCCCTTCGGCCCACCGAGTCTGTGCCAACCATCAACCACCCATTTATACTAATCCTACACTAGTTCCATATTTCTACCACATCCCCACCTGTCCCTATATTTCCCTACCACCGATCTATACTAGGGGCAATTTATAATGGCCAATTTACCTATCAACCTGCAATTCTTTGGCATGTGGGAGGAAACCGGAGCACCCGGAGGAAACCCACGCAGACACAGGGAGAACTTGCAAACTCCACACAGGCAGTACCCAGAATTGAACCCGAGTCGCTGGAGCTGTGAGGCTGCGGTGCTAACCTCTGCGCCACTGCTCTTTAATCTGCTACCTAGCTCCCTAAATTCTAAATATAGACCTGTTAAGGCACAAGCGAACAATGCAAGGCTGGATTGCATCTATTTTAACGCAAGGAGTCTCCCTAGTCAGGCAGATGAATTGAGGGTGTTGATTAACACATGGGAATATGCTATTGTTGCTATCACAGAGACATGGTTGAGGGCAGGGCCAGACTGGCAGCTCAATATCCCAGGATACAGAATCATCTTCAGGCATGATGCGGGGGAGGGGGGTGTAAAAGAGGAGGTGACATTGCACTGTTGATTAATGAGTCAATTACTGCAGTAAGGAGGGATGATATCTTAGAAGGTTCCTCTAATGAGGCCATATGGGTAGAACTTAAAAACAAAAAGGGGGCAATCACTTGGCTGGGAGTGTACTACAGGCCTCCAAACAGTCAGGGAGAGTTAGTGGAGCAGATATGTAGGCAAATCTCAGAGGTGCAAAAATAATGGGCGACGCAGTGCAGCCTCACAGCTCCAGCGACCCGTGTTCAATTCTGGGTACTGCCTGTGCGGAGTTTGCAAGTTCTCCCTGTGTCTGCGTGGGTTTCCGCCAGGTGCTCCGGTTTCCTCCCACAGCCAATGACTTGCAGGTTGATCGGTAAATTGCCCCTAGTGTAGGTAGGTGGTAGGAGAATGGTGGGGATGTGGTTGAGAATATGTAGGATTCGTATAAATGGGTGGTTGTTGGTCGGCACAGACTCGGTGGGCCGAAGGGCCTGTTTCAATGCTGTATCTCTAAATAAAAATAAATAAATAATAGGATAATAATAGTAGGGGATTTCAACTTCCCCAATATTAGAGGGGATAGTGTAAGTGCAAAAGGCTTAAAGGGGGCAGAATTTTTAAAGTGCTTTCAGGAGAGCTTTTTGAGCCAGCACGTAGAAAGCCCTAAAAGAGAAGGGGCGTTACTGGACCTAATCCTAGGGATTGAAGCCGGGCAAGTGGTAGAATTGTCAGTGGGGGAGCATTTTGGGGATAGTGACCATAACTTCAAGATTTAAGGTAGTTATGGAAAAGGACATAGAAGGACAGGAAATAAAAGTACTGAATTGGGGGGAGGCAGATTTCAATATGATAAAACAGGATCTGGCCAAAGTGGACTGGGAGCAGCTTCTTGTAGGAAAGTCTACATCAGACCAGTGGGAGTCATTCAGAAAGGAAATGGTGAGAGTTCAGGTCCAACATGTTCCGGTAAAGGTGAAGAGTAGGACCAACAAGTCCAAGGAACCCTGGATGTCGAGGGATATAGAGGATATGGATAAGGGGAAAAAGAGGCTTATGCAGATTCAGGCACTGAAAACATTGGAGGCCTTGGAGGAGTATAGAAACTAGTGGGGTACTTAAAAAAAAAGTAATTAGGAGAGCGAAGAGGGGACATGAAAAAACACTGGCAGACAAGATAAAGGAAAATCCCAAGGCGTTTTATAAATATATTAAGGGCAAGAGGATAACCAGGGAAAGAGTAGGGCCCATTAGGGACCAAAGTGGCAATCTGTGTGTGGAGCCGGAGGACATAGGTGAGGTTTTAAATGATTACTTTTCAGCTGTGTTTACTATGGAGAAGGGCGATGTAGGTGTAGAGATCAGGGAAAGGGATTGTGATATACTTGAACAAATTAGCATTGAAAGGGAGGAAGTATTAGATGTTTTAGCAGGCTTAAAGGTGGATAAATCCCCAGGCCCAGATGAGATGTATCCCAGGATGCTCTGTGAGGCAAGGGAGGAGATAGCAGGTGCTCTGACACAAAAGGAGCAGGAGGTTTAGAGGGGAGTTGAGGAAAGATTTTTTCACCCAGAGGGTGGTTGGAATCTGGAACACTCTGCCTGAAGGGGTGATAGAGGCAGGAACACTCACAACATTTAAGAAGTATTTAGATGAGCACTTGAAACGCCATAGCATACTAGGCTATGGGCCAAGTGCTGGAAAATGGGATTAGATCACATGGGTGCTTGACGGTCGGCACAGACGCGTTGCGCCGAAGGGCCTGTTACTGTACTGTATAACTCTGACTCTAGGCAGGCATGAGCTGCTTCATTCTGGAAGGATTTGTGAATAGACTGGGATGTCCCGGTCCCTCTGCTGATAATGATAACCATCTTCTTCGTGTCAGATATGATTCCAGACACTGGAGGCTTTTCCATTTTACCCTTAGTTTTGCTACATATTAAAATAACCTGGGGTAGAAAGTAGATGATTGACAGTAGGTGAAATGAATTGGGCAAAATAGCCTGGTCCTTGTGTAGCTGGAACACTGAGTGGCAAGTGGATTATGACGTGAAGTGGACCTAGCATGTTGCCCAGATGCTTTTCAAATGGGAGTTGTATTTCAGTGATTAGAACATGATGTCACCTTGGTGGAAAAAATATATCATTATATAAAAACAGAAAGTGCTGGAAAAACTCAGCAAGTCTGGCTGCATCTGTGGAGAGAGAGAAGCAGAGTTAACGTTTCAGGTTAGTGACACTTCAGAGCATTATATCATTATGTTTGGTAACTCACTCATCTCCAAATTCATTACAGGCCTTCTCTTTCTGGTTTCTCCATGTCCTTAGAATAACTCTTTAGCCTCAATGCCCAACAATGAATAGATTCCACATATATTCTGAGGTGGCTGAAATTTTATAAACTGGGCGGTAGTGTTATATATAGGGTTAAGCACATCAGTAATTGCACACTATTTTCCTATTCAGGACCCCCAGCAAATATTGAAGTGCTCTTTGGGTACGCCTTTCTTAACTTCTGAAAGATGCTACCAGCAATTCACATTAAAGCAATGCTGTCACTGAAGAGCATGTTTATTAGGAGACAGTAACAAATAACCTGCTAGTAATTTAACATTTACAAAAATCTAATAGATTGATGACCTTGGGGATCCTAGTGAAAAAACCTAATTGTAAATCAAATATTTTTCAGCCTTTACCCTGAGAAGTAGAATGCGAACATACAAATTAGGAGCAGGAATAGGCCACTCGGCTCTTCGAGCCTGCTCCGCCATTCAATAAGTTCATCTACCCCCAATAATCTTTCACCCCTTGCTTATCAAGAATCTATCTGCCTCTGCCTTAAAAATATTCAAAGACTCTGCTTCCACCACTTTTTGAGGAACAGAATTCCAAAGACTCACGAACCTCAGAAAGAAAAAATTTCTCCTCACCTCTGTCTTAAATGGGCAACCTCGTATTTTTAGACAGTAACCTAGATTCTAGATTCTCCCACAAGGGGAAACATCCTTTCCACATCCACCCTGTCAAGACCCCTCAGGATCTTGCATGTTTCAATCAAGTCACCTCTTACTTTATTTATTTATTTAGAGATACAGCACTGAAACAGGCCCTACGGCCCACCGAGTCTGTGCCGACCATCAACCACCCATTTATACTAATCCTACACTAATTCCATATTCCTACCACATCCCCACCTGTCCCTATATTTCCCTATCACCTACCTATACTAGGGGCAATTTATAATGGCCAATTTACCTATCAACCTGCAAGTCTTTGGCATGTGGGAGGAAACCGGAGCACCCGGAGGAAACCCACGCAGACACAGGGAGAACTTGCAAACTCCACACAGGCAGTACCCAGAATTGAACCCAGGTCGCTGGAGCTGTGAGGCTGCGGTGCTAACCACTGCGCCACTGTGCCATCCTAACTGTACTCTTCTAAATTCCAGCGGATACAAGCTTAGCCCATCCAATCTTTCCTCGTAAGATAACCCGCCCATTCCAGGTATCAGTCTGGTAAACGTTCTTTGAACTGCTTCCAACATTTACATCCTTACTTAAATAAGGAGACCAGTACTGTACACAGTACTCCAGATGTGGTCTCACCAATGCCCTGTATAGCTGAAGCATAACCTCCCTCCTTTTGTATTTCATTCTCCTCGCAATAAACGATAACATTCTATTAGCTTTCCTAATTACTTGCTGTACCAGCATACTAACCTTTTGCGATTCATGCACTAGGACACCCAGATCCCTCTGCGTTTCAGCTCCGCAATCTCTCACTATTTAGATAATCTGCTTTTTTATTCTTCCTGCCAAAATGGACAACTTTGCATTTTCCCACATTATACTCCATCTGCCAGATTTTTGCCCACTCAATTAACCTGTCTATATCCCTTTGTAGCCTCCTTATGTCCTCTTCACAACCTACTTTCCTACCTATCTTTGTGTCTTCAGCAAATTTAGCAACCATACCTTCGGTCCTGTCATCTAAATCATTTATATAATCATTTAAAAGAGAGAACATGTATTTCCACAGTGCATTTCACCACCTCAGGACATCCCAAAGCACTTTACAACCAGTTAAGTACTTTTGCCGTATAGCCCCTGTGGTGATGTAGGAAACACAGCAGCCAATTTACGTCCAGCAAGCTCCCACAAACAGCAATGAGATGATGAATTGCCCATCAGTGTTCACAATGCATTCTTAAGAACAGCGTGCCTTCCAGTATTAAGCCCACACTCTTAATTTCTTCTGAATGGGATCCATACAATGCTGGAAACTGTTGTAAATCAGACTGCTAAAAAGCACAGGTTGTAGAAATGGTGTCTGTGAACCTGTTAGAAGATGCTGCTTGGATTGATTGAGTGACTAATTCACATTTACGGTGACCTCTTTCTGGAGTGTACTGTATGACTTATTCCCTTACTTCCAGTGATTACCGAGTTGATGACCAAGGGGCATAAACTCCCGATTAGAACACGAGTATAAAAGGGGAGGTTGGAAGAAAATCTTTCACAGAAAGGGCTATTAGGATATAGAATGCTTTAAAGTCAATAGCTTTGAAAGTTGAGTCAATCGTTATTTAAAGGAGAATTGGATAAGTATTACAAGGTATAAGGAAATAAGCTGGCACAGCTGCAATGGCCATCTTCTGCATCAGAGATTCCATACCTATATTCTTGCTGTTGTGAGGCAAAAAGTGATAGTGTTTCTGTTTGTTTCTCTCCAGGAGAGGTTGAAGTTGGTGACAGTTCTTGGTGCTGGACTTCTATGTGGCACTGCTCTAGCAGTCATCGTTCCTGAAGGGGTTCATGCACTCTACGAGGATGCTCTGCATGGTAAGATTTAGATTCAAAGCCCAGTCTTTGGTCCTGTTTGAAAGCACTGTAGAACACAATGAAAGAGAGATTGTTCTTGATTAGTGACTGCAGTTTCATGACACACCCATTGCATGCCAGACTGTAGATGGCTAACTTATCAGGTTAAAGAGGTCATCAGAGTAATTAGAGATGAATTTGAACCATCAATTAAATTTTCTGCATTATTATTTGGCACTGCACGGAAGTCGAGACCAAGTGTATTGTTCACATGAGGTGGGGTCGGAGAGCAATAGATAAGTGTACCAGGACCCACAAATGCAATTCAGTCAACATTTAAAAGTCATAATGTTCCATCTGTACTTCTATGACACTCTGCCTTGATTGTTTATAGCTAAAGAGAAAAAATTAATATCATCTGAGAAATGAAGTCAATTGGAGCATAAGCTAGGAGATTCCAAACTGAGTGTCACCACTTAAAGGAGGGTGCAGTTAAAAGTGAAAGTTTACATAGGCCATTTCCACTGTTAATGTGGGCATAGGAATTTATAATGGTAAAATTGGATGCAAAAAATGTATGCCAAAAATATGACAACATTGAACAAGGTCATGTTCAGAGGAAAAAATTTTAACATATTAATTAATAGATGTACTTTTTCAAATAAAGTGTAGCAGATCTTGCCAATTTTCAAAAGGAGTAAAACCGCAATTGCTAAAGTGTCAACATTGTCCAGGGAGTACTTTTAGTATAACTCTTTCTTGATGGTTCCTTGCTTTTGGATGCACATCCAGGTTTATTTCTAGTTATGTAATCTAATTTGGGGACTTATAAATGAGCCATATCCTACAATAGGTTTTTTTCAAATCCTTTGATGAGACAATCATTTTACAATCATACCTGGGTATTGCGAACTCTTATGTATCTTGCTTTTTTCCCTACTCTTCTGAAGATACTGATCTGTGCAGGACACCATTCAATACCTCACCCAAATGACCAGAGTAGTGAGTGTTGGCAGCCTATTAGGGATTGGGAAACATCAGGACGGAGCCAGGTCCTGTCCTTGCGTTTTCTCAGTGGAAACCACTGGATGATGATCAGTAATGGGCACCTAGTTTGATTTTTACTCTTCTACCACTAGCCACCCCCCGCCCCCCAAACCTGCCAGATGAGGCCAGATGTATAATCCCTTTCATAACACTTGCTGGTACATTTTCACATCATCATAGAAACTGGACATTCAGCCTGTTGTGCCTGTGCTGCACCTTTCAAAGAGTAGTTGTGCTTAGTCCCACATCCCTGCTTTTTGTCTGGAACCCTGCAAGTTCCTCATCCTCAAGTACCTGCAAATTCCCTTTTAATATTATTTTTGGAATCGGCTTCCACCACATTTTCAGTTGGAACATTCCAGATCCTGACAGCTCTGAAAAAATGTCCCCTCGTCTCCCCTCTAGATCTTTTGCGAATGATTTTAAATCTGATCTCTAGTTATTGACTTGCTCACCAGATGAAATAGTTTTTCTCTCTCTGCTCTATTGAAACCTCTCATCATTTTGAAACCCTCTATAACATCATCTCTTAACCTTCTCTGTTCCAAGGACAACAGTCCTAACATTTCCAACCTTTCCTCATAACTGAAGCCCCTCACCACTAGTAACATCTCTGATAAACCTCCTCTGTACCCTTTCTAATGTTCTTATTTCTTTTCTGAAGTGAGGTGCCAGACTTATCCACAATATTGTAGCAGAGGTGATTTATAAAGTTCTTGCATGCTTTTGTGCTCTATTCCTCTATTTATAAACCCAAGTTAGCCATACACTTTTTTAAAACCACCTATCAATTTGCTGTGCCACCTGTGTCCTGTGTACATGGACACCAAGGTGCCTCTGCTCATCTACCCTTTTCAAAATAGTTTCTAAAACTTTCTGGTTTATTGTCTTACCATATTAGACATTCCAAAGTGTATCATTTCACACTTCTCTGCATTGAACTCCATCTACACCATCCTGTCTATGCCATTCTGAAGTCTATAACTACCCTCACAATGAGCTACTACTTTGCCAAGGTTTGTATTGTTCAATCAGGTTAGTCAGACACAATTTACCTTAACAAATACATGTTGGCTCTCCTTTCTTTTGTCCCTGAATCACTTCTACAACTTCCTGCCATGATGTTAGACTGATTGACCTGTAGTTTCCTGGTTTATTCTCTTCCCTTTCTTAAATAGTGATGCAACATTAGCATCCCTCCAGTTCTCCAGCACTACACCTGTATCCAGTGAGGATTGAAAGATGGTGATCAGTGCCTCAGCTAGTTCTACCATTCCTTCTTAAACAACCTAGGATGCATTCCATCTGGACCAAGTGACTTATGAACTTTTAGTAATGCAGATCTTTTTAGTACATCTTCTCCACCTATTGCTATCCTGTCCATAATTTCCCCCCTCGTCTTTTGGTGTGGCCTTCACATAATTTGCTTCCTTTATGAAGACAGATGCAAAGTACTCATTTAATACTTTGGCAATGTCCTCTGCGTCTACTTGAAGATTTCCCTTTGGGTCCAACTTTAGTATGGGCTCAACTTTTTCCCTAGCTAATTGCTTACACTTCATGTATTTGTTTTGAGACACTGCAGCACATTTAATAACTGAGCGATGGGAGTGTTCTCATCTTGTGTAGTTTTAATTAGCAGCTTGAAATTACAAATCTGTGATTTCACCAAAGTTGCCAGATAAGACATGAGGAAGAATCACTTTTGATGAAACAACTATTTGATCAGCACAGTGCTCCTTTATTCCCATTGAATTGTCTGCAGTATGTTTTTTTGAATTTTGCAATGCCAGACATTTGATTGTAAATGAATCTCGCTGTGATGGACTAAACTGGTTTCTGCAGCATCTGAAAAATACAGCCTAGTTTATTTTATTGTTTAATACTTTTTAATGAGAAACATAGAATCTTGCAGCATAAAAGGAGGCCATTCAACCCTTGGGACATTTTGTTACGTTAAAGGTGTTATATAAATATAAATTGTTATTGTACTGGGGCTCCTTGAAAGAGCTATCCAATTAGTCCAACTCTCCTCTTTCTCCATGGCCCTGCAATTTTTTCCTTTAAGTAATTATCCAATTCCCTTTTGAATGCTACCCTTCAGGCAGTGCACTCCAGATCATGATATGGATATGATAATGAGGTTAGCTTTGAAAATACTGAGAACTGTAGAAAACCTTGTCCACTGGCAGACATTTGGAAAAGGCTGACTGTACAACCCACAAGCATTCCTCCTGTTAGAGGAGTGGCCTACCTTGGGGTCAGGTAGAATGACTGTACTGTAGTGTTTCTATGTCTGCTACAGCCACCAATGGAGGACAGCAAGAGAAAACAGCAGCATTTTGGCATGCTGCAGCCTTGTAGTGCTCAGAATTGCTGTATGGTACAAAGTAGTAGGGGGAAGTTGCTGTGATTCACTAACTGCAGGCTGGTTGATTCATTGCACGCCATTGAAGACTTGTGAAGTTTTAAATGTGCTTGATAGGAGAGTGACCTTTGGGGTCCCTGAATCCACACAGGGCTTGAACATTACAGTTTAAGTAGTAAAGGAAGGCTCCTGCTCTCTTCGCCCCCACCCCACCCCAACAAATGTGTAGTCTGATTTAATCCATTTTTCCTTTTTCACAGATAAACACCGCCATGGAGGTGAAGTGGAAAAAGTGGAGGATCCATTAAAGACAGGACAATCGGCAGATACTGAACATGATCACAAACACATTGCTTTGCATGCATACATTGGCGTGTCACTGGTGCTTGGGTTTGTTTTTATGCTCCTGGTCGACCAGATAGGCAGTTCTCACATGCACCAGAGTGATGGTAAGAGGCACTTAAAATCTCAGTGGCTAGTTTCGGCAAATAATGCTGACAGACACAGTGAGCTAAAACCAATGTCATTTATCGTGGTGTGCAAATTTTAAAAATCTTCAGTTTAACAGGGCTGCATTGTATTTGGCATTTCTGCTTCTGAACTGTTGAGGGTTCAGGGGTTTGTTCAGACAGGCTTTTTGAGTCCAGCCAAAAAGATGATCCACCCAGATAAAGGAGCACTGGTGACTTAATTTTTAACCCAAGCCGAACAAGTGAAGCATTGAAGGCTTGGTTACAGTCCATATGTACTGTCAGCTTGAGTTTGGGAATGAGAAGTCGCTGCTGAAATTTTAGGAATGTATGGAAGGCAGCCCATCAAATGTGGCTTTCCTGCAACTGCAACCTTGTTGTTCCCGTACCTGATGATTCGTACAAGGCTGTCATGAAACTAGGCTAAGATTCAGTTCATTTTGAGCAATCATTCAACTGGTAGAATTAAAGTACTGCACCAGATAAACACACTTATTTTAATGTAGACTCCCTCTTTTTCCTCTTCCCTAGTCTGACTATTCCAATGCTTCCATAGCCTTTGGAAGCCAGTGTTTTTAAGTTAGATCAGCAGGTGTGCCTTAAATGAGGAGTGATTAATTTTTGCATTGTGAGTTGAGAACAGTGTGAAGAGGAGAAATGTCATAGAATCATACTGCATTAAACAACCATTTGGGCCATCGTGCATGTGCTAGCTCTTTGAAAGAGCTATCCAATTACTTCCATTCCCCTGCTCTTTTCCTTTTAAGTATTTTTTTCAATTCCCCTTTGAAAGTTACCATTGAATCTGTATCCACCATCCTTTCAGTCAGTGTATTCCAGATTATAATAATTCCTGTGTAATAAAATTGCTCCTCATCTTGCCTCTGCTTCTTTTGCCAATTGCATTAAATCTGTGACTTCTGTTTCTGCCACTGGAAACTCTTTCTCCTTATTTACTCTATCAAAATCTTTCATCAGTACCTCTATCAAATCTCCCCTTAACCTTCTCTGCTCTAAGGAGAATAACTCCAGTTTCTCCATGTAATTGAAGTCATTAATCCTTGATACTAGTCTAGTAAATCTCCTCTGCATCCTCTCCAAGGTCTTGACATCCTTCCTAAATTGTAGTGCCCAGAACTGGGCACAGTATTCCAACTGGGACTTGACCAGTGTTTTTTTTTTAAAGCTTCAGCATTACTTCTTTGCTTTTATACTGTATGCCTCTATTTTCAAATATCCTGTGTTCCTTTTTAATAACCTTGTCAACTTGTTCTGCCACCTTTAAACTTTGTGTACATACATCCCCAGGTCTCTGTTCCTGCACCCCCTTTAAAATTGCATCATTTAATCTACATTGCCTTTCCTTATTCTCCCTACCAATATGAATCACCACACTTCTGTATGTTAAATTTCATCTCGTCTGCCCATTTCACCAGTCTCTATGCTCTCTTGAAGTCTGATATCTTGCTATCTGTTTACTACATTTCTGAGTTTCATGTCATGTGCAAACTTTGAAATGTAAACCCAAGTCCAGGTCATCGATGTATATCAATAAGACCTGTAGTCCCACCTGATTCTGATCAGGTTTTCTCTTCCACACAGGAGCAGAATTGGATATTCAACCCTCCAAGCCTGTTCCGCCATTCAGTTAGGTCATGGCCGATCTGCATCTCAACTCGCTTTAAACTGCCTTTCTGCGACACTTTGTGTGAAAAAGCTTGCTGATTTTGCTCCTGAGTGGCCTGGCTTTAATTTTAAGATTATATACTCTTGCTTTCTATTCACCCACAAGAGGAAATAGTCTCTGTGTAGCTACCCTATTGAATCCTTTTATCTTTTAATCTTTTTAGGTCACCCACAATCTTCTAAACTCAAGGGAATACTAGCCAAGTTCATGCAATCCATCGTGATAGTTTAACTTCAAACTCTGGTATCAGTGATGCACTACACACCCTCCAAGGCTTGTATATCCTTCTTGAGATTCGATGCCCAGAACTAAACGCTGTACTCCAGATGGATTCTGACCAAGACTCTGGAGCATCACTTCCTCCCCTCCCACACACTGAAGCTTCTGCAAAATAGTAGCACGTCTGTGACATTTAACAGCTTTCTTTACAAAATTATGAAGAAAAGCTATGTTTTGGTGGAAGAACTCTCATATAGAGACATGAGGTATTAATCAGTATTCTGTCCACCTTTGACTGCTGCAGCCCGGAAACCTGAGAGATGAGTTCAGAACTCTTCTGATTTCTTGATTTTTCCAACTGGGAGTTAACAACAATGCTGACCCTGTGTGGTTGCTAACCCTCATAATTATCCACCTTAGTTACTAACCTAGGCTTGGTCAAGAGGGTAGACCCCAGTGGCACAGCAAGGACAGCAGCATGCCTTAGAGACAGGTATTGGAAAAGCCAGAATCTTCCAAAAGGGCCTATGGTGTCTTGTGGTCAACTACAAGACGCTTGGCTGGGTGTCCAACCAAGCAAAGCAACGTAGGGATCAAAGGAATGGCTTGTTTATAAAAAAAAAAATCCTACTGAAGCGATCGATACTGCATTTAAATATGCAGGAGTTCTCTGCAAGGTTCATTTTGTTTCTAATTTGTCTTTCAGACCCTGAAGCTGCAAGAACAGCAAATACCAAGATCACCACCACACTTGGACTGGTAGTTCATGCAGCAGGTAATGCTAAATTCATCATGTTATGTGATGGCTTTAATAACATCACTGCCTCTCCCACTGTGTCCAAAATATACATCAGAGTTTCCAAATAAGCAGCTGATGGTGCAATCGCAGAGCTATTGGTGCCCTTTCAGTAGCTCGATTCATTATTCAGACTGCTGACGTGTGATGCATTCAAGTAAATGGTGAACCGAATCTAAGCACAGGACATTCCAAACCATTTGCAGTCCACTGCCCCCTCCATCAGTTACCTGATCGAAGTGTAGTGCTAAAATGCAAAGATTTTTCAAAGTCGCTGTAATCGTACAGTTTTTTGTGTGATGGGAACCCCCACCCCACCCAGCCAACCCCCTGCTTTGTCCCTACTGTTTGATGCTGCAGAGTTTTTGATTCTGATCGTTTCTTTAATTTAACCAGTGGGCCTGCTATTATTTCTTCTGTAACTTAATTCCATCTATTGGTCTCGCAGCCTCTTACTTGAAAGAGTTCTCTTGTAACTATTTAGGTCCAGCAAGGTAATTATGCCCACAAAAAGATTTTGTTGTATACTTCTTTTTGTTGGGGGATTGTGGAGTGATATTATTCTTTGAAGCCTAGTTTCACTAGAAAGTTTGCAACTGGTTCCAATTATCTCTCTCCTCTACCCCTTCAGTTGTGTGCAGTACAATTGTTACGGTACCAATTCCTCAAATGTTTGTGTTCAGCTAATTTTTTGAAAAAATTCATGTAACACTAGTGCGGGCCATTGTACATTTTGAATTTTTAGAAGGATTTAGGAAACGCCTACCTACATCCAGGCATACAAGGTTATAAGTTTTAGTGCTCAACACGGCAAATGTAGTTGGTGTGACTTCAAAACACTAATCTGAGGAGGAGCAAAAAATCAGCTCGGGCGGTCATTATCCCATGACTCCTGGTGTGAAGTGTGAGGATAGGTAGGGAGTTAGTTATGAGGTGTCCACAGTTGAATGTTCAAACAGCTGCTGTCTTAACATGCATGAAGAGTGGCTGCTTTGTGTGAGATGCTGGAGGGCCTAAAATAAAAGAACAGGGAGGTTATGATGGAGCTGTATAAAACACTGGTTAGGTCACAGCTGGAGTACTATGTACAGTTCTGGTCACCACACTATAGGAAGGATGTGATTGCAATGGAGAGGGTGCAGAGGACATTCACCAGGATGTTGTCTGGGCTGGAGCATTTCAGTTATGAAGACAGCCTGGATAGGCAGGGGTGGCTTTTCTTGGAGCGGAGAAGGCTGAGGGGGACCTGATTGAGCTATACAAAGTTATGAGGGGCATTGATAGGTTAGATAGGAAGAAACTTTTTCCCTTAGCGGAGGGGTCAATAACCAGGGGGCATAGATTTAAGGTAATGGGCAGGAGGTTTAGAGGGGAGTTGAGGAAGAATTTTTTCACCCAGAGGGTGGTTGGAATCTGGAACACACTGCCTGAAGGGATGGTAGAGGCAGGAACACTCAAGACATACAAGAAGTATTTAGATGAGCACTTGAAACGCCATAGCATACAAGGCTACGGGCCAAGCACTGGAAAATGGGATTAGTCAGGACGGGTGCTTGATGGTCGGCGCAGGCGCTTTGGGCCGAAGGGCCTGTTTCTGTGCTGTAAAACTATGACTCTATGATACTGCCACTCCAGAGGTGCTGTGTTCAATCGTAATACCCTGTTGCTCTGACTGAGATCACCTAAATAAGTTCAGAGCAGAGATTGAATCCAGCACTTTATGGCTCAGTTAAATGAATCATAGAATCATACAGCACAGAATGAGGCTATTCAGCCCATCCTGCCTGTGCCAGCTCTTTGAAAGAGCTATCGAATTAGTTTCACTCCTCTGCACTTTTCCATAGCCCTGAAAATGTTTGTAAAATGTTAGTGAACCACTGGGAACCCTGTTATTGCTGTTGTTGATTTTTCAGTTTTCAAAACTAAACAGGAAATTCAGATTTAAATGGTTTTCATGGATTAACTGAAACTCAGCACCATAGACAATAGGTTATTATTGTTACATATGTTGTCAGAATAATTCCTAAAGATTTACCTATGATCAGTACTACATACATTTCTGATCGTATGCTGTCTCCAGTAAATGCCATGTTTCTTGAATTTTTAAAGTGCTGTGTGCATCTCCAGTCTGGACTCACCTTCTGAGAGTGCTGTCTTCTGAACCATTCTCTTTCGGCTCTGTTCATTTCTGCTCCTTGTTCTTGGCTTTTCCAGTTTGCATCTCAGTATGAGCAGTGGAACATGCAATTCCAAATTGATCTGCTAGCCGGATCAGATTCTGTTAGCTGGATCAAATCCACAACCTTTCTCATGCACATAGTGCGTGATTTAAAAAAAAAACTTGTTCATGCTGTAATACAACAGGTCCTGTTTGCTTTTGATGTAAGTCAGGATCATGGAAAGGGCAACCAATGTAATTCAGTACAAATTGTGCCTGCTCATGATACTTTCCTCTTCCTGCCTAATGTCACAATTCTGAACTATTCTATGTAATGCTGTATACAGTAACCCAGATGGCCACACGGCACAACCTCTTAATCAACATTTGTGATCTACCAAAAACAGTTTAGCTTTCTAATCGTATATTCCATTTTTTATTGAGCAAATATAAGTAACAGTGACCATTTTCAGTTTCAGTTCTGCCCATTGCAGGGAGTTATTGGGTTTGAAGCAGTGTATTTTATTTCTTCTACTCCCACACTACCCAGCCTCATCTATTCCTTTTCCTTACAGCGGATGGCATTGCATTGGGTGCAGCAGCTTCCACGTCACAGACAAGTGTACAGTTGATTGTATTTGTAGCTATTATGTTGCACAAAGTAAGTATCCAAATTGTGTATTTCCTAATCTTTCTTTACTGTGTTACACATTTTGGGGTTAAGATCAATCTTTAGTGATTGGATTTAACTGGACATTTCTCCCTTTAGAAATGGGTACTGTGGTGTCGTGGACTGGTAATTCAGAGGCCTGGCCTGGATGGTAGTGTAGTGACAATGTTTCTGGACTTAACCAGAGGCCTGGACTAATAATCTGGAGATGTCAGCTCAAATCCTATTGAGGCAGTTTATGTATTTGAATTCAGTTTCTTAAAACCAAAATTGAATAAATCTGGATTGTTGTAAAAACCCAACTCGTTCACTAATATCTCTTAGGGAAGGAAACCTACTATCCTTACCTGGACTGACCTATGTGTGGCTCCAGACCCACTGCCCTCTGAAATGGCCTAGCAAGCCACTCATTTGTATCTAACAACTACAACAAAAGTCTAATGAGAATATAATAGGATGGACTGTCCAGCATCAACCTCGGCACCAGACACAACAAAAGCACATCCGGCCCAGTCAACTCTGCAAAGTCCTCCTCACTAACATCTGTGGTCTTGTGCCAAAATTGGGGGAGCTATTCCATAAACTAGTCAACAACAGCCTGATATACATACAATTCTGCTATGTGTGACTGCCAACGTCCCAGGTTCCTCCATTATCAATTTGTTACATAGAAAACATAGAAAATAGGAGCAGGAGTAGACCATTCGGCCCTTCGAACCTGCTCCGCCATTCATTATGATTATGGCTAATCATCCAACTCAGTAACCTGTTCCCGCTTTCTCCCCATACCCTTTGATCCCTTTAGACCCAAGAGCCATATCTAACTCCTTCTTGAAAACATACAATGTTTTGGCCTCAACTGCTTTCTGTGGTAGCGAATTCCACAGGCTCACCACTCTCTGGGTGAAGACATTTCTCCTCATCGCAGTCCTGAAAGGTTTACCCCGTATCCTTAGACTATGACCCCTGGTTCTGGACTCCCCCACCATCGGGAACATCCTTCCTGCATCTACCCTGTCAAGTCCTGTTAGAATTTTATAGGTTTCTATGAGATCCCCCCTCACTCTTCTGAACTCCAGTGAATATAATCATAACCGACTCAATCTCTCCTTGTTCTCAGCATAGGCTTAGGATCTCGTGAAGTTTCACGGCATCAGGTCAAACATGGACATAGAATCATTAAAAGTTTATAGCACAAAAAGAGGTCACCTGGTCCATCGTGTCGGTGCCAGCCAAGAAACATTCCATCCATTCTAATCCTACCTTCCAGCATTTGGTCTGTATCCCTGCAGATTACAGCACTTGAATTGCATATCCAGACTCCTTTTGAATGGGTTGAGGGTCTCTGCCTCAACTACCCTTTCAGGCAGTGAGTTCTAAACCCCACCACCCTCCAGATGAAAACATCTATTTATCTCTCCTCTGTACCCTCTCTAGTTCAATTACATCCTTTCTGTAATGAGGTCACCAGAATTGCACACAGTACTCAAGTTGTGGCCTAACCAGTGATTTATACAGTTCCAGCATAACTTCCCTGCTCTTATATTCTATACCTCGGCAAAAAGGAAAGGATTCCATATGCCTTCTTAACCACCTTATTGACCTGTCCTGCTGCCTTCAAGGATCTGTGGACATTTACTCCAAGGTCCCTCACTTTCTCTACACCTCTCAGTATTTTCCCATTAATCGTGTATTCCTTTGCCTTGTCTGACCTCCCCAAATGCATCACCTCACACTTCTTCATGTTGAATTCCATTTGCCACTTTTCTGCCCATCTGACCAGACCATCAATATCTTCCTGCAACTACAGCTATCCTCACTATCTACCACACAGCCAATCTTTGTGTCATCTGCAAACTTCTTGATCATGCCCCCCACATTTACATCCAAATTGTTAATACATACCACAAAAAGCAGGGGACCCATTACTGAGCCTTGTGGAGCGCCACTGGAAACAGCCGTCCGGTCGCAAAAACACCTGCCAACAATTACCCTATGTGTCCTGCCACTGAGCCAATTTTGTATCCACTTTGCTGCATTTCCCTGGATCCATGGTGTTTAATTTTTTTTAACCAGTCTGCCGTGTGGGACTTTGTCAAAAGCCTTGCTAAAATCCATGTAGGCCACATCAACTGAACTACCCTCATCTATCTTCCTTGTTATTTATTCAAAAAATTCAATCAAGTTGATAAGACAAGATCTTCCTGAACAAATCCATGCTGACTATCCTTGATTAACCTGTGCCTTTCTAAGTGACAGTTTATCCTGTCTCTCAGAATAGATTCCAATAATTTGCCCACTACTGAGGTTAGACTGACTGGCCTGTAATTATTTGCTATCCCTTGCTCCCTTTTTACACAGAAGTACAACGTTAGCAGTCCTCCAGTCCTCCGGCACCACGCCTGTATCCAGTGAGGACTGGAAAATGATGGTCAGACCTTCCGCTATTTCCTCTCTTTTAATAGCCTAGGCTACATTTCATCTGGCCCTGGTGATTTATCGTCTTTCAAGGATGCTAATCCCATTAATACTTCCCCTCTCCTCATGTTGATCACATCCAATACTTCACACCCCTTTTCCTTAACTGCAATAGCTGCATCATCCCCCTCTTTTTTTGTGAAGACAGACGCAAAGTATTCATTAAGAACCATCTTCCGTTCCTACAGATAGATTACCTTTTTGGTCTTTTATGGTCCCTACTTCTCCTCAGTTATCCTCTTACTCTTAATGCATTCATAAAACATCTTTGGGTTCACCTTGATTTTGCTTGCTAATATTCTTTCATGCCCTCTCTTAGCTTTCCTAATTTCCTTTTTGATTTCACCCCTCCACTTTCTATACTCCTCTCAGCTTTCTATTTCTGCCTTATCTTACCATGTAAGCTCCTTGACGTCCATGGGGCTCTAGATTTTTCCGTCCCACCCTTTTTCTTTGTGGGAACATGTTTACTCTGAACCCCTTGAATCTCCCCTTTGAATGCCTCCAACTGCTGTGACACTGATTTACCTTCAAGTAGCTGTTTCCAGTCCATTTTCATTAAATCACTCCTCAGCTTAGTAAAATTGGCCTTGCCCCAATTGAGAACTCTAACTCCAGTTCTTTCCTTGTCCTTTTCCAGAATTATCTTAAAACGGATTATGATCACTCCCACTCCTTCCACCTGCCCATCTTCATTTCCGAAAACTAAATCTAAAACTGCGTCCTGTCTTGTTGGACTTGCTACACACTGGCCAAAAAAGTTCTCCTGAATGCACCTCAAAAATTCTTCTCCCTCAATTCCTTTCACACTAAAACTATCCCAATTTATATTGGTGTGGTTAAAATTCCCTACTTTTACTGCTCTTTGCACCTCTCAGAGATTTGCCTACATATCTGCTCTTCTATCTCCCTCTGACAGTTTGGGGGTCTGTAATACACTCCCAGCAGTGTGATTGCCCCTTTTTTGCTCCTTGGCTCAATCCATATGGTTTCATTTGATGAACCTTCCAATATATCATCCCTCCTCACAGTTGTAATAGTTTCTTTGACATGGAAACCTCTTGCTGATTATCACCTACCATCCTGCTCCAACTGATGAATCTGTGCTCCTCCATGTTTAACACCACTTGGAAGAAATACTGCAAGGGCACAGAGTGTACTCTGGGTGGGGTCTTCGATGTTCATCACTAAAAGTGGCTCAGTAGCACAACAGCTAACCAAGCTGGCTGAGCCCTGAAGGATATAGCTGTCAGACTGTAACAGGTGGTGAGCGAACCGACACAAGGGAAAAACCTATCTGACCTTGTCCTCACAAATCTACCTGTCGCAGATGTATCTGTCCACCATGGTATTGGTAGTAGAGATCACCACACTATCCTTGTGGAGACAAAGTTCTGTTTTCACACTGAGGACACCCTCCATCATGTTGTGTGGCATTAGCACTGTGCTAAATGGGATAGATTTAGAACAGATATAGCAGCTCAAAACTGGGCATCCATGAGGTGCTGTGGGTAGTCATCAGCAGCAGAATTGTATTCCACTACATTCTGTAACCTCATGATGGGGTATTTGTAGGAGAACATGCAAATAGCAGTGCCAAGCGCACCTAAAAATGAGGTACCAACTTGGTGAAACTACAGCACAGGAGTACAAGCATGTTGATCAGCGGAAGCAGAATGCTGTAGTCAGAAGTAAGTGATCCCACAACCAACAGGACAGAGCAAAGCTCTGTAATCCTATCACGTCCAGTCATAAATGATAGTGGACAGTTAAACAACTCACAGCAGGAGGAGGAGGTTCCGTGAACATCTCCATCTTCAGTGATGACAGGCTCAGCATGTGAGTGCAAAAAAACAAGGCTGAAGTGTTTGCAATCATCTTCATCCAGAAGTACCGAGTGGATGATCCATCTCTGCCTCCTCCTGAGGTCCCCAGCATTACAGATGCCAGTCTTCAGACAATTCAGTTCACTCCACGTGATATCAAGAAATGATAGCACATTGGATACAGCAAAGGCTATGGTCCTTAACAACATCCTGGCTGTAATGCTGAAGATTGTGCTCCAGAAATAACCACATATCTAGCCACACTGTTCAGTACAGCTACAATACTTGCATGTCCCTGGCAATGTAGAAAATTGCCCAAATATGTCCTGTACACAAAAAGCAGGACAAATCCAGCTTAACCAATTACCGCCTCATCTGTTTACTCTTGATCATCAGCAAAGTGCCGGAAGGTGTCGTTGACAGTGCTATCAAGTGGCACTTACTCAGCAATAACCTGTTCGCTGGTGCTCATTTTGGGTTCCACCAGGGCCACTCACCTCCTGACCTCATTACAGCCTTGGTCCAAAGAGCTGAATTTCGGAGGTCAGGTGTGAGTGGCTGCCCTTGATATTAAGGCAGCATTTGTCTGAGCGTGGCCAAAGAGCCCTAGCAAAATTGGGTCTGTGGGAATCAGGAGGAGAAAGCTCTCCATTGGTTGGAGTCATACCTAGCACAAAGGAAGATGGTTGTGGTTGTTGGAGGCTAATCATCTCAGTCCCAGAACATCACTGGAAGATTTCGTCAGAGTAATATCCTAGGCCCAACCATCTCCAGCTGCTTCATCAATGCCCTCCCTCCTACATTTGGTCAGAAATGAGGATGTTGCTGATGATAGCAGAGTGTTCAGAATCATCACCTTTCCTCAAATAATGAAGCAGTTCATTCCCACATGCAGCAAGTCCTGGACAGCGTTCAGGCTTGGGTTGATGAGTGCCGAGTAATATTCATGCAACACAAGTGCCAAGCAATGTCCATCTCCAACAAGAGAGTCTGATTACCTCCCTTTGCTGTTCAAAAGCAGTACCATCACTGAATCCTGCACTATCAACATTCTGGGGTCACCATTGACCAGAAACTTAACTGGACCAGGCACACACATGCTGTGGCTACAAGAGCAGGACAGGGGCTTGGTATTCTGTGCAAGTGACTCACCACCTGACTACCCAAAGCCTGTCCACCATCTGCAAGGCACAAGTCAGGAGTGTGATAGAATACTCTCCTTGCCTGGATGATTGCAGCTCCAACAACACTCGAGCTCGACACCATCCATGCCAAAGCAGCCCACTTGATTGACACCCCATCCGCCACCTTCAACATTCACTCCCTCCACCACCGACACACAGTGGCAGCAGTGTGTACCATCTACAAGATGCACTGCAGTAACTCAACAAGGCTACTTCGACAGCACCTTCTAAACCCATGACCTCTACCACCTAGCAGGATAAGGGCAGCCAGCACATGGGAACACCACCACCCTCCAAACCACACACCATCCTGACTTGGGACTATATTACCTTTCCTTCACTGTCAACGGGTCAAAATCCTGGAACTCCCTAACAGCACTGTGGATGTACCTACATTTCATGGACTGCGGTGGTTCATGAAGACGGATCACCACCACCTTCTCGAGGGCAATTAGGGATGGACAATAAATGCTGGCCTGGCCAGCGATACCTTCATCCAGCGAATGAATACATTTTTAAAAAGCAAAAATAAAACAATTTAAATGCTACGAATTGCGATTCAGAGGCCAGCAATTCAAATCTCACCATTTGACAATTGGAACTCGGGGTCATAAAAAAAAATCAAATGGGGAAAAAAGGATGGTTTCACTAAACGTGACCTGTACTCCTGTCTGTGCATCTGTATTGACCCAGTTCTTCCTTAATGCATTTTATTCAACACAGTCATGGTAGTACTCTCACCTCTGATCAGAAAGTTGTAGGTTCAAGCCCCCACACCAGAGACTTGGATGTAGAATTTTATTCTAAAGAAGAGCAGGGGAGTTCTCGCTGGTGTCCTGGCTAATATTTATCTCACACTCAGCATCATTGAGAATACAGATTATTCCATCATTTGCTGTTTGTTGGACCTTGCCGTGTGCAATTTGGCTGATGTTTCCCAAATTTCAAAAGTGTCTTTATTGGCTTTGAAGCCGTGAATGTCTCATGGTAGTGAAAGGCACTATATAAATGCAAGTTATTTCTTAGTAATCATTTTACCACCCCATCTTTTCCTTCCCACTCAATACAACAATTTTCATCCAAAAATGAGTTCAAGACATGTAATACACTAATGGATTGTTCCACTATAGATACGTTAACTATATCTTTGAAAATAGCAGAGACTTGGCATTCTGACATTCTTCAGAAAAGTGAAAAGCAGATTTCTAGGAGAGTTTCATGTTATCAACATCTTGCTCATCTTGATATTGTCCATTACTCTTGCATCAAAAATTAAATAAGAACATAAGAAATAGGAGCAGAATAGGTCATTTGGCTCCTCAAGTCTGTTCCATCACTCAATAAGATTGTGGCTGTTCTGATTGTGGCCTGAACTCCACTTACCTGCCTGCCCTTCATAACCCTTGACTCCCATGTCAATCAAAACTCTGTCTAACTCAGCCTTTAATATATTCAATGACCCAGCCTCCACTGCAGCCCGGGGAAGAGAATTCCAAACAATACTGACCCTCTGAGAAGAAATTCCTCCTCGTCTCCATCTTAAATGGGCGACCCCTTAATTTGAATCTGTGCCCCTTTGTTCTAGATTCCCCCACAAGGATAAACATCCTCTCAGCATCCACCCTGCCAAGCCCCCTCAGAATCTTGTATGTTTCAATAACCTCTCATTCTTCTAAACTCCAATGAGGAAAGTCCCAACCTGCTCACCCTTTCCTCATAAGACAAACCTGTCATCCCAGGAATCAGCCCAGTGAACTTCCTCTGAACTGCTTCCAATGGAAGTATGTCCCTTCTTAAGGTGACCAAAACTGTACGCAGTATTCTAGGTGTAGTCTCTCCAATGACCTGTACAGTTGCAGCAAGACTTCCCTACTTTTATACTCCATCCCCCTTGTAATAAAAGCTAACATTCCATTTGCCTTCCTAATTACTTGCTGTACCTGCATGCTGATTTTGTGATTCCTATACCCAGGCCCCTCTACTGCAGCATTCTGCAGTCTCTCTCCATTTAGGTAATCTGCTTTTCTATTCTTTCTGTCAAAGTGGAGAACCTCACATTTTCCCACATTATACTCCATCTGCCAAATTTTTGCCCACTCACCTTACCCTATCTATATCCCTTTTCAGACTCTTTGTATCCTCCTCACAAATTGCTTTCATACCTATCTTCGTATCGTCAACAATTTTGGCTACAATGCAGTCAATCCCTTCATTCAAGTCCTTAATATAGATCGTAAATAGTTGAGGCCCCAGCACTGATACCTGTGGCACTCCACTAGTTACAGTTTGCTAACCTGAAAATGACCCATTTATCCTGACTCTCTGTTTCCTGTAAGTTAACAAGCCTCTATCTATGCTAATATATCACCCCAACACCCAGCTCTTCTCTTGTGTGGTAATCTTTTATGTGGCATCTTATCAAATGCCTTTTGGAAATCCAAATACACCACATCTGCTGGTTTCCCTTTGTCCACCATGCTTATTACATCCTCAAAGAACTCTAATAAATTTGTGAAACACGATTTCCCTGTTACAAAATCGTGTTGATTGTACCTGATTCTACTGCAACAGACATTCGGCCAACTGGCCTATAGTTTCCTGCTTTCAGCTCCCTCCTTTCATGAGCCAAGATGTTACACTTGCAGTTTTCTAATCTGCTGGGACCTTTCCAGAATCCAGCAAATTATGGAAAATTACAACAATCCACTATCTTTGCAGCCACTTCCTTTAGACCCTAGGATGCAGGCCATCGGGTCCAGGGGACTTGTCAGCTTTTAGTACCATTACTTTTTCTCTAGTCTAATTACCTAAATACCAACAGCCAAACTTCAATATTTTTCACCTGGATTGGAGCATTCCTCTTGTATTACTGTTCTGTGAACATTAGCAGTCCTCCCTTATCTTCATCCAATAAACCCTTCGTAATATGAGTCTTGATTGTGTTGGTTGGCTGGTGACCATGAAAATGAAAAAAGAAGGGTCTTGCATTTATACAGCGCTTTCCAAAACCTCTGAATGTCTCAAGGTGGTTCACAACCAATGAAGTAATTTTGAAGTGTAGTCACATTGGTGTAATGTAGGAAACGCAACGGCCACATTGCACACAGCAAGCTCCCACAGCAACAAATAACGAGATAATTTTTTTAAATGATAGTTGAGGGTTAAATATTGACTGTGACACTGGGAGGAACTCCCTTGCCCTTCAAATAGTGCTGTGGAATCTCTTACATCCACATGAGAAGACAGATGGTGCTTCGGTTTAGCGTCTCATCTGCAAGCCAACACCTTCGCTATTGCAGCACTCCTGCAGTACTGCATTGGAGCATCAGTCTAGATTTTGTGCTTCAGCCTCGAGGGTGGGACTGGTACCTACAGCTGAGGCGAGAGTATTACCCACACCTGACACTGCACCACATCCTGAGCCCAGTCATGTTCTTATAGCCCAAGTTTGCACGCGCACATGCGAGGTTTCTGGCAGAGTAAGCGGGTAACGATTGAGAGTGGGAGCCCACGTCCACATTTTGGATAAGGAGTAAAATAGTGGATTGGAGGAGGTGTTGAGGAAGAAAAATGTGTGCATTTAACTGATTTACAACTCCAAATTGCTGTTCAGTGTAAATAGAAGGTTTTAAAAAAGTACAAGGGGAAATAGTTCATCAAAATGTGTGTATGGTCAAAGTCAGTGGGAGGTTCCTTGATGGAAGGTGAGCAGTTATTTATAATTTTATAAATCAGTCTGCTTCAACTGGAAAGTTTAAATGAATAAACGACTATTATTAAATTTGCAAATCTTGAGCATATACTGTTTTCCTCTCCTTTTGCAACACTTTATAGCTATATTCTGTTAACTGCCATTACTGACACATGACCAGTTCTGAAATACCTGGTTTTATTCTGAGGATTATAGCATGAAAATCACAAATGGACATGTACTAAACTCTTCATTGTCTGGCTGTAAAAGGCAATGATGAGTGGAATCATAATTGACAGAAAAATAGCCTTTTATTTTTAGGTGGGGGCAGCATGTGTACACACATTAACCTGATATTGTGACCCTCCATGTCTCACTGTCTCTCACACTAAAGGATAAATTACAAACATTAATAACCTCTTACAAGATGTAAATTAAACTTTTTAACATTTCACTTTGGAAAAAAAATTATCTACCTTTTTTTTTAAAATGTAGTTTTGGGCTTCTTTGTGCACGTACAAATAGCAAAGAAGCTTAATGTTCTCCTCAACTCCAGTAGCGAAAGGACAGGTTAAGTGGCAACTTGGAAGGAAACGACCCAAAGCGGTTTCTTCTGGGACTACAATAGGACAAGGCTCAGTAGAGACTTTTGTCTTTCATCAATACCAGTTTAAAAATAACATAAATTAAGCTGTCTGTAGGTGGCTAGCCTGATCTGGGACTCCATCTCTCTTTCTAAGCCTTGGGAACATGAATACTCTGATTAGGTCTTCATCTTTTCCAGGGCCCTGTGTTGTGCTTAGTAAATTAAATCAGTCATGTGCATGCAGAGATGTGCGCATTCACGGTTTGCCGTGGCTCTTAAGAAGTACCTCATTGGCTGTGAAGCGCTTTGAGACGTCCTAAGGTATTTGGGGGGGGCGGTGGGGAGCAGGGTGGATCTCTGATTCCAATAACCATAAACAGCATGTGCTAGCCTATTTAATAATTCACACCAATCTCTGTTCCTCTCCTGTTTTTAGGCTCCAGCTGCTTTTGGTCTGGTTTCTTTCCTCATGCACGCAGGGCTTGAAAGGAATCGAATCAGGAAACACCTACTGGTATTTGCTTTGGCGGCACCGCTACTCTCCATGCTCACTTACCTGGGCCTGAGTAAGGTATGTAACATGAATTAATACTGGTGTTCATTCAGCAGTTGCCACAATAAAACACATCAAAGAAATTACAACGTGGTGACTGTTATGTCGGCACCACACCGCAAACAATGATGTTCATGGTCAGTTGATCATTTTGGTATCATTTGAGAAGGTATTGGTCAGGACAACAGGAGCACTCTTTGCTTCTCTTTAAATTGTGCCATGAGATCTTTAATATCCACCTGAACAGGCAGTCAGGGCCTATGTTTAACATATCATCATGGGAATGGGGTGTCTCTCACTCCCTCTGTACTCCATTGCAGATGTTGGCCTAGATTACGATGTCAGACTTTAGTTTGATGCTAGAACGCTTGATCCCTTGACTTCTGAAGTAAATGCTGCCAAATGAGCCAAGCCAACATATGTGGCCATTGGCACCCTTTCAGGTACTAGTTAATTAAAACCATTATTTGTTGCATCTATAAATCTATGTCAGAGAAGGTAATGTAATTGAAGGAAAGGGAGAGTTTCCACATCAGGCCCCCCCCACAGCCCTTGCTGAGTTTCATAGGCTCCAAAGCCTGGGAGGCCTCTGGTACCTCAACCTAATGCCGATTCTTCATGTGTGAGCAACCAAAGGGCAAACACGGCCAAACTCATTCCTGCCCTCGCATAATGACTGCACATACACCTTTCCGCAAGGATAGAAGAGAAAGCTCCTTATACCCCACCTCAGGAAATTTCTAACCACTTTATGCCCATTGGAAGATCTTCTGAAGTACAGACGCTGTTGTTGCACAGCCAAACATAGGCAGGCAGTTTCCAAAAAAAGCCAGTGACTAGTCTGTTGGTTGTGATGTCGAGGGAGGTAATTTGGCCAGAACTCCTTGCTTTGCTGTGAATTATGCCATTGGATCTTTCGCACCCACCTAATCATGTAAGTGGGGCATCGGTTAAACATCTCATCTGAAAGACAGCACCTCTGACAGTGCAGCACTCCCTCGCTATTGCACTGGAGTGCCAGGCTAGATTTTGTGCTCAGGTAAAACTGCTAGCAACTAAACCAGGCTGACTTCATTCTAGATGGCAATCAGGAGATGGAAGCAACACTTCCCCCTCCCCCCCCCAAACATAGGAACATGAGAAGGCCATTCAGCCCTTCAAGCTTGTTCTGCCATTCAGTTAGATCATGGCTGATCTGTGTCTTAACTATATTTACCCGCCTTGGTTCCGTAACCCTTGATATCCTTGGCTAACAAAAATCCATCAATCTCAGTTTTGAAAATATCAATTGATCCCCAGCCTCGAGCATTTTAGTGGAGAGAGTTCCATGTTTCTACCACCCTTTGTGCGAAGAAGTTCTGTTGACATCACCTAACAGCCTAGCTCCAACGTTAAGGTTGCCTCCCCCCCCCCCCCCCCCCACTTTGTTCTGGACTCCTCCACAAGAGGAAATTGTTTCTCTCGATCGACCATATTAGATCTTTTACTCATCTTAAACACTTCAATTAGATCACCCCTTAATCTTCTACATTCAAGATAATTACAAGCCTAATCTATGCAACCTATCAATGTTCCCTAATTTTTTTGTGGAGTGCACTGGTGAATTGTTTGTGTACAGCCCCCTTAAATATTTTGTGTGGCCATGCATGCATGGTAATTTAAAGGGGCCAACTTGTACACAGCTTCTACAGGGACTTACGTGGCTGTGCAGATTTGAGGGAGCATTGCAATCTATCCTCCAAAATTTGATCCTTTTAACTCTACATTCTAGTAAATCTGTGAAGCAACCTCCTCTCCAAGACCAGTATATCCTTCCTGAGGTGTGGTGCCCATAACTGAACAGTTATTCCAGATGGGGTCTAACCAGAGTACATCTGTAACTTCCAACCCTCTTGAGATAAAGACCAGCATCCATTAGCATGTTTAACTATCTTTTGTATCTGTCCGCTAATTCTTAGTGATTGTACTGTTAAAATTGAACATGATAAAATCAAAAAGGTACCTCTTTAATTTTAGTTCTCTGTAGCTGTTTGTGTCTCTTTTTTAAAAAGTACCCAGGTATTAAGACAGGTATCAAAACAATTGTATTCTGGTGGTGTGATTCACACTTGCTCGGTGTGTATAAATCCCCAGGGCTCTCAGGCAGGTTATCGCTGTTAGATAAGCCAGCAGGAAATGGCTGCTTTCTTCCTCTCTCATTTCCAGACATTTGAATTTTTGAAGTGTGTGATGGATGAAAGCTGAACAAAAACATTTTGACATTACAAACATATTTGTAGGTAGTTCTCCTTTCAGTTATTTTAAAATACCTGGGCTAAGGCGTTAGCTAAAATAGCAGAGAAAGGAATTCCATTCATTCTTCTTCTGGAGCAGCTCAATTTCAACAAGGTAGAATTCTTTAATCAGTGAGCAGGGTTTGAATAACCCAGATAATGATTTGTAGCTGGGTGTGACCCTGTTACATGATCCGATAGAATATACTAACATATTCACCGTACAACCAGCAGTAACAGACACCATTGATCATCACAACAGCTTAACTGGTCAATTATTTCCTTGCTCTTTGTGGGAGTTTGCTGTGTGCAAATTGGTTGCTGTATTTTCCTTCATTGCAATACTGACTGCACTTCAAAAGTACTTCATTGGCTGTAAAGTTCTTTGGGACATCCTGAGATTGTGAAAATGCTATATAAATGCAAGTCTTCCTTTGTTTTCTTTTTAGTGTCAACAGGGATGTGCTTTTCTCCCCACTTCTGAGTGAGGTTCCTAATTTTAATTACATTAAGAAAGAGGCAGTTTTATACGTGGAAACTGGATTGAGACTGTCCATCTCCATTCATGTGAGAGAATGGTTTGCTATTTCATTCCAGCAACATGGGTTGAATTTGAACAATTAATTTTAAAAACAAAATCTCACCTTGGCTGGCCCGAATATTCTATATGGTTTTGAGAATTGCAGAACATTGAACTGTTTATTGCACTCCCAGGCAAATACCTGCTGAATTACTGATGTGTGTTTTCTTCTCTTCCGTGTCTTCTGATTGTAGAGCAGTAAAGAAGCACTTTCAGACGTGAATGCCACTGGAATCGCCATGCTGTTTTCAGCAGGAACTTTCCTATACGTAGCCACTGTGCACGTGCTCCCGGAGGTGGGAGGCACTGGCCACAGTCACAAGGCCGAGTCTGGTGGGAAGGGCCTCAGTCGACTCGAAGTTTGCACCCTAGTCCTGGGCTGCTTGATCCCATTGGTCCTCTCGGTGGGTCACCAGCATTAACCAGCAGCAGCGCAAGGAGGAGTATGGATAATAAGGGTCTGCCAGTGGTCCGATATCAGCAAAGCGGGATTGCTGCGTGTGTTGGGTTTTCCCCCTTCAATCTTTCCCTGTGGGATTCCGAAGGAAACGGGATTGAAAATATAAAATTTAATTAAATTTGGCCAGGTTGCAAATAGGAAGTCGGGAAGAATTCTAGCAGTGTAGCCATTTTGAAAATGTAACTTGAGTTTTGTCTTTGTGTTGACAAAACCAGAAATCTCTTGGTCCCCCTTTGGTCCAGCCAAATGAGAGAATGTAACTTTAACCAAACAGTGTCTCGGTGCAAAGGATGGAATTCAGCCACTTACTAAATTAACTAAGAACTTGGGGTGCATTAGAGAGAATCCATGGCATTAATCAAGCCAAGGGAAATTAACACTGGGTTTGTTATACAATATGTGAAATATAATTTTTACTGAATTTTACTCATAAGTGTACACAGTCTTCGCATTCAACCACAGTCTTAAAAGAGGTTGTTAGTCTGTGAGTTGGTGCCTGCTAGTTCAGTGTCTGTGTTCAATTGATTGGATTTTGACAGGCTCCTGTATTTGGGGAGAGATGTTTCTGTTTAAAAGTGCTTTGTTAATGTACATGGGGAAAGGAAATAAAAGAAACCGCCTGGATCTTCGATTTTAATGGTTAAATGTATCACACCAGGGGTGGGTAGGGGTGACACCTGGTGAGGGCAGGAGGGAAGGGTAACACCCGGTGAGGGCAGGAGGGAAGGGTGACACCCACTGAGGGAAGGAGAGGTGACGCACATGGTCCAGCCGGGGGGAATCCCTCAGTGGGGGGTTGCGATAACCCTGGGAATGGGGAGGCTAACAGTCGGGAGTGGTTTTGATCGATCCATGGTAGCAAAAGTGTGAAGAATGAAATGCCATTGGTATGACTGTGCTGACTTGTGAATATTCATTTGTTCTGAACTGTGTTCCATTGCTTCAGTTGTTTTATGTGAACTGAAATCATTCCATGGATGACTGCCTTATTTTTCCAATTCTTTGTGCACATTAACAGATTTTTTTTGTTTTTAAGATAAATATCTATGAATAAATTTTTAATAAGTGGCCATTCTTTTAGTTTTGTATAACTTTTTTTATTCCATCTCTTGCGTCATGTAAACACCTCTCCTCAAACTGCAACACATCTTCTGGAGAAAATAGGCAAGAAAATGCTGGTTTCATAGCAGATAAAATTGTACATGCATCTTTTAGCAATGGAAGGGTTTATATCCCCCAACCCTATTAGAATCCTACAGCACAGAAGGAGGCCATTGTGCCTTTGAAAGAGCCATCCAAATAGTTCCACTCTGCTGCTCTTTCCGTACAACCCAGCAATTTTCTTCTCAAGTATGTATCCAATTCCCTTTTGAAAGTTACTGTTGAATCTGCTTCCACTATCCTTTTGGGCAGTGCATTCCAGATCAGTGTAAAAAGAAAAAAAATCTCATCGTCCTATTATTCTTATTGTCAACTAGCGTAAATCTGTGCCCCCTGGTTACCATCACTCCGACCAGTGGAAGCAGTTTCTCCTTAATCGATCAAGACCCTTCATTATGTTGACCATTTCCATTTTCTGGTTTTATGAGATGCTCTATACCAGTGTCGTCTTCTACCTTCATATACCTTCGGAATTTGCCTGGTGACCTAATTTATTTACAGGAGAAAGGACAATGTCCTTTCACAAGGTTTTAATAATGGGGTGTCACTTGGTTGTACCATGTGTTTGTTTAGAAGGTAGATCTTCCAGTGACAAGAGCTGTCTTCATCTGCAAATCTCCCTTTAGCAGTGGCCAAGTGTCCTAAAGTGCCTTTTGTTCGACCAGGACATTGTTTCTCCTGGCTTCCTTATCCAAAGGTGCACATGCCAAACTACACACTTGGCAAAAGGCAACCAATTGTGCTTTACAATACCCAGTGAATGACCCTGAAATTCAGAAGCAAGCATTTACACAGGCTTTGTAACATTAAAGCAATAGATATGCATGACATTCCTTCACTTGTTTGGGTGAGGACACAAAACATAGCAACATGAAAGTCTATAGAAGAAATGCACCTCACACTTCTCTATTAAATTCCATCTGCTCTGCAGTCCTGCCACATCCAGTTCTGAATGGTGGTGTGCAATTTAACAACTAACAGGAGACGAAGGCAGCTCCACAAGCATCCCCATCCTCAATGATGGGAGAGCCCAGCACATCAGTGCAAAATATAAGGCATTTGCAAACATCTTCAGCCAGAAGTGCAGAGTGGATGGTCGATCTCTGCCTGCTCCTGAGATCCCCAGCATCACAGATACCAGTCTTCAGCCAACTCGATTCATTCTATGTGATTTAAGAAAAGGCTGAAGGCACTGGATACTGCAAAGGCTATGGGCCCTGACAACATTCTTGCAATAGTACTGAAAACTTGTGCTCCAGAACTAGCTGTGCCACAGGCCAAGCCGTTCCGGTACAGCTACAACACTGGCATCTATTCGGCAATGTGGAAAATTGTGGCGACAAGAGCAGGTCAGAGGCTGGGAATCCTGCAGCGAATAACACACCTCCTGAATCCCCAAAGCCAGTCCACCATCCACAAGGCACAAGTCAGGAGTGTGATGGATGGGTGCAGTTCCAACAACACTCGGGAAGCTTGACACCATCCAGGACAAGGCAGCTCGCTTGATTGGTACCCCATCCACCACAATCAACATTCACTCCCTCCAACACCAACGCACAGTGGCAGCAGTGTGTACCATCTACAGGATGAACTGCCGCAACTCACCAGCGATCCTTCAACAGCACCTTGCAAACCAATGAACTTTACCACCGAGAAGGACAAGGGCAGCAGTTGCATGTGAACACCAGCACCTGTAAGTGCCCCTACTAGCCACACACCATCCTGACTTGAAACTATATTGAAATTGCATCACTGTCGCTGGGTCAGAATCCTGGAACTCGAGCCCGAACAGCATTGTGGGTGCACCTATATAATATGGACTGCAGTGGTTCAAGAAGGCAGCTCACCACCACCTTCTCAAGGGCAATTAGGGATCGGCAATAAATGCTGGCCTGGCCAGTGACGTCCACATTAAAGACCTGCTACCCGACCCGAACTTAACGACATATGTCGGGGTCAGGTTAGGTCGCACATACGGGTTTGGCATTCGGGCTCTGGTCAGGCCAGATCAGACACGCTCTCTCACCACCTCACGTAAGTGACTTTAATGTTAATTTACTTTTTGGACTTTAAAGGTGGTTTTGCTACAGTTATTTTAAGCTTGTGCAGGTAAGGAACAAAGTGAAAAAGGGAAGGTAGGTTAACTGATGGTCGGGTCGGGAGCAGGAAAAACTGGAAGGGCTGGGTCTGGTTCGTTGTTGGATGGGTTCTGTCGGGCTCGGGTCGGTTCTCATTTGCAGACCCAAGCAGGCCTTTAGTCCACATCCCATTAAAACAAATATAAAAAATAACTACCCATCCAACTCAGCACACTCTCACACACTGTACCCCATCCAACACCCCACCCTCTCACACACACTGTACCCCATCCAACTCAGCACACTCTCACACACACTGTACCCCATCCAACACCCCACCCTCTCACACACACTGTACCCCATCCAATTCAGCACACTCACACACACTGTACCCCATCCAACACCCCACCCTCTCACACACACTGTACCCCATCCAACACCCCACCCTCTCACACACACTGTACCCCATCCAACTCCCCACCCTCTCACACACTGTACCCCATCCAACACCCCACCCTCTCACACACACTGTACCCCATCCAACACCCCACACTCTCACACACACTGTACCCCATCCAACTCCCCACACTCTCACACACACTGTACCCCATCCAATTCAGCACACTCTCACACACACTGTACCCCATCCAACTCCCCACACTCTCACACACACTGTACCCCATCCAACTCAGCACACTCTCACACACACTGTACCCCATCCAATTCAGCACACTCTCACACACACTGTACCCCATCCAACTCCCCACCCTCTCACACACACTGTACCCCATCCAACTCAGCACACTCTCACACACTGTACCCCATCCAACACCCCACCCTCTCACACACACTGTACCCCATCCAACTCAGCACACTCTCACACACACTGTACCCCATCCAACACCCCACCCTCTCACACACACTGTAACCCATCCAATTCAGCACACTCACACACACTGTACCCCATCCAACACCCCACCCTCTCACACACACTGTACCCCATCCAACACCCCACCCTCTCACACACACTGTACCCCATCCAACTCAGCACACTCTCACACACTGTACCCCATCCAACGCCCCACCCTCTCACACACACTGTACCCCATCCAACACCCCACCCTCTCACACACACTGTACCCCATCCAACTCCCCACCCTCTCACACACTGTACCCCATCCAACACCCCACCCTCTCACACACACTGTACCCCATCCAACACCCCACACTCTCACACACACTGTCCCCCATCCAACTCCCCACACTCTCACACACACTGTACCCCATCCAATTCAGCACACTCTCACACACACTGTACCCCATCCAACTCCCCACACTCTCACACACACTGTACCCCATCCAACTCAGCACACTCTCACACACACTGTACCCCATCCAATTCAGCACACTCTCACACACACTGTACCCCATCCAACTCCCCACCCTCTCACACACACTGTACCCCATCCAACTCAGCACACTCTCACACACTGTACCCCATCCAACACCCCACCCTCTCACACACACTGTACCCCATCCAACACCCCACCCTCTCACACACACTGTACCCCATCCAACTCAGCACACTCTCACACACTGTACCCCATCCAACACCCCACCCTCTCACACACACTGTACCCCATCCAACTCAGCACACCCTCACACACACTGTACCCCATCCAACACCCCACCCTCACACACACACTGTACCCCATCCAACTTCCCACCCTCTCACACACACTGTACCCCATCCAACTCAGCACACTCTCACACACTGTACCCCATCCAACACCCCACCCTCTCACACACACTGGACCCCATCCAACACCCCACCCTCTCACACACACTGTACCCCATCCAACACCCCACCCTCTCACACACACTGTACCCCATCCAACTCAGCACACTCTCACACACTGTACCCCATCCAACACCCCACCCTCTCACACACACTGTACCCCATCCAACACCCCACCCTCTGACACACACTGTACCCCATCCAACTCAGCACACTCTCACACACTGTACCCCATCCAACACCCCACCCTCTCACACACACTGTACCCCATCCAACTCAGCACACTCTCACACACTGTACCCCATCCAACACCCCACCCTCACACACACTGTACCCCATCCAACTCCCCACCCTCTCACACACACTGTACCCCATCCAACTCAGCACACTCTCACACACTGTACCCCATCCAACACCCCACCCTCTCACACACACTGTACCCCATCCAACACCCCACCCTCTCACACACACTGTACCCCATCCAACTCAGCACACTCTCACACACTGTACCCCATCCAACACCCCACCCTCTCACACACACTGTACCCCATCCAACTCAGCACACTCTCACTCACACTGTACCCCATCCAACTCAGCACACTCTCACACACACTGTACCCCATCCAACTCAGCACACTCTCACACACACTGTACCCCATCCAACTCAGCACACTCTCACACACACTGTACCCCATCCAACTCAGCACACTCTCACACACACTGTACCCCATCCAACTCAGCACACTCTCACACACACTGTACCCCATCCAACACCCCACCCTCTCACACACACTGTACCCCATCCAATTCAGCACACTCACACACACTGTACCCCATCCAACACCCCACCCTCTCACACACACTGTACCCCATCCAACACCCCACCCTCTCACACACACTGTACCCCATCCAACTCCCCACCCTCTCACACACTGTACCCCATCCAACACCCCACCCTCTCACACACACTGTACCCCATCCAACACCCCACACTCTCACACACACTGTACCCCATCCAACTCCCCACACTCTCACACACACTGTACCCCATCCAATTCAGCACACTCTCACACACACTGTACCCCATCCAACTCCCCACACTCTCACACACACTGTACCCCATCCAACTCAGCACACTCTCACACACACTGTACCCCATCCAATTCAGCACACTCTCACACACACTGTACCCCATCCAACTCCCCACCCTCTCACACACACTGTA
Organism: Heterodontus francisci; assembly: GCF_036365525.1. NCBI lineage: Eukaryota > Metazoa > Chordata > Chondrichthyes > Heterodontiformes > Heterodontidae > Heterodontus > Heterodontus francisci. The sequence continues at coordinate 117,132,401 of NC_090379.1, forward strand.
CCCCATCCAACTCAGCACACTCTCACACACTGTACCCCATCCAACACCCCACCCTCTCACACACACTGTACCCCATCCAACTCAGCACACTCTCACACACACTGTACCCCATCCAACACCCCACCCTCTCACACACACTGTAACCCATCCAATTCAGCACACTCACACACACTGTACCCCATCCAACACCCCACCCTCTCACACACACTGTACCCCATCCAACACCCCACCCTCTCACACACACTGTACCCCATCCAACTCAGCACACTCTCACACACTGTACCCCATCCAACGCCCCACCCTCTCACACACACTGTACCCCATCCAACACCCCACCCTCTCACACACACTGTACCCCATCCAACTCCCCACCCTCTCACACACTGTACCCCATCCAACACCCCACCCTCTCACACACACTGTACCCCATCCAACACCCCACACTCTCACACACACTGTCCCCCATCCAACTCCCCACACTCTCACACACACTGTACCCCATCCAATTCAGCACACTCTCACACACACTGTACCCCATCCAACTCCCCACACTCTCACACACACTGTACCCCATCCAACTCAGCACACTCTCACACACACTGTACCCCATCCAATTCAGCACACTCTCACACACACTGTACCCCATCCAACTCCCCACCCTCTCACACACACTGTACCCCATCCAACTCAGCACACTCTCACACACTGTACCCCATCCAACACCCCACCCTCTCACACACACTGTACCCCATCCAACACCCCACCCTCTCACACACACTGTACCCCATCCAACTCAGCACACTCTCACACACTGTACCCCATCCAACACCCCACCCTCTCACACACACTGTACCCCATCCAACTCAGCACACTCTCACTCACACTGTACCCCATCCAACTCAGCACACTCTCACACACACTGTACCCCATCCAACTCAGCACACTCTCACACACACTGTACCCCATCCAACTCAGCACACTCTCACACACACTGTACCCCATCCAACTCAGCACACTCTCACACACACTGTACCCCATCCAACTCAGCACACTCTCACACACACTGTACCCCATCCAACTCAGCACACTCTCACACACACTGTACCCCATCCAACTCAGCACACTCTCACACACACTGTACCCCATCCAACTCAGCACACTCTCACACACTGTACCCCATCCAACACCCCACCCTCTCACACACACTGTACCCCATCCAACTCCCCACCCTCTCACACACACTGTACCCCATCCAACTCAGCACACTCTCACACACTGTACCCCATCCAACACCCCACCCTCTCACACACACTGTACCCCATCCAACTCAGCACACTCTCACACACACTGTACCCCATCCAACTCAGCACACTCTCACACACACTGTACCCCATCCAACTCAGCACACTCTCACACACACTGTACCCCATCCAACTCAGCACACTCTCGCACACACTGTACCCCATCCAACTCAGCACACTCTCGCACACACTGTACCCCATCCAACTCAGCACACTCTCACACACACTGTACCCCATCCAACTCAGCACACTCTCACACACACTGTACCCCATCCAACTCCCCACCCTCTCACACACACTGTACCCCATCCAACACCCCACACTCTCACACACACTGTCCCCCATCCAACTCCCCACACTCTCACACAAACTGTACCCCATCCAATTCAGCACACTCTCACACACACTGTACCCCATCCAACTCCCCACACTCTCACACACACTGTACCCCATCCAACTCAGCACACTCTCACACACACTGTACCCCATCCAATTCAGCACACTCTCACACACACTGTACCCCATCCAACTCCCCACCCTCTCACACACACTGTACCCCATCCAACTCAGCACACTCTCACACACTGTACCCCATCCAACACCCCACCCTCTCACACACACTGTACCCCATCCAACACCCCACACTCTCACACACACTGTACCCCATCCAACTCCCCACACTCTCACACACACTGTACCCCATCCAATTCAGCACACTCTCACACACACTGTACCCCATCCAACTCCCCACACTCTCACACACACTGTACCCCATCCAACTCAGCACACTCTCACACACACTGTACCCCATCCAATTCAGCACACTCTCACACACACTGTACCCCATCCAACTCCCCACCCTCTCACACACACTGTACCCCATCCAACTCAGCACACTCTCACACACTGTACCCCATCCAACACCCCACCCTCTCACACACACTGTACCCCATCCAACTCAGCACACTCTCACACACACTGTACCCCATCCAACACCCCACCCTCTCACACACACTGTAACCCATCCAATTCAGCACACTCACACACACTGTACCCCATCCAACACCCCACCCTCTCACACACACTGTACCCCATCCAACACCCCACCCTCTCACACACACTGTACCCCATCCAACTCAGCACACTCTCACACACTGTACCCCATCCAACGCCCCACCCTCTCACACACACTGTACCCCATCCAACACCCCACCCTCTCACACACACTGTACCCCATCCAACTCCCCACCCTCTCACACACTGTACCCCATCCAACACCCCACCCTCTCACACACACTGTACCCCATCCAACACCCCACACTCTCACACACACTGTCCCCCATCCAACTCCCCACACTCTCACACACACTGTACCCCATCCAATTCAGCACACTCTCACACACACTGTACCCCATCCAACTCCCCACACTCTCACACACACTGTACCCCATCCAACTCAGCACACTCTCACACACACTGTACCCCATCCAATTCAGCACACTCTAACACACACTGTACCCCATCCAACTCCCCACCCTCTCTCACACACTGTACCCCATCCAACTCAGCACACTCTCACACACTGTACCCCATCCAACACCCCACCCTCTCACACACACTGTACCCCATCCAACACCCCACCCTCTCACACACACTGTACCCCATCCAACTCAGCACACTCTCACACACTGTACCCCATCCAACACCCCACCCTCTCACACACACTGTACCCCATCCAACTCAGCACACCCTCACACACACTGTACCCCATCCAACACCCCACCCTCACACACACACTGTACCCCATCCAACTTCCCACCCTCTCACACACACTGTACCCCATCCAACTCAGCACACTCTCACACACTGTACCCCATCCAACACCCCACCCTCTCACACACACTGTACCCCATCCAACACCCCACCCTCTCACACACACTGTACCCCATCCAACACCCCACCCTCTCACACACACTGTACCCCATCCAACTCAGCACACTCTCACACACTGTACCCCATCCAACACCCCACCCTCTCACACACACTGTACCCCATCCAACTCAGCACACTCTCACACACTGTACCCCATCCAACACCCCACCCTCACACACACTGTACCCCATCCAACTCCCCACCCTCTCACACACACTGTACCCCATCCAACTCAGCACACTCTCACACACTGTACCCCATCCAACACCCCACCCTCTCACACACACTGTACCCCATCCAACACCCCACCCTCTCACACACTGTACCCCATCCAACACCCCACCCTCTCACACACACTGTACCCCATCCAACTCAGCACACTCTCACTCACACTGTACCCCATCCAACTCAGCACACTCTCACACACACTGTACCCCATCCAACTCAGCACACTCTCACACACACTGTACCCCATCCAACTCAGCACACTCTCACACACACTGTACCCCATCCAACTCAGCACACTCTCACACACACTGTACCCCATCCAACTCCCCACCCTCTCACACACACTGTACCCCATCCAATTCAGCACACTCTCACACACACTGTACCCCATCCAACTCCCCACACTCTCACACACACTGTACCCCATCCAACTCAGCACACTCTCACACACACTGTACCCCATCCAATTCAGCACACTCTCACACACACTGTACCCCATCCAACTCCCCACCCTCTCACACACACTGTACCCCATCCAACTCAGCACACTCTCACACACTGTACCCCATCCAACACCCCACCCTCTCACACACACTGTACCCCATCCAACACCCCACCCTCTCACACACACTGTACCCCATCCAACTCCCCACCCTCTCACACACTGTACCCCATCCAACACCCCACCCTCTCACACACACTGTACCCCATCCAACACCCCACACTCTCACACACACTGTACCCCATCCAACTCCCCACACTCTCACACACACTGTACCCCATCCAATTCAGCACACTCTCACACACACTGTACCCCATCCAACTCCCCACACTCTCACACACACTGTACCCCATCCAACTCAGCACACCCTCACACACACTGTACCCCATCCAATTCAGCACACTCTAACACACACTGTACCCCATCCAACTCCCCACCCTCTCACACACACTGTACCCCATCCAACACCCCACCCTCTCACACACACTGTACCCCATCCAACTCAGCACACTCTCACACACTGTACCCCATCCAACACCCCACCCTCTCACACACACTGTACCCCATCCAACTCAGCACACTCTCACTCACACTGTACCCCATCCAACTCAGCACACTCTCACACACACTGTACCCCATCCAACTCAGCACACTCTCACACACACTGTACCCCATCCAACTCAGCACACTCTCACACACACTGTACCCCATCCAACTCAGCACACTCTCACACACACTGTACCCCATCCAACTCAGCACACTCTCACACACACTGTACCCCATCCAACTCAGCACACTCTCACACACACTGTACCCCATCCAACTCAGCACACTCTCACACACACTGTACCCCATCCAACTCAGCACACTCTCACACACACTGTACCCCATCCAACTCAGCACACTCTCACACACTGTACCCCATCCAACACCCCACCCTCTCACACACACTGTACCCCATCCAACTCCCCACCCTCTCACACACACTGTACCCCATCCAACTCAGCACACTCTCACACACTGTACCCCATCCAACACCCCACCCTCTCACACACACTGTACCCCATCCAACTCAGCACACCCTCACACACACTGTACCCCATCCAATTCAGCACACTCTAACACACACTGTACCCCATCCAACTCCCCACCCTCTCACACACACTGTACCCCATCCAACACCCCACCCTCTCACACACACTGTACCCCATCCAACTCAGCACACTCTCACACACTGTACCCCATCCAACACCCCACCCTCTCACACACACTGTACCCCATCCAACTCAGCACACTCTCACTCACACTGTACCCCATCCAACTCAGCACACTCTCACACACACTGTACCCCATCCAACTCAGCACACTCTCACACACACTGTACCCCATCCAACTCAGCACACTCTCACACACACTGTACCCCATCCAACTCAGCACACTCTCACACACACTGTACCCCATCCAACTCAGCACACTCTCACACACACTGTACCCCATCCAACTCAGCACACTCTCACACACACTGTACCCCATCCAACTCAGCACACTCTCACACACACTGTACCCCATCCAACTCAGCACACTCTCACACACACTGTACCCCATCCAACTCAGCACACTCTCACACACTGTACCCCATCCAACACCCCACCCTCTCACACACACTGTACCCCATCCAACTCCCCACCCTCTCACACACACTGTACCCCATCCAACTCAGCACACTCTCACACACTGTACCCCATCCAACACCCCACCCTCTCACACACACTGTACCCCATCCAACTCAGCACACTCTCACACACACTGTACCCCATCCAACTCAGCACACTCTCACACACACTGTACCCCATCCAACTCAGCACACTCTCACACACACTGTACCCCATCCAACTCAGCACACTCTCGCACACACTGTACCCCATCCAACTCAGCACACTCTCACACACACTGTACCCCATCCAACTCAGCACACTCTCACACACACTGTACCCCATCCAACTCAGCACACTCTCACACACACTGTACCCCATCCAACTCCCCACCCTCTCACACACACTGTACCCCATCCAACACCCCACACTCTCACACACACTGTCCCCCATCCAACTCCCCACACTCTCACATACACTGTACCCCATCCAATTCAGCACACTCTCACACACACTGTACCCCATCCAACTCCCCACACTCTCACACACACTGTACCCCATCCAACTCAGCACACTCTCACACACACTGTACCCCATCCAATTCAGCACACTCTCACACACACTGTACCCCATCCAACTCCCCACCCTCTCACACACACTGTACCCCATCCAACTCAGCACACTCTCACACACTGTACCCCATCCAACACCCCACCCTCTCACACACACTGTACCCCATCCAACACCCCACCCTCTCACACACACTGTACCCCATCCAACTCAGCACACTCTCACACACTGTACCCCATCCAACACCCCACCCTCTCACACACACTGTACCCCATCCAACTCAGCACACTCTCACTCACACTGTACCCCATCCAACTCAGCACACTCTCACACACACTGTACCCCATCCAACTCAGCACACTCTCACACACACTGTACCCCATCCAACTCAGCACACTCTCACACACACTGTACCCCATCCAACTCAGCACACTCTCACACACACTGTACCCCATCCAACTCAGCACACTCTCACACACACTGTACCCCATCCAACTCAGCACACTCTCACACACACTGTACCCCATCCAACTCAGCACACTCTCACACACACTGTACCCCATCCAACTCAGCACACTCTCACACACTGTACCCCATCCAACACCCCACCCTCTCACACACACTGTACCCCATCCAACTCCCCACCCTCTCACACACACTGTACCCCATCCAACTCAGCACACTCTCACACACTGTACCCCATCCAACACCCCACCCTCTCACACACACTGTACCCCATCCAACTCAGCACACTCTCACACACACTGTACCCCATCCAACTCAGCACACTCTCACACACACTGTACCCCATCCAACTCAGCACACTCTCACACACACTGTACCCCATCCAACTCAGCACACTCTCAGCACACACTGTACCCCATCCAACTCAGCACACTCTCACACACACTGTACCCCATCCAACTCAGCACACTCTCACACACACTGTACCCCATCCAACTCAGCACACTCTCACACACACTGTACCCCATCCAACTCAGCACACTCTCACACACTGTACCCCATCCAACACCCCACCCTCTCACACACACTGTACCCCATCCAACTCAGCACACTCTCACTCACACTGTACCCCATCCAACTCAGCACACTCTCACACACACTGTACCCCATCCAACTCAGCACACTCTCACACACACTGTACCCCATCCAACTCAGCACACTCTCACACACACTGTACCCCATCCAACTCAGCACACTCTCACACACACTGTACCCCATCCAACTCAGCACACTCTCACACACACTGTACCCCATCCAACTCAGCACACTCTCACACACACTGTACCCCATCCAACTCAGCACACTCTCACACACACTGTACCCCATCCAACACCCCACCCTCTCACACACACTGTACCCCATCCAATTCAGCACACTCACACACACTGTACCCCATCCAACACCCCACCCTCTCACACACACTGTACCCCATCCAACACCCCACCCTCTCACACACACTGTACCCCATCCAACTCCCCACCCTCTCACACACTGTACCCCATCCAACACCCCACCCTCTCACACACACTGTACCCCATCCAACACCCCACACTCTCACACACACTGTACCCCATCCAACTCCCCACACTCTCACACACACTGTACCCCATCCAATTCAGCACACTCTCACACACACTGTACCCCATCCAACTCCCCACACTCTCACACACACTGTACCCCATCCAATTCAGCACACTCTCACACACACTGTACCCCATCCAACTCCCCACACTCTCACACACACTGTACCCCATCCAATTCAGCACACTCTCACACACACTGTACCCCATCCAACTCCCCACACTCTCACACACACTGTACCCCATCCAACTCAGCACACTCTCACACACACTGTACCCCATCCAATTCAGCACACTCTCACACACACTGTACCCCATCCAACTCCCCACCCTCTCACACACACTGTACCCCATCCAACTCAGCACACTCTCACACACTGTACCCCATCCAACACCCCACCCTCTCACACACACTGTACCCCATCCAACACCCCACCCTCTCACACACACTGTACCCCATCCAACTCAGCACACTCTCACACACTGTACCCCATCCAACACCCCACCCTCTCACACACACTGTACCCCATCCAACTCAGCACACCCTCACACACACTGTACCCCATCCAACACCCCACCCTCACACACACACTGTACCCCATCCAACTTCCCACCCTCTCACACACACTGTACCCCATCCAACTCAGCACACTCTCACACACTGTACCCCATCCAACACCCCACCCTCTCACACACACTGGACCCCATCCAACACCCCACCCTCTCACACACACTGTACCCCATCCAACACCCCACCCTCTCACACACACTGTACCCCATCCAACTCAGCACACTCTCACACACTGTACCCCATCCAACACCCCACCCTCTCACACACACTGTACCCCATCCAACACCCCACCCTCTGACACACACTGTACCCCATCCAACTCAGCACACTCTCACACACTGTACCCCATCCAACACCCCACCCTCTCACACACACTGTACCCCATCCAACTCAGCACACTCTCACACACTGTACCCCATCCAACACCCCACCCTCACACACACTGTACCCCATCCAACTCCCCACCCTCTCACACACACTGTACCCCATCCAACTCAGCACACTCTCACACACTGTACCCCATCCAACACCCCACCCTCTCACACACACTGTACCCCATCCAACACCCCACCCTCTCACACACACTGTACCCCATCCAACTCAGCACACTCTCACACACTCTACCCCATCCAACACCCCACCCTCTCACACACACTGTACCCCATCCAACTCAGCACACTCTCACTCACACTGTACCCCATCCAACTCAGCACACTCTCACACACACTGTACCCCATCCAACTCAGCACACTCTCACACACACTGTACCCCATCCAACTCAGCACACTCTCACACACACTGTACCCCATCCAACTCAGCACACTCTCACACACACTGTACCCCATCCAACTCAGCACACTCTCACACACACTGTACCCCATCCAACACCCCACCCTCTCACACACACTGTACCCCATCCAATTCAGCACACTCACACACACTGTACCCCATCCAACACCCCACCCTCTCACACACACTGTACCCCATCCAACACCCCACCCTCTCACACACACTGTACCCCATCCAACTCCCCACCCTCTCACACACTGTACCCCATCCAACACCCCACCCTCTCACACACACTGTACCCCATCCAACACCCCACACTCTCACACACACTGTACCCCATCCAACTCCCCACACTCTCACACACACTGTACCCCATCCAATTCAGCACACTCTCACACACACTGTACCCCATCCAACTCCCCACACTCTCACACACACTGTACCCCATCCAACTCAGCACACTCTCACACACACTGTACCCCATCCAATTCAGCACACTCTCACACACACTGTACCCCATCCAACTCCCCACCCTCTCACACACACTGTACCCCATCCAACTCAGCACACTCTCACACACTGTACCCCATCCAACACCCCACCCTCTCACACACACTGTACCCCATCCAACTCAGCACCCTCTCACACACACTGTACCCCATCCAACACCCCACCCTCTCACACACACTGTAACCCATCCAATTCAGCACACTCACACACACTGTACCCCATCCAACACCCCACCCTCTCACACACACTGTACCCCATCCAACACCCCACCCTCTCACACACACTGTACCCCATCCAACTCAGCACACTCTCACACACTGTACCCCATCCAACGCCCCACCCTCTCACACACACTGTACCCCATCCAACACCCCACCCTCTCACACACACTGTACCCCATCCAACTCCCCACCCTCTCACACACTGTACCCCATCCAACACCCCACCCTCTCACACACACTGTACCCCATCCAACACCCCACACTCTCACACACACTGTCCCCCATCCAACTCCCCACACTCTCACACACACTGTACCCCATCCAATTCAGCACACTCTCACACACACTGTACCCCATCCAACTCCCCACACTCTCACACACACTGTACCCCATCCAACTCAGCACACTCTCACACACACTGTACCCCATCCAATTCAGCACACTCTCACACACACTGTACCCCATCCAACTCCCCACCCTCTCACACACACTGTACCCCATCCAACTCAGCACACTCTCACACACTGTACCCCATCCAACACCCCACCCTCTCACACACACTGTACCCCATCCAACACCCCACCCTCTCACACACACTGTACCCCATCCAACTCAGCACACTCTCACACACTGTACCCCATCCAACACCCCACCCTCTCACACACACTGTACCCCATCCAACTCAGCACACTCTCACTCACACTGTACCCCATCCAACTCAGCACACTCTCACACACACTGTACCCCATCCAACTCAGCACACTCTCACACACACTGTACCCCATCCAACTCAGCACACTCTCACACACACTGTACCCCATCCAACTCAGCACACTCTCACACACACTGTACCCCATCCAACTCAGCACACTCTCACACACACTGTACCCCATCCAACTCAGCACACTCTCACACACACTGTACCCCATCCAACTCAGCACACTCTCACACACTGTACCCCATCCAACACCCCACCCTCTCACACACACTGTACCCCATCCAACTCCCCACCCTCTCACACACACTGTTCCCCATCCAACTCAGCACACTCTCACACACTGTACCCCATCCAACACCCCACCCTCTCACACACACTGTACCCCATCCAACTCAGCACACTCTCACACACACTGTACCCCATCCAACTCAGCACACTCTCACACACACTGTACCCCATCCAACTCAGCACACTCTCACACACACTGTACCCCATCCAACTCAGCACACTCTCGCACACACTGTACCCCATCCAACTCAGCACACTCTCACACACACTGTACCCCATCCAACTCAGCACACTCTCACACACACTGTACCCCATCCAACTCAGCACACTCTCACACACACTGTACCCCATCCAACTCCCCACCCTCTCACACACACTGTACCCCATCCAACACCCCACACTCTCACACACACTGTCCCCCATCCAACTCCCCACACTCTCACACAAACTGTACCCCATCCAATTCAGCACACTCTCACACACACTGTACCCCATCCAACTCCCCACACTCTCACACACACTGTACCCCATCCAACTCAGCACACTCTCACACACACTGTACCCCATCCAATTCAGCACACTCTCACACACACTGTACCCCATCCAACTCCCCACCCTCTCACACACACTGTACCCCATCCAACTCAGCACACTCTCACACACTGTACCCCATCCAACACCCCACCCTCTCACACACACTGTACCCCATCCAACACCCCACCCTCTCACACACACTGTACCCCATCCAACTCAGCACACTCTCACACACTGTACCCCATCCAACACCCCACCCTCTCACACACACTGTACCCCATCCAACTCAGCACACTCTCACTCACACTGTACCCCATCCAACTCAGCACACTCTCACACACACTGTACCCCATCCAATTCAGCACACTCTCACACACACTGTACCCCATCCAACTCCCCACCCTCTCACACACACTGTACCCCATCCAACTCAGCACACTCTCACACACTGTACCCCATCCAACACCCCACCCTCTCACACACACTGTACCCCATCCAACTCAGCACACTCTCACACACACTGTACCCCATCCAACACCCCACCCTCTCACACACACTGTAACCCATCCAATTCAGCACACTCACACACACTGTACCCCATCCAACACCCCACCCTCTCACACACACTGTACCCCATCCAACACCCCACCCTCTCACACACACTGTACCCCATCCAACTCAGCACACTCTCACACACTGTACCCCATCCAACGCCCCACCCTCTCACACACACTGTACCCCATCCAACACCCCACCCTCTCACACACACTGTACCCCATCCAACTCCCCACCCTCTCACACACTGTACCCCATCCAACACCCCACCCTCTCACACACACTGTACCCCATCCAACACCCCACACTCTCACACACACTGTCCCCCATCCAACTCCCCACACTCTCACACACACTGTACCCCATCCAATTCAGCACACTCTCACACACACTGTACCCCATCCAACTCCCCACACTCTCACACACACTGTACCCCATCCAACTCAGCACACTCTCACACACACTGTACCCCATCCAATTCAGCACACTCTCACACACACTGTACCCCATCCAACTCCCCACCCTCTCACACACACTGTACCCCATCCAACTCAGCACACTCTCACACACTGTACCCCATCCAACACCCCACCCTCTCACACACACTGTACCCCATCCAACACCCCACCCTCTCACACACACTGTACCCCATCCAACTCAGCACACTCTCACACACTGTACCCCATCCAACACCCCACCCTCTCACACACACTGTACCCCATCCAACTCAGCACACCCTCACACACACTGTACCCCATCCAACACCCCACCCTCACACACACACTGTACCCCATCCAACTTCCCACCCTCTCACACACACTGTACCCCATCCAACTCAGCACACTCTCACACACTGTACCCCATCCAACACCCCACCCTCTCACACACACTGTACCCCATCCAACACCCCACCCTCTCACACACACTGTACCCCATCCAACACCCCACCCTCTCACACACACTGTACCCCATCCAACTCAGCACACTCTCACACACTGTACCCCATCCAACACCCCACCCTCTCACACACACTGTACCCCATCCAACACCCCACCCTCTGACACACACTGTACCCCATCCAACTCAGCACACTCTCACACACTGTACCCCATCCAACACCCCACCCTCTCACACACACTGTACCCCATCCAACTCAGCACACTCTCACACACTGTACCCCATCCAACACCCCACCCTCACACACACTGTACCCCATCCAACTCCCCACCCTCTCACACACACTGTACCCCATCCAACTCAGCACACTCTCACACACTGTACCCCATCCAACACCCCACCCTCTCACACACACTGTACCCCATCCAACACCCCACCCTCTCACACACACTGTACCCCATCCAACTCAGCACACTCTCACACACTGTACCCCATCCAACACCCCACCCTCTCACACACACTGTACCCCATCCAACTCAGCACACTCTCACTCACACTGTACCCCATCCAACTCAGCACACTCTCACACACACTGTACCCCATCCAACTCAGCACACTCTCACACACACTGTACCCCATCCAACTCAGCACACTCTCACACACACTGTACCCCATCCAACTCAGCACACTCTCACACACACTGTACCCCATCCAACTCAGCACACTCTCACACACACTGTACCCCATCCAACTCAGCACACTCTCACACACACTGTACCCCATCCAACTCAGCACACTCTCACACACACTGTACCCCATCCAACACCCCACCCTCTCACACACACTGTACCCCATCCAATTCAGCACACTCACACACACTGTACCCCATCCAACACCCCACCCTCTCACACACACTGTACCCCATCCAACACCCCACCCTCTCACACACACTGTACCCCATCCAACTCCCCACCCTCTCACACACTGTACCCCATCCAACACCCCACCCTCTCACACACACTGTACCCCATCCAACACCCCACACTCTCACACACACTGTACCCCATCCAACTCCCCACACTCTCACACACACTGTACCCCATCCAATTCAGCACACTCTCACACACACTGTACCCCATCCAACTCCCCACACTCTCACACACACTGTACCCCATCCAACTCAGCACACTCTCACACACACTGTACCCCATCCAATTCAGCACACTCTCACACACACTGTACCCCATCCAACTCCCCACCCTCTCACACACACTGTACCCCATCCAACTCAGCACACTCTCACACACTGTACCCCATCCAACACCCCACCCTCTCACACACACTGTACCCCATCCAACTCAGCACACTCTCACACACACTGTACCCCATCCAACACCCCACCCTCTCACACACACTGTAACCCATCCAATTCAGCACACTCACACACACTGTACCCCATCCAACACCCCACCCTCTCACACACACTGTACCCCATCCAACACCCCACCCTCTCACACACACTGTACCCCATCCAACTCAGCACACTCTCACACACTGTACCCCATCCAACGCCCCACCCTCTCACACACACTGTACCCCATCCAACACCCCACCCTCTCACACACACTGTACCCCATCCAACTCCCCACCCTCTCACACACTGTACCCCATCCAACACCCCACCCTCTCACACACACTGTACCCCATCCAACACCCCACACTCTCACACACACTGTCCCCCATCCAACTCCCCACACTCTCACACACACTGTACCCCATCCAATTCAGCACACTCTCACACACACTGTACCCCATCCAACTCCCCACACTCTCACACACACTGTACCCCATCCAACTCAGCACACTCTCACACACACTGTACCCCATCCAATTCAGCACACTCTCACACACACTGTACCCCATCCAACTCCCCACCCTCTCACACACACTGTACCCCATCCAACTCAGCACACTCTCACACACACTGTACCCCATCCAACTCAGCACCCTCTCACACACACTGTACCCCATCCAACACCCCACCCTCTCACACACACTGTACCCCATCCAACTCAGCACACTCTCACACACTGTACCCCATCCAACACCCCACCCTCTCACACACACTGTACCCCATCCAACTCAGCACACTCTCACTCACACTGTACCCCATCCAACTCAGCACACTCTCACACACACTGTACCCCATCCAACTCAGCACACTCTCACACACACTGTACCCCATCCAACTCAGCACACTCTCACACACACTGTACCCCATCCAACTCAGCACACTCTCACACACACTGTACCCCATCCAACTCAGCACACTCTCACACACACTGTACCCCATCCAACTCAGCACACTCTCACACACACTGTACCCCATCCAACTCAGCACACTCTCACACACACTGTACCCCATCCAACTCAGCACACTCTCACACACACTGTACCCCATCCAACTCAGCACACTCTCACACACTGTACCCCATCCAACACCCCACCCTCTCACACACACTGTACCCCATCCAACTCCCCACCCTCTCACACACACTGTACCCCATCCAACTCAGCACACTCTCACACACTGTACCCCATCCAACACCCCACCCTCTCACACACACTGTACCCCATCCAACTCAGCACACTCTCACACACACTGTACCCCATCCAACACCCCACACTCTCACACACACTGTCCCCCATCCAACTCCCCACACTCTCACACACACTGTACCCCATCCAATTCAGCACACTCTCACACACACTGTACCCCATCCAACTCCCCACACTCTCACACACACTGTACCCCATCCAACTCAGCACACTCTCACACACACTGTACCCCATCCAATTCAGCACACTCTCACACACACTGTACCCCATCCAACTCCCCACCCTCTCACACACACTGTACCCCATCCAACTCAGCACACTCTCACACACTGTACCCCATCCAACACCCCACCCTCTCACACACACTGTACCCCATCCAACACCCCACCCTCTCACACACACTGTACCCCATCCAACTCAGCACACTCTCACACACTGTACCCCATCCAACACCCCACCCTCTCACACACACTGTACCCCATCCAACTCAGCACACTCTCACTCACACTGTACCCCATCCAACTCAGCACACTCTCACACACACTGTACCCCATCCAACTCAGCACACTCTCACACACACTGTACCCCATCCAACTCAGCACACTCTCACACACACTGTACCCCATCCAACTCAGCACACTCTCACACACACTGTACCCCATCCAACTCAGCACACTCTCACACACACTGTACCCCATCCAACTCAGCACACTCTCACACACACTGTACCCCATCCAACTCAGCACACTCTCACACACACTGTACCCCATCCAACTCAGCACACTCTCACACACACTGTACCCCATCCAACTCAGCACACTCTCACACACACTGTACCCCATCCAACTCAGCACACTCTCACACACTGTACCCCATCCAACACCCCACCCTCTCACACACACTGTACCCCATCCAACTCAGCACACTCTCACACACTGTACCCCATCCAACACCCCACCCTCTCACACACACTGTACCCCATCCAACTCAGCACACTCTCACACACACTGTACCCCATCCAACTCAGCACACTCTCACACACACTGTACCCCATCCAACTCAGCACACTCTCACACACACTGTACCCCATCCAACTCAGCACACTCTCGCACACACTGTACCCCATCCAACTCAGCACACTCTCACACACACTGTACCCCATCCAACTCAGCACACTCTCACACACACTGTACCCCATCCAACTCAGCACACTCTCACACACACTGTACCCCATCCAACTCAGCACACTCTCACACACTGTACCCCATCCAACACCCCACCCTCTCACACACACTGTACCCCATCCAACTCAGCACACTCTCACTCACACTGTACCCCATCCAACTCAGCACACTCTCACACACACTGTACCCCATCCAACTCAGCACACTCTCACACACACTGTACCCCATCCAACTCAGCACACTCTCACACACACTGTACCCCATCCAACTCAGCACACTCTCACACACACTGTACCCCATCCAACTCAGCACACTCTCACACACACTGTACCCCATCCAACTCAGCACACTCTCACACACACTGTACCCCATCCAACTCAGCACACTCTCACACACACTGTACCCCATCCAACACCCCACCCTCTCACACACACTGTACCCCATCCAATTCAGCACACTCACACACACTGTACCCCATCCAACACCCCACCCTCTCACACACACCGTACCCCATCCAACACCCCACCCTCTCACACACACTGTACCCCATCCAACTCCCCACCCTCTCACACACTGTACCCCATCCAACACCCCACCCTCTCACACACACTGTACCCCATCCAACACCCCACACTCTCACACACACTGTACCCCATCCAACTCCCCACACTCTCACACACACTGTACCCCATCCAATTCAGCACACTCTCACACACACTGTACCCCATCCAACTCCCCACACTCTCACACACACTGTACCCCATCCAATTCAGCACACTCTCACACACACTGTACCCCATCCAACTCCCCACACTCTCACACACACTGTACCCCATCCAATTCAGCACACTCTCACACACACTGTACCCCATCCAACTCAGCACACTCTCACACACTGTACCCCATCCAACACCCCACCCTCTCACACACACTGTACCCCATCCAACTCAGCACACTCTCACACACACTGTACCCCATCCAACACCCCACCCTCTCACACACACTGTAACCCATCCAATTCAGCACACTCACACACACTGTACCCCATCCAACACCCCACCCTCTCACACACACTGTACCCCATCCAACACCCCACCCTCTCACACACACTGTACCCCATCCAACTCAGCACACTCTCACACACTGTACCCCATCCAACGCCCCACCCTCTCACACACACTGTACCCCATCCAACACCCCACCCTCTCACACACACTGTACCCCATCCAACTCCCCACCCTCTCACACACTGTACCCCATCCAACACCCCACCCTCTCACACACACTGTACCCCATCCAACACCCCACACTCTCACACACACTGTACCCCATCCAACTCCCCACACTCTCACACACACTGTACCCCATCCAATTCAGCACACTCTCACACACACTGTACCCCATCCAACTCCCCACACTCTCACACACACTGTACCCCATCCAACTCAGCACACTCTCACACACACTGTACCCCATCCAATTCAGCACACTCTCACACACACTGTACCCCATCCAACTCCCCACCCTCTCACACACACTGTACCCCATCCAACTCAGCACACTCTCACACACTGTACCCCATCCAACACCCCACCCTCTCACACACACTGTACCCCATCCAACACCCCACCCTCTCACACACACTGTACCCCATCCAACTCAGCACACTCTCACACACTGTACCCCATCCAACACCCCACCCTCTCACACACACTGTACCCCATCCAATTCAGCACACTCTCACACACACTGTACCCCATCCAACTCCCCACACTCTCACACACACTGTACCCCATCCAGTTCAGCACACTCTCACACACACTGTACCCCATCCAACTCAGCACACTCTCACACACTGTACCCCATCCAACACCCCACCCTCTCACACACACTGTACCCCATCCAACTCAGCACACTCTCACACACACTGTACCCCATCCAACACCCCACCCTCTCACACACACTGTAACCCATCCAATTCAGCACACTCACACACACTGTACCCCATCCAACACCCCACCCTCTCACACACACTGTACCCCATCCAACACCCCACCCTCTCACACACACTGTACCCCATCCAACTCAGCACACTCTCACACACTGTACCCCATCCAACGCCCCACCCTCTCACACACACTGTACCCCATCCAACACCCCACCCTCTCACACACACTGTACCCCATCCAACTCCCCACCCTCTCACACACTGTACCCCATCCAACACCCCACCCTCTCACACACACTGTACCCCATCCAACACCCCACACTCTCACACACACTGTCCCCCATCCAACTCCCCACACTCTCACACACACTGTACCCCATCCAATTCAGCACACTCTCACACACACTGTACCCCATCCAACTCCCCACACTCTCACACACACTGTACCCCATCCAACTCAGCACACTCTCACACACACTGTACCCCATCCAATTCAGCACACTCTCACACACACTGTACCCCATCCAACTCCCCACCCTCTCACACACACTGTACCCCATCCAACTCAGCACACTCTCACACACACTGTACCCCATCCAACTCAGCACACTCTCACACACACTGTACCCCATCCAATTCAGCACACTCTCACACACACTGTACCCCATCCAACTCCCCACCCTCTCACACACACTGTACCCCATCCAACTCAGCACACTCTCACACACTGTACCCCATCCAACACCCCACCCTCTCACACACACTGTACCCCATCCAACACCCCACCCTCTCACACACACTGTACCCCATCCAACTCAGCACACTCTCACACACTGTACCCCATCCAACACCCCACCCTCTCACACACACTGTACCCCATCCAACTCAGCACACTCTCACTCACACTGTACCCCATCCAACTCAGCACACTCTCACACACACTGTACCCCATCCAACTCAGCACACTCTCACACACACTGTACCCCATCCAACTCAGCACACTCTCACACACACTGTACCCCATCCAACTCAGCACACTCTCACACACACTGTACCCCATCCAACTCAGCACACTCTCACACACACTGTACCCCATCCAACTCAGCACACTCTCACACACACTGTACCCCATCCAACTCAGCACACTCTCACACACACTGTACCCCATCCAACTCAGCACACTCTCACACACTGTACCCCATCCAACACCCCACCCTCTCACACACACTGTACCCCATCCAACTCCCCACCCTCTCACACACACTGTACCCCATCCAACTCAGCACACTCTCACACACTGTACCCCATCCAACACCCCACCCTCTCACACACACTGTACCCCATCCAACTCAGCACACTCTCACACACACTGTACCCCATCCAACTCAGCACACTCTCACACACACTGTACCCCATCCAACTCAGCACACTCTCACACACACTGTACCCCATCCAACTCAGCACACTCTCGCACACACTGTACCCCATCCAACTCAGCACACTCTCACACACACTGTACCCCATCCAACTCAGCACACTCTCACACACACTGTACCCCATCCAACTCAGCACACTCTCACACACACTGTACCCCATCCAACTCCCCACCCTCTCACACACACTGTACCCCATCCAACACCCCACACTCTCACACACACTGTCCCCCATCCAACTCCCCACACTCTCACACAAACTGTACCCCATCCAATTCAGCACACTCTCACACACACTGTACCCCATCCAACTCCCCACACTCTCACACACACTGTACCCCATCCAACTCAGCACACTCTCACACACACTGTACCCCATCCAATTCAGCACACTCTCACACACACTGTACCCCATCCAACTCCCCACCCTCTCACACACACTGTACCCCATCCAACTCAGCACACTCTCACACACTGTACCCCATCCAACACCCCACCCTCTCACACACACTGTACCCCATCCAACACCCCACCCTCTCACACACACTGTACCCCATCCAACTCAGCACACTCTCACACACTGTACCCCATCCAACACCCCACCCTCTCACACACACTGTACCCCATCCAACTCAGCACACTCTCACTCACACTGTACCCCATCCAACTCAGCACACTCTCACACACACTGTACCCCATCCAATTCAGCACACTCTCACACACACTGTACCCCATCCAACTCCCCACCCTCTCACACACACTGTACCCCATCCAACTCAGCACACTCTCACACACTGTACCCCATCCAACACCCCACCCTCTCACACACACTGTACCCCATCCAACTCAGCACACTCTCACACACACTGTACCCCATCCAACACCCCACCCTCTCACACACACTGTAACCCATCCAATTCAGCACACTCACACACACTGTACCCCATCCAACACCCCACCCTCTCACACACACTGTACCCCATCCAACACCCCACCCTCTCACACACACTGTACCCCATCCAACTCAGCACACTCTCACACACTGTACCCCATCCAACGCCCCACCCTCTCACACACACTGTACCCCATCCAACACCCCACCCTCTCACACACACTGTACCCCATCCAACTCCCCACCCTCTCACACACTGTACCCCATCCAACACCCCACCCTCTCACACACACTGTACCCCATCCAACACCCCACACTCTCACACACACTGTCCCCCATCCAACTCCCCACACTCTCACACACACTGTACCCCATCCAATTCAGCACACTCTCACACACACTGTACCCCATCCAACTCCCCACACTCTCACACACACTGTACCCCATCCAACTCAGCACACTCTCACACACACTGTACCCCATCCAATTCAGCACACTCTCACACACACTGTACCCCATCCAACTCCCCACCCTCTCACACACACTGTACCCCATCCAACTCAGCACACTCTCACACACTGTACCCCATCCAACACCCCACCCTCTCACACACACTGTACCCCATCCAACACCCCACCCTCTCACACACACTGTACCCCATCCAACTCAGCACACTCTCACACACTGTACCCCATCCAACACCCCACCCTCTCACACACACTGTACCCCATCCAACTCAGCACACCCTCACACACACTGTACCCCATCCAACACCCCACCCTCACACACACACTGTACCCCATCCAACTTCCCACCCTCTCACACACACTGTACCCCATCCAACTCAGCACACTCTCACACACTGTACCCCATCCAACACCCCACCCTCTCACACACACTGTACCCCATCCAACACCCCACCCTCTCACACACACTGTACCCCATCCAACACCCCACCCTCTCACACACACTGTACCCCATCCAACTCAGCACACTCTCACACACTGTACCCCATCCAACACCCCACCCTCTCACACACACTGTACCCCATCCAACACCCCACCCTCTGACACACACTGTACCCCATCCAACTCAGCACACTCTCACACACTGTACCCCATCCAACACCCCACCCTCTCACACACACTGTACCCCATCCAACTCAGCACACTCTCACACACTGTACCCCATCCAACACCCCACCCTCACACACACTGTACCCCATCCAACTCCCCACCCTCTCACACACACTGTACCCCATCCAACTCAGCACACTCTCACACACTGTACCCCATCCAACACCCCACCCTCTCACACACACTGTACCCCATCCAACACCCCACCCTCTCACACACACTGTACCCCATCCAACTCAGCACACTCTCACACACTGTACCCCATCCAACACCCCACCCTCTCACACACACTGTACCCCATCCAACTCAGCACACTCTCACTCACACTGTACCCCATCCAACTCAGCACACTCTCACACACACTGTACCCCATCCAACTCAGCACACTCTCACACACACTGTACCCCATCCAACTCAGCACACTCTCACACACACTGTACCCCATCCAACTCAGCACACTCTCACACACACTGTACCCCATCCAACTCAGCACACTCTCACACACACTGTACCCCATCCAACTCAGCACACTCTCACACACACTGTACCCCATCCAACTCAGCACACTCTCACACACACTGTACCCCATCCAACACCCCACCCTCTCACACACACTGTACCCCATCCAATTCAGCACACTCACACACACTGTACCCCATCCAACACCCCACCCTCTCACACACACTGTACCCCATCCAACACCCCACCCTCTCACACACACTGTACCCCATCCAACTCCCCACCCTCTCACACACTGTACCCCATCCAACACCCCACCCTCTCACACACACTGTACCCCATCCAACACCCCACACTCTCACACACACTGTACCCCATCCAACTCCCCACACTCTCACACACACTGTACCCCATCCAATTCAGCACACTCTCACACACACTGTACCCCATCCAACTCCCCACACTCTCACACACACTGTACCCCATCCAACTCAGCACACTCTCACACACACTGTACCCCATCCAATTCAGCACACTCTCACACACACTGTACCCCATCCAACTCCCCACCCTCTCACACACACTGTACCCCATCCAACTCAGCACACTCTCACACACTGTACCCCATCCAACACCCCACCCTCTCACACACACTGTACCCCATCCAACTCAGCACACTCTCACACACACTGTACCCCATCCAACACCCCACCCTCTCACACACACTGTAACCCATCCAATTCAGCACACTCACACACACTGTACCCCATCCAACACCCCACCCTCTCACACACACTGTACCCCATCCAACACCCCACCCTCTCACACACACTGTACCCCATCCAACTCAGCACACTCTCACACACTGTACCCCATCCAACGCCCCACCCTCTCACACACACTGTACCCCATCCAACACCCCACCCTCTCACACACACTGTACCCCATCCAACTCCCCACCCTCTCACACACTGTACCCCATCCAACACCCCACCCTCTCACACACACTGTACCCCATCCAACACCCCACACTCTCACACACACTGTCCCCCATCCAACTCCCCACACTCTCACACACACTGTACCCCATCCAATTCAGCACACTCTCACACACACTGTACCCCATCCAACTCCCCACACTCTCACACACACTGTACCCCATCCAACTCAGCACACTCTCACACACACTGTACCCCATCCAATTCAGCACACTCTCACACACACTGTACCCCATCCAACTCCCCACCCTCTCACACACACTGTACCCCATCCAACTCAGCACACTCTCACACACACTGTACCCCATCCAACTCAGCACCCTCTCACACACACTGTACCCCATCCAACACCCCACCCTCTCACACACACTGTACCCCATCCAACTCAGCACACTCTCACACACTGTACCCCATCCAACACCCCACCCTCTCACACACACTGTACCCCATCCAACTCAGCACACTCTCACTCACACTGTACCCCATCCAACTCAGCACACTCTCACACACACTGTACCCCATCCAACTCAGCACACTCTCACACACACTGTACCCCATCCAACTCAGCACACTCTCACACACACTGTACCCCATCCAACTCAGCACACTCTCACACACACTGTACCCCATCCAACTCAGCACACTCTCACACACACTGTACCCCATCCAACTCAGCACACTCTCACACACACTGTACCCCATCCAACTCAGCACACTCTCACACACACTGTACCCCATCCAACTCAGCACACTCTCACACACACTGTACCCCATCCAACTCAGCACACTCTCACACACTGTACCCCATCCAACACCCCACCCTCTCACACACACTGTACCCCATCCAACTCCCCACCCTCTCACACACACTGTACCCCATCCAACTCAGCACACTCTCACACACTGTACCCCATCCAACACCCCACCCTCTCACACACACTGTACCCCATCCAACTCAGCACACTCTCACACACACTGTACCCCATCCAACACCCCACACTCTCACACACACTGTCCCCCATCCAACTCCCCACACTCTCACACACACTGTACCCCATCCAATTCAGCACACTCTCACACACACTGTACCCCATCCAACTCCCCACACTCTCACACACACTGTACCCCATCCAACTCAGCACACTCTCACACACACTGTACCCCATCCAATTCAGCACACTCTCACACACACTGTACCCCATCCAACTCCCCACCCTCTCACACACACTGTACCCCATCCAACTCAGCACACTCTCACACACTGTACCCCATCCAACACCCCACCCTCTCACACACACTGTACCCCATCCAACACCCCACCCTCTCACACACACTGTACCCCATCCAACTCAGCACACTCTCACACACTGTACCCCATCCAACACCCCACCCTCTCACACACACTGTACCCCATCCAACTCAGCACACTCTCACTCACACTGTACCCCATCCAACTCAGCACACTCTCACACACACTGTACCCCATCCAACTCAGCACACTCTCACACACACTGTACCCCATCCAACTCAGCACACTCTCACACACACTGTACCCCATCCAACTCAGCACACTCTCACACACACTGTACCCCATCCAACTCAGCACACTCTCACACACACTGTACCCCATCCAACTCAGCACACTCTCACACACACTGTACCCCATCCAACTCAGCACACTCTCACACACACTGTACCCCATCCAACTCAGCACACTCTCACACACACTGTACCCCATCCAACTCAGCACACTCTCACACACTGTACCCCATCCAACACCCCACCCTCTCACACACACTGTACCCCATCCAACTCCCCACCCTCTCACACACACTGTACCCCATCCAACTCAGCACACTCTCACACACACTGTACCCCATCCAACTCAGCACACTCTCACACACACTGTACCCCATCCAACTCAGCACACTCTCGCACACACTGTACCCCATCCAACTCAGCACACTCTCACACACACTGTACCCCATCCAACTCAGCACACTCTCACACACACTGTACCCCATCCAACTCAGCACACTCTCACACACACTGTACCCCATCCAACTCAGCACACTCTCACACACTGTACCCCATCCAACACCCCACCCTCTCACACACACTGTACCCCATCCAACTCAGCACACTCTCACTCACACTGTACCCCATCCAACTCAGCACACTCTCACACACACTGTACCCCATCCAACTCAGCACACTCTCACACACACTGTACCCCATCCAACTCAGCACACTCTCACACACACTGTACCCCATCCAACTCAGCACACTCTCACACACACTGTACCCCATCCAACTCAGCACACTCTCACACACACTGTACCCCATCCAACTCAGCACACTCTCACACACACTGTACCCCATCCAACTCAGCACACTCTCACACACACTGTACCCCATCCAACACCCCACCCTCTCACACACACTGTACCCCATCCAATTCAGCACACTCACACACACTGTACCCCATCCAACACCCCACCCTCTCACACACACCGTACCCCATCCAACACCCCACCCTCTCACACACACTGTACCCCATCCAACTCCCCACCCTCTCACACACTGTACCCCATCCAACACCCCACCCTCTCACACACACTGTACCCCATCCAACACCCCACACTCTCACACACACTGTACCCCATCCAACTCCCCACACTCTCACACACACTGTACCCCATCCAATTCAGCACACTCTCACACACACTGTACCCCATCCAACTCCCCACACTCTCACACACACTGTACCCCATCCAATTCAGCACACTCTCACACACACTGTACCCCATCCAACTCCCCACACTCTCACACACACTGTACCCCATCCAATTCAGCACACTCTCACATACACTGTACCCCATCCAACTCAGCACACTCTCACACACTGTACCCCATCCAACACCCCACCCTCTCACACACACTGTACCCCATCCAACTCAGCACACTCTCACACACACTGTACCCCATCCAACACCCCACCCTCTCACACACACTGTAACCCATCCAATTCAGCACACTCACACACACTGTACCCCATCCAACACCCCACCCTCTCACACACACTGTACCCCATCCAACACCCCACCCTCTCACACACACTGTACCCCATCCAACTCAGCACACTCTCACACACTGTACCCCATCCAACGCCCCACCCTCTCACACACACTGTACCCCATCCAACACCCCACCCTCTCACACACACTGTACCCCATCCAACTCCCCACCCTCTCACACACTGTACCCCATCCAACACCCCACCCTCTCACACACACTGTACCCCATCCAACACCCCACACTCTCACACACACTGTCCACCATCCAACTCCCCACACTCTCACACACACTGTACCCCATCCAATTCAGCACACTCTCACACACACTGTACCCCATCCAACTCCCCACACTCTCACACACACTGTACCCCATCCAACTCAGCACACTCTCACACACACTGTACCCCATCCAATTCAGCACACTCTCACACACACTGTACCCCATCCAACTCCCCACCCTCTCACACACACTGTACCCCATCCAACTCAGCACACTCTCACACACTGTACCCCATCCAACACCCCACCCTCTCACACACACTGTACCCCATCCAACACCCCACCCTCTCACACACACTGTACCCCATCCAACTCAGCACACTCTCACACACTGTACCCCATCCAACACCCCACCCTCTCACACACACTGTACCCCATCCAATTCAGCACACTCTCACACACACTGTACCCCATCCAACTCCCCACACTCTCACACACACTGTACCCCATCCAATTCAGCACACTCTCACACACACTGTACCCCATCCAACTCAGCACACTCTCACACACTGTACCCCATCCAACACCCCACCCTCTCACACACACTGTACCCCATCCAACTCAGCACACTCTCACACACACTGTACCCCATCCAACACCCCACCCTCTCACACACACTGTAACCCATCCAATTCAGCACACTCACACACACTGTACCCCATCCAACACCCCACCCTCTCACACACACTGTACCCCATCCAACACCCCACCCTCTCACACACACTGTACCCCATCCAACTCAGCACACTCTCACACACTGTACCCCATCCAACGCCCCACCCTCTCACACACACTGTACCCCATCCAACACCCCACCCTCTCACACACACTGTACCCCATCCAACTCCCCACCCTCTCACACACTGTACCCCATCCAACACCCCACCCTCTCACACACACTGTACCCCATCCAACACCCCACACTCTCACACACACTGTCCCCCATCCAACTCCCCACACTCTCACACACACTGTACACCATCCAATTCAGCACACTCTCACACACACTGTACCCCATCCAACTCCCCACACTCTCACACACACTGTACCCCATCCAACTCAGCACACTCTCACACACACTGTACCCCATCCAATTCAGCACACTCTCACACACACTGTACCCCATCCAACTCCCCACCCTCTCACACACACTGTACCCCATCCAACTCAGCACACTCTCACACACACTGTACCCCATCCAACTCAGCACACTCTCACACACACTGTACCCCATCCAACTCAGCACACTCTCACACACACTGTACCCCATCCAACTCAGCACACTCTCACACACACTGTACCCCATCCAACTCAGCACACTCTCACACACACTGTACCCCATCCAACTCAGCACACTCTCACACACTGTACCCCATCCAACACCCCACCCTCTCACACACACTGTACCCCATCCAACTCCCCACCCTCTCACACACACTGTACCCCATCCAACTCAGCACACTCTCACACACTGTACCCCATCCAACACCCCACCCTCTCACACACACTGTACCCCATCCAACTCAGCACACTCTCACACACACTGTACCCCATCCAACTCAGCACACTCTCACACACACTGTACCCCATCCAACTCAGCACACTCTCACACACACTGTACCCCATCCAACTCAGCACACTCTCGCACACACTGTACCCCATCCAACTCAGCACCCTCTCACACACACTGTACCCCATCCAACTCAGCACACTCTCACACACTGTACCCCATCCAACACCCCACCCTCTCACACACACTGTACCCCATCCAACACCCCACCCTCTCACACACACTGTACCCCATCCAACTCAGCACACTCACACACACTGTACCCCATCCAACACCCCACCCTCTCACACACACTGTACCCCATCCAACTCAGCACACTCTCACTCACACTGTACCCCATCCAACTCAGCACACTCTCACACACACTGTACTCCATCCAACTCAGCACACTCTCACACACACTGTACCCCATCCAACTCAGCACACTCTCACACACACTGTACCCCATCCAACTCAGCACACTCTCACACACACTGTACCCCATCCAACTCAGCACACTCTCACACACACTGTACCCCATCCAACTCAGCACACTCTCACACACACTGTACCCCATCCAACTCAGCACACTCTCACACACACTGTACCCCATCCAACTCAGCACACTCTCACACACTGTACCCCATCCAACACCCCACCCTCTCACACACACTGTACCCCATCCAACTCCCCACCCTCTCACACACACTGTACCCCATCCAACTCAGCACACTCTCACACACTGTACCCCATCCAACACCCCACCCTCTCACACACACTGTACCCCATCCAACTCAGCACACTCTCACACACACTGTACCCCATCCAACTCAGCACACTCTCACACACACTGTACCCCATCCAACTCAGCACACTCTCACACACACTGTACCCCATCCAACTCAGCACACTCTCGCACACACTGTACCCCATCCAACTCAGCACACTCTCACACACACTGTACCCCATCCAACTCAGCACACTCTCACACACACTGTACCCCATCCAACTCAGCACACTCTCACACACACTGTACCCCATCCAACTCAGCACACTCTCACACACTGTACCCCATCCAACACCCCACCCTCTCACACACACTGTACCCCATCCAACTCAGCACACTCTCACACACACTGTACCCCATCCAACTCCCCACACTCACACACACTGTACCCCATCCAACTCAGCACACTCTCACACACACTGTACCCCATCCAACTCAGCACACTCTCACACACACTGTACCCCATCCAACTCAGCACACTCTCACACACACTGTACCCCATCCAACTCCCCACACTCACACACACTGTACCCCATCCAACTCAGCACACTCTCACACACACTGTACCCCATCCAACTCAGCACACTCTCACACACACTGTACCCCATCCAACTCAGCACACTCTCACACACACTGTACCCCATCCAACTCAGCACACTCTCACACACTGTACCCCATCCAACTCAGCACACTCTCACACACACTGTACCCCATCCAACTCAGCACACTCTCACACACACTGTACCCCATCCAACTCCCCACACTCACACACACTGTACCCCATCCAACTCAGCACACTCTCACACACACTGTACCCCATCCAACTCAGCACACTCTCACACACACTGTACCCCATCCAACTCCCCACCCTCTCACACAATGTACCCCATCCAACTCCCCACCCTCTCACACACTGTACCCCATCCAACTCCCCACACGCTCAGACACACTGTACCCCATCCAACACCCCACCGTCTCACACACACTGTACCCCATCCAACTCCCCACCCTCTCACACAATGTACCCCATCCAACTCCCCACCCTCTCACACACTGTACCCCATCCAACTCCCCACACTTTCACACACACTGTACCCCATCCAACACCCCACCCTCTCACACACACTGTACCCCATCCAACTCCCCACACTCTCACACACACTGTACCCCATCCAACTCCCCACACTCACACACACTGTACCCCATCCAATTCAGCACACTCTCACGCACTGTACCCCATCCAACTCCCCAATCTCTCACACACACGGTACCCCATCCAACTCCCCACCCTCTCACACACTGTACCCCATCCAACTCCCCACCCTCTCACACACACTGTCCCCCATCCAACTCCCCACCCTCTCACACACACTGTACCCCATCCAACTCCCCACACTCTCACACACACTGTACCCCATCCAACTCCCCACCCTCTCACACACACTGTACCCCATCCAACTTCCCACCCTCTCACACACACTGTACCCCATCCAACTCCCCACACTCTCACACACTGTACCCCATCTAACTCCCCACACTCTCACACACTGTACCCCATCCAACTCCCCACCCTCTCACACACACTGTAACCCATCCAACTCCCCACCCTCTCACACACACTGTACCCCATCCAACTCCCCACACTCTCACACACACGGTACCCCATCCAACTCCCCACACTCTCACACACACTGTACCCCAACCAACTCCCCACACTCTCACACACTGTACCCCATCCAATTCCCCACCCTCACACACTGTACCCCATCCAACTCCCCACACTCACACACTGTACCCCATCCAACTCCCCACACTCTCACACACACACACTGTGCCCCATCCAACTCCCCACACTCTCACACACTATACCCCATCCAACTCCCCACCCTCTCACACACACTGTACTCCATCCAACTCCCCACACTCTCACACACTGTACCCCATCCAACTCCCCACACTCTCACACACTGTACCCCATCCAACTCCCCACCCTCTCACACACTGTACTCCATCCAACTCCCCACCCTCTCACACACTGTAGCCCATCCAACTCCCCACCCTCTCACACACTGTAGCCCATCCAACTCCCCACCCTCTCACACACTGTACTCCATCCAACTCCCCACCCTCTCACACACTGTACTCCATCCAACTCCCCACCCTCTCACACACACACTGTGCCCCATCCACCTCCCCACCCTCTCACACACACTCCTCCCAATCATCTCCCCACCCTCTCACACACCGTACCCCATCCAACTTCCTACCCTCACAGACACTGTGCCCCACTCTCACACACACACAGTACCCCATCCAATTCCCCATCCTCACACACACACTGTACACCATCCAACTACCCACCCTCTCTCACACACACTGTGCCCCATCCAATTCCCCACTCTCTCACACACACTGTACCCCATCCACCTCCCAACCCTCTCACACACAATGTACCTCATCCAACTCCCCACCCTCTCACACACACTGTACCCCATCCAACTCCCCACTCTCTCACACACACACACTGTACCCCATCCAACTTCCCACCATCTCACACACACTGTCCCACATCCACCTCCCCACCCTCTTACACACACACAGTACCCCATCCAACTCCCCACCCTCCCTCACACACACTGTACCCCATCCACCTCCCCACACTCTTCCACACACGCTGTACCCCATCCAACTCCCTACCCTCGTTCACACACACTGTACCCCATCCAACACCCCACTCTCTCACGCACAACTGTCCCCCATCTAAGTCCCCACCATCTCACACACTGTACCCCATCCAACTCCCCACTCTCTCTCACGCACAACTGTCCCCCATCCAAGTGCCCACCATCTCACACACACTGTACCCCATCCAACTCCCCACCATCTCACACACACTGTGCCCCATCCAACTCCCCACTCTCTCTCACACACACTGTACCCCATCCAACTCACCACCATCTCACACACACTGTACCCCATCCAACTCCGCACCATCTCACACACACTGTGCCCCATCCAACTCCCCACTCCATCTCACGCACAACTGTCCCCCATCCAAGTCCCCACCATCTCACACACACTGTACCCCATCCAACTCCCCACCATCCCGCACACACTGTACCCCATCCAACTCCCCACTCTCTCTCACGCACACTGTACCCCATCCAACTCCCCACTCTCTCACACACACTGTACCCCATCCAACACCCCACTCTCTCACACACACACACTGTCCCCCATCCAACACCCCACTCTCTCACACACACACTGTACCCCATCCAACTCCCCACTCACTCACGCACAACTGTCCCCCATCCAAGTCCCCACCATCTCACACACACTGTACCCCATCCAACGCCCCACTCTCTCTCACGCACAACTGTCCCCCATCCAACTCCCCACTCTCTCACACACACTGTACCCCATCCAACACCCCACTCTCTCACACACACACACTGTCCCCCATCCAACACCCCACTCTCTCACACACACACTGTACCCCATCCAACTCCCCACTCACTCACGCACAACTGTCCCCCATCCAAGTCCCCACCATCTCACACACACTGTACCCCATCCAACGCCCCACTCTCTCTCACGCACAACTGTCCCCCATCCAACTCCCCACTCTCTCACACACACTGTACCCCATCCAACACCCCACTCTCTCACACACACACTGTACCCCATCCAACACCCCACTCTCTCACACACACACTGTCCCCCATCCAACTCCCCACTCTCTCACACACACTGTACCCCATCCAACACCCCACTCTCTCACACACACACTGTCCCCCATCCAACACCCCACTCTCTCACACACACACTGTACCCCATCCAACTCCCCACTCACTCACGCACAACTGTCCCCCATCCAAGTCCCCACCATCTCACACACACTGTCCCCCATCGAAGTACCCACCATCACACACACACTGTACCCCATCCAAGTCCCCACCATCTCACACACACACTTTACCCCATCCAACTCCCCACTCTCTCACACACACTGTACCCCATCCAACACCCCACTCTCTCACACACACACTGTACCCCATCCAACTCCCCACTCTCTCACACGCACAACTGTCCCCCATCCAACTCCCCACCATCTCACACACACTGTCCCACATTCACCTCCCCACCCTCTTACACACACACAGTACCCCATCCAACTCCCCACCATCTCACACACACTGTACCCCATCCAACTCCCCACTCTCTCACACGCACAACTGTCCCCCATCCAACTCCCCACCATCTCACACACACTGTCCCACATTCACCTCCCCACCCTCTTACACACACACTGTACCCCATCCAACTCCCCACCCTCCCTCACACACACTGTACCCCATCCAACTCAGCACACTCTCACACACACTGTACCCCATCCAACTCAGCACACTCTCACACACACTGTACCCCATCCAACTCAGCACACTCTCACACACACTGTACCCCATCCAACTCAGCACACTCTCACACACACTGTACCCCATCCAACTCAGCACACTCTCACACACACTGTACCCCATCCAACACCCCACCCTCTCACACACACTGTACCCCATCCAATTCAGCACACTCACACACACTGTACCCCATCCAACACCCCACCCTCTCACACACACTGTACCCCATCCAACACCCCACCCTCTCACACACACTGTACCCCATCCAACTCCCCACCCTCTCACACACTGTACCCCATCCAACACCCCACCCTCTCACACACACTGTACCCCATCCAACACCCCACACTCTCACACACACTGTACCCCATCCAACTCCCCACACTCTCACACACACTGTACCCCATCCAATTCAGCACACTCTCACACACACTGTACCCCATCCAACTCCCCACACTCTCACACACACTGTACCCCATCCAACTCAGCACACTCTCACACACACTGTACCCCATCCAATTCAGCACACTCTCACACACACTGTACCCCATCCAACTCCCCACCCTCTCACACACACTGTACCCCATCCAACTCAGCACACTCTCACACACTGTACCCCATCCAACACCCCACCCTCTCACACACACTGTACCCCATCCAACTCAGCACACTCTCACACACACTGTACCCCATCCAACACCCCACCCTCTCACACACACTGTAACCCATCCAATTCAGCACACTCACACACACTGTACCCCATCCAACACCCCACCCTCTCACACACACTGTACCCCATCCAACACCCCACCCTCTCACACACACTGTACCCCATCCAACTCAGCACACTCTCACACACTGTACCCCATCCAACGCCCCACCCTCTCACACACACTGTACCCCATCCAACACCCCACCCTCTCACACACACTGTACCCCATCCAACTCCCCACCCTCTCACACACTGTACCCCATCCAACACCCCACCCTCTCACACACACTGTACCCCATCCAACACCCCACACTCTCACACACACTGTCCCCCATCCAACTCCCCACACTCTCACACACACTGTACCCCATCCAATTCAGCACACTCTCACACACACTGTACCCCATCCAACTCCCCACACTCTCACACACACTGTACCCCATCCAACTCAGCACACTCTCACACACACTGTACCCCATCCAATTCAGCACACTCTCACACACACTGTACCCCATCCAACTCCCCACGCTCTCACACACACTGTACCCCATCCAACTCAGCACACTCTCACACACTGTACCCCATCCAACACCCCACCCTCTCACACACACTGTACCCCATCCAACACCCCACCCTCTCACACACACTGTACCCCATCCAACTCAGCACACTCTCACACACTGTACCCCATCCAACACCCCACCCTCTCACACACACTGTACCCCATCCAACTCAGCACACTCTCACTCACACTGTACCCCATCCAACTCAGCACACTCTCACACACACTGTACCCCAGCCAACTCAGCACACTCTCACACACACTGTACCCCATCCAACTCAGCACACTCTCACACACACTGTACCCCATCCAACTCAGCACACTCTCACACACACTGTACCCCATCCAACTCAGCACACTCTCACACACACTGTACCCCATCCAACTCAGCACACTCTCACACACACTGTACCCCATCCAACTCAGCACACTCTCACACACACTGTACCCCATCCAACTCAGCACACTCTCACACACTGTACCCCATCCAACACCCCACCCTCTCACACACACTGTACCCCATCCAACTCCCCACCCTCTCACACACACTGTACCCCATCCAACTCAGCACACTCTCACACACTGTACCCCATCCAACACCCCACCCTCTCACACACACTGTACCCCATCCAACTCAGCACACTCTCACACACACTGTACCCCATCCAACTCAGCACACTCTCACACACACTGTACCCCATCCAACTCAGCACACTCTCACACACTGTACCCCATCCAACTCAGCACACTCTCGCACACACTGTACCCCATCCAACTCAGCACACTCTCACACACACTGTACCCCATCCAACTCAGCACACTCTCACACACACTGTACCCCATCCAACTCAGCACACTCTCACACACACTGTACCCCATCCAACTCAGCACACTCTCACACACTGTACCCCATCCAACACCCCACCCTCTCACACACACTGTACCCCATCCAACTCAGCACACTCTCACACACACTGTACTCCATCCAACTCCCCACACTCACACACACTGTACCCCATCCAACTCAGCACACTCTCACACACACTGTACCCCATCCAACTCAGCACACTCTCACACACACTGTACCCCATCCAACTCCCCACACTCACACACACTGTACCCCATCCAACTCAGCACACTCTCACACACACTGTACCCCATCCAACTCAGCACACTCTCACACACACTGTACCCCATCCAACTCAGCACACTCTCACACACTGTACCCCATCCAACTCAGCACACTCTCACACACACTGTACCCCATCCAACTCAGCACACTCTCACACACACTGTACCCCATCCAACTCACCACACTCTCACACACACTGTACCCCATCCAACTCAGCACACTCTCACACACACTGTACCCTATCCAACTCCCCACCCTCTCACACAATGTACCCCATCCAACTCCCCACCCTCTCACACACTGTACCCCATCCAACTCCCCACACTCTCACACACACTGTACCCCATCCAACACCCCACCCTCTCACACACACTGTACCCCATCCAACTCCCCACCCTCTCACACAATGTACCCCATCCAACTCCCCACCCTCTCACACACTGTACCCCATCCAACTCCCCACACTTTCACACACACTGTACCCCATCCAACACCCCACCCTCTCACACACACTGTACCCCATCCAACTCCCCACACTCTCACACACACTGTACCCCATCCAACTCCCCACACTCACACACACTGTACCCCATCCAATTCAGCACACTCTCACACACACTGTACCCCATCCAACTCCCCACACTCTCACGCACTGTACCCCATCCAACTCCCCAATCTCTCACACACACGGTACCCCATCCAACTCCCCACCCTCTCACACACTGTACCGCATCCAACTCAGCACACTCTCACACACACTGTACCCCATCCAACTCCCCACCCTCTCACACACACTGTACCCCATCCAACTCCCCACACTCTCACACACACTGTACCCCATCCAACTCCCCACCCTCTCACACACACTGTACCCCATCCAACTCCCCACCCTCTCACACACACTGTACCCCATCCAACTCCCCACACTCTCACACACTGTACCCCATCCAACTCCCCACACTCTCACACACTGTACCCCATCCAACTCCCCACCCTCTCACACACACTGTAACCCATCCAACTCCCCACCCTCTCACACACACTGTACCCCATCCAACTCCCCACACTCTCACACACACGGTACCCCATCCAACTCCCCACACTCTCACACACACTGTACCCCAACCAACTCCCCACACTCTCACACACTGTACCCCATCCAATTCCCCACCCTCACACACTGTACCTCATCCAACTCCCCACACTCACACACTGTACCCCATCCAACTCCCCACACTCTCACACACTGTACCCCATCCAACTCCCCACCCTCTCACACACACACTGTGCCCCATCCAACTCCCCACACTCTCACACACTATACCCCATCCAACTCCCCACCCTCTCACACACACTGTACCCCATCCAACTCCCCACACTCTCACACACTGTACCCCATCCAACTCCCCACACTCTCACACACTGTACCCCATCCAACTCCCCACCCTCTCACACACACTGTAACCCATCCAACTCCCCACCCTCTCACACACACTGTACCCCATCCAACTCCCCACCCTCTCACACACACACTGTGCCCCATCCAACTCCCCACACTCTCACACACTATACCCCATCCAACTCCCCACCCTCACACACACTGTACTCCATCCAACTCCCCACACTCTCACACACTGTACTCCATCCAACTCCCCACCCTCTCACACACTGTAGCCCATCCAACTCCCCACCCTCTCACACACTGTACTCCATCCAACTCCCCACCCTCTCACACACTGTAGCCCATCCAACTCCCCACCCTCTCACACACTGTAGCCCATCCAACTCCCCACCCTCTCACACACTGTACTCCATCCAACTCCCCACCCTCTCACACACTGTACTCCCTCCAACTCCCCACCCTCTCACACACACATTGTGCCCCATCCACCTCCCCACCCTCTCACACACACTCCTCCCAATCATCTCCCCACCCTCTCACACACCGTACCCCATCCAACTTCCTACCCTCACAGACACTGTGCCCCACTCTCACACACACACACACAGTACCCCATCCAATTCCCCATCCTCACACACACACTGTACACCATCCAACTACCCACCCTCTCTCACACACACTGTGCCCCATCCAATTCCCCACTCTCTCACACACACTGTACCCCATCCACCTCCCAACCCTCTCACACACAATGTACCTCATCCAACTCCCCACCCTCTCACACACACTGTACCCCATCCAACTCCCCACTCTCTCACACACACACACTGTACCCCATCCAACTTCCCACCATCTCACACACACTGTCCCACATCCACCTCCCCACCCTCTTACACACACACAGTACCCCATCCAACTCCCCACCCTCCCTCACACACACTGTACCCCATCCACCTCCCCACACTCTTCCACACACGCTGTACCCCATCCAACTCCCTACCCTCGTTCACACACACTGTACCCCATCCAACACCCCACTCTCTCACGCACAACTGTCCCCCATCTAAGTCCCCACCATCTCACACACTGTACCCCATCCAACTCCCCACTCTCTCTCACGCACAACTGTCCCCCATCCAAGTGCCCACCATCTCACACACACTGTACCCCATCCAACTCCCCACCATCTCACACACACTGTGCCCCATCCAACTCCCCACTCTCTCTCACACACACTGTACCCCATCCAACTCACCACCATCTCACACACACTGTACCCCATCCAACTCCGCACCATCTCACACACACTGTGCCCCATCCAACTCCCCACTCCATCTCACGCACAACTGTCCCCCATCCAAGTCCCCACCATCTCACACACACTGTACCCCATCCAACTCCCCACCATCTCGCACACACTGTACCCCATCCAACTCCCCACTCTCTCTCACGCACACTGTACCCCATCCAACTCCCCACTCTCTCACACACACTGTACCCCATCCAACACCCCACTCTCTCACACACACACACTGTCCCCCATCCAACACCCCACTCTCTCACACACACACTGTACCCCATCCAACTCCCCACTCACTCACGCACAACTGTCCCCCATCCAAGTCCCCACCAGCTCACACACACTGTACCCCATCCAACGCCCCACTCTCTCTCACGCACAACTGTCCCCCATCCAACTCCCCACTCTCTCACACACACTGTACCCCATCCAACACCCCACTCTCTCACACACACACACTGTCCCCCATCCAACACCCCACTCTCTCACACACAGACTGTACCCCATCCAACTCCCCACTCACTCACGCACAACTGTCCCCCATCCAAGTCCCCACCATCTCACACACACTGTACCCCATCCAACGCCCCACTCTCTCTCACGCACAACTGTCCCCCATCCAACTCCCCACTCTCTCACACACACTGTACCCCATCCAACACCCCACTCTCTCACACACACACTGTACCCCATCCAACACCCCACTCTCTCACACACACACTGTCCCCCATCCAACTCCCCACTCTCTCACACACACTGTACCCCATCCAACACCCCACTCTCTCACACACACACTGTCCCCCATCCAACACCCCACTCTCTCACACACACACTGTACCCCATCCAACTCCCCACCATCTCACACACACTGTCCCCCATCGAAGTACCCACCATCACACACACACTGTACCCCATCCAAGTCCCCACCATCTCACACACACACTTTACCCCATCCAACTCCCCACTCTCTCACACACACTGTACCCCATCCAACACCCCACTCTCTCACACACACACTGTACCCCATCCAACTCCCCACTCTCTCACACGCACAACTGTCCCCCATCCAACTCCCCACCATCTCACACACACTGTCCCACATTCACCTCCCCACCCTCTTACACACACACAGTACCCCATCCAACTCCCCACCATCTCACACACACTGTACCCCATCCAACTCCCCACTCTCTCACACGCACAACTGTCCCCCATCCAACTCCCCACCATCTCACACACACTGTCCCACATTCACCTCCCCACCCTCTTACACACACACACTTTACCCCATCCAACTCCCCACTCTCTCACACACACTGTACCCCATCCAACACCCCACTCTCTCACACACACACTGTACCCCATCCAACTCCCCACTCTCTCACACGCACAACTGTCCCCCATCCAACTCCCCACCATCTCACACACACTGTCCCACATTCACCTCCCCACCCTCTTACACACACACAGTACCCCATCCAACTCCCCACCATCTCACACACACTGTACCCCATCCAACTCCCCACTCTCTCACACGCACAACTGTCCCCCATCCAACTCCCCACCATCTCACACACACTGTCCCACATTCACCTCC
This sequence comes from Heterodontus francisci, assembly GCF_036365525.1. Classification (NCBI taxonomy): domain Eukaryota; kingdom Metazoa; phylum Chordata; class Chondrichthyes; order Heterodontiformes; family Heterodontidae; genus Heterodontus; species Heterodontus francisci. The sequence continues at coordinate 117,172,757 of NC_090379.1, forward strand.
CCACCCTCTTACACACACACTGTACCCCATCCAACTCCCCACCCTCCCTCACACACACTGTACCCCATCCAACTCAGCACACTCTCACACACACTGTACCCCATCCAACTCAGCACACTCTCACACACACTGTACCCCATCCAACTCAGCACACTCTCACACACACTGTACCCCATCCAACTCAGCACACTCTCACACACACTGTACCCCATCCAACTCAGCACACTCTCACACACACTGTACCCCATCCAACACCCCACCCTCTCACACACACTGTACCCCATCCAATTCAGCACACTCACACACACTGTACCCCATCCAACACCCCACCCTCTCACACACACTGTACCCCATCCAACACCCCACCCTCTCACACACACTGTACCCCATCCAACTCCCCACCCTCTCACACACTGTACCCCATCCAACACCCCACCCTCTCACACACACTGTACCCCATCCAACACCCCACACTCTCACACACACTGTACCCCATCCAACTCCCCACACTCTCACACACACTGTACCCCATCCAATTCAGCACACTCTCACACACACTGTACCCCATCCAACTCCCCACACTCTCACACACACTGTACCCCATCCAACTCAGCACACTCTCACACACACTGTACCCCATCCAATTCAGCACACTCTCACACACACTGTACCCCATCCAACTCCCCACCCTCTCACACACACTGTACCCCATCCAACTCAGCACACTCTCACACACTGTACCCCATCCAACACCCCACCCTCTCACACACACTGTACCCCATCCAACTCAGCACACTCTCACACACACTGTACCCCATCCAACACCCCACCCTCTCACACACACTGTAACCCATCCAATTCAGCACACTCACACACACTGTACCCCATCCAACACCCCACCCTCTCACACACACTGTACCCCATCCAACACCCCACCCTCTCACACACACTGTACCCCATCCAACTCAGCACACTCTCACACACTGTACCCCATCCAACGCCCCACCCTCTCACACACACTGTACCCCATCCAACACCCCACCCTCTCACACACACTGTACCCCATCCAACTCCCCACCCTCTCACACACTGTACCCCATCCAACACCACACCCTCTCACACACACTGTACCCCATCCAACACCCCACACTCTCACACACACTGTCCCCCATCCAACTCCCCACACTCTCACACACACTGTACCCCATCCAATTCAGCACACTCTCACACACACTGTACCCCATCCAACTCCCCACACTCTCACACACACTGTACCCCATCCAACTCAGCACACTCTCACACACACTGTACCCCATCCAATTCAGCACACTCTCACACACACTGTACCCCATCCAACACCCCACCCTCTCACACACACTGTACCCCATCCAACTCAGCACACTCTCACACACTGTACCCCATCCAACACCCCACCCTCTCACACACACTGTACCCCATCCAACACCCCACCCTCTCACACACACTGTACCCCATCCAACTCAGCACACTCTCACACACTGTACCCCATCCAACACCCCACCCTCTCACACACACTGTACCCCATCCAACTCAGCACACTCTCACTCACACTGTACCCCAGCCAACTCAGCACACTCTCACACACACTGTACCCCAGCCAACTCAGCACACTCTCACACACACTGTACCCCATCCAACTCAGCACACTCTCACACACACTGTACCCCATCCAACTCAGCACACTCTCACACACACTGTACCCCATCCAACTCAGCACACTCTCACACACACTGTACCCCATCCAACTCAGCACACTCTCACACACACTGTACCCCATCCAACTCAGCACACTCTCACACACACTGTACCCCATCCAACTCAGCACACTCTCACACACACTGTACCCCATCCAACTCAGCACACTCTCACACACTGTACCCCATCCAACACCCCACCCTCTCACACACACTGTACCCCATCCAACTCCCCACCCTCTCACACACACTGTACCCCATCCAACTCAGCACACTCTCACACATTGTACCCCATCCAACACCCCACCCTCTCACACACACTGTACCCCATCCAACTCAGCACACTCTCACACACACTGTACCCCATCCAACTCAGCACACTCTCACACACTGTACCCCATCCAACACCCCACCCTCTCACACACACTGTACCCCATCCAACTCAGCACACTCTCACACACACTGTACCCCATCCAACTCCCCACCCTCTCACACAATGTACCCCATCCAACTCCCCACCCTCTCACACACTGTACCCCATCCAACTCCCCACACTTTCACACACACTGTACCCCATCCAACACCCCACCCTCTCACACACACTGTACCCCATCCAACTCCCCACACTCTCACACACACTGTACCCCATCCAACTCCCCACACTCACACACACTGTACCCCATCCAATTCAGCACACTCTCACACACACTGTACCCCATCCAACTCCCCACACTCTCACGCACTGTACCCCATCCAACTCCCCAATCTCTCACACACACGGTACCCCATCCAACTACCCACCCTCTCACACACTGTACCCCATCCAACTCAGCACACTCTCACACACACTGTACCCCATCCAACTCCCCACCCTCTCACACACACTGTACCCCATCCAACTCCCCACACTCTCACACACACTGTACCCCATCCAACTCCCCACCCTCTCACACACACTGTACCCCATCCAACTCCCCACCCTCTCACACACACTGTACCCCATCCAACTCCCCACACTCTCACACACTGTACCCCATCCAACTCCCCACACTCTCACACACTGTACCCCATCCAACTCCCCACCCTCTCACACACACTGTAACCCATCCAACTCCCCACCCTCTCACACACACTGTACCCCATCCAACTCCCCACACTCTCACACACACGGTACCCCATCCAACTCCCCACACTCTCACACACACTGTACCCCAACCAACTCCCCACACTCTCACACACTGTACCCCATCCAATTCCCCACCCTCACACACTGTACCCCATCCAACTCCCCACACTCACACACTGTACCCCATCCAACTCCCCACACTCTCACACACTGTACCCCATCCAACTCCCCACCCTCTCACACACACACTGTGCCCCATCCAACTCCCCACACTCTCACACACTATACCCCATCCAACTCCCCACCCTCTCACACACACTGTACCCCATCCAACTCCCCACACTCTCACACACTGTACCCCATCCAACTCCCCACACTCTCACACACTGTACCCCATCCAACTCCCCACCCTCTCACACACACTGTAACCCATCCAACTCCCCACCCTCTCACACACACTGTACCCCATCCAACTCCCCACCCTCTCACACACACACTGTGCCCCATCCAACTCCCCACACTCTCACACACTATACCCCATCCAACTCCCCACCCTCACACACACTGTACTCCATCCAACTCCCCACACTCTCACACACTGTACTCCATCCAACTCCCCACCCTCTCACACACTGTAGCCCATCCAACTCCCCACCCTCTCACACACTGTACTCCATCCAACTCCCCACCCTCTCACACACTGTAGCCCATCCAACTCCCCACCCTCTCACACACTGTAGCCCATCCAACTCCCCACCCTCTCACACACTGTACTCCATCCAACTCCCCACCCTCTCACACACTGTACTCCATCCAACTCCCCACCCTCTCACACACACATTGTGCCCCATCCACCTCCCCACCCTCTCACACACACTCCTCCCAATCATCTCCCCACCCTCTCACACACCGTACCCCATCAAACTTCCTACCCTCACAGACACTGTGCCCCACTCTCACACACACACACACAGTACCCCATCCAATTCCCCATCCTCACACACACACTGTACACCATCCAACTACCCACCCTCTCTCACACACACTGTGCCCCATCCAATTCCCCACTCTCTCACACACACTGTACCCCATCCAACACCCCACCCTCTCACACACACTGTACCCCATCCAACTCAGCACACTCTCACACACTGTACCCCATCCAACACCCCACCCTCTCACACACACTGTACCCCATCCAACACCCCACCCTCTCACACACACTGTACCCCATCCAACTCAGCACACTCTCACACACTGTACCCCATCCAACACCCCACCCTCTCACACACACTGTACCCCATCCAACTCAGCACACTCTCACTCACACTGTACCCCAGCCAACTCAGCACACTCTCACACACACTGTACCCCAGCCAACTCAGCACACTCTCACACACACTGTACCCCATCCAACTCAGCACACTCTCACACACACTGTACCCCATCCAACTCAGCACACTCTCACACACACTGTACCCCATCCAACTCAGCACACTCTCACACACACTGTACCCCATCCAACTCAGCACACTCTCACACACACTGTACCCCATCCAACTCAGCACACTCTCACACACACTGTACCCCATCCAACTCAGCACACTCTCACACACACTGTACCCCATCCAACTCAGCACACTCTCACACACTGTACCCCATCCAACACCCCACCCTCTGACACACACTGTACCCCATCCAACTCCCCACCCTCTCACACACACTGTACCCCATCCAACTCAGCACACTCTCACACATTGTACCCCATCCAACACCCCACCCTCTCACACACACTGTACCCCATCCAACTCAGCACACTCTCACACACACTGTACCCCATCCAACTCAGCACACTCTCACACACTGTACCCCATCCAACACCCCACCCTCTCACACACACTGTACCCCATCCAACTCAGCACACTCTCACACACACTGTACCCCATCCAACTCCCCACCCTCTCACACAATGTACCCCATCCAACTCCCCACCCTCTCACACACTGTACCCCATCCAACTCCCCACACTTTCACACACACTGTACCCCATCCAACACCCCACCCTCTCACACACACTGTACCCCATCCAACTCCCCACACTCTCACACACACTGTACCCCATCCAACTCCCCACACTCACACACACTGTACCCCATCCAATTCAGCACACTCTCACACACACTGTACCCCATCCAACTCCCCACACTCTCACGCACTGTACCCCATCCAACTCCCCAATCTCTCACACACACGGTACCCCATCCAACTACCCACCCTCTCACACACTGTACCCCATCCAACTCAGCACACTCTCACACACACTGTACCCCATCCAACTCCCCACCCTCTCACACACACTGTACCCCATCCAACTCCCCACACTCTCACACACACTGTACCCCATCCAACTCCCCACCCTCTCACACACACTGTACCCCATCCAACTCCCCACCCTCTCACACACACTGTACCCCATCCAACTCCCCACACTCTCACACACTGTACCCCATCCAACTCCCCACACTCTCACACACTGTACCCCATCCAACTCCCCACCCTCTCACACACACTGTAACCCATCCAACTCCCCACCCTCTCACACACACTGTACCCCATCCAACTCCCCACACTCTCACACACACGGTACCCCATCCAACTCCCCACACTCTCACACACACTGTACCCCAACCAACTCCCCACACTCTCACACACTGTACCCCATCCAATTCCCCACCCTCACACACTGTACCCCATCCAACTCCCCACACTCACACACTGTACCCCATCCAACTCCCCACACTCTCACACACTGTACCCCATCCAACTCCCCACCCTCTCACACACACACTGTGCCCCATCCAACTCCCCACACTCTCACACACTATACCCCATCCAACTCCCCACCCTCTCACACACACTGTACCCCATCCAACTCCCCACACTCTCACACACTGTACCCCATCCAACTCCCCACACTCTCACACACTGTACCCCATCCAACTCCCCACCCTCTCACACACACTGTAACCCATCCAACTCCCCACCCTCTCACACACACTGTACCCCATCCAACTCCCCACCCTCTCACACACACACTGTGCCCCATCCAACTCCCCACACTCTCACACACTATACCCCATCCAACTCCCCACCCTCACACACACTGTACTCCATCCAACTCCCCACACTCTCACACACTGTACTCCATCCAACTCCCCACCCTCTCACACACTGTAGCCCATCCAACTCCCCACCCTCTCACACACTGTACTCCATCCAACTCCCCACCCTCTCACACACTGTAGCCCATCCAACTCCCCACCCTCTCACACACTGTAGCCCATCCAACTCCCCACCCTCTCACACACTGTACTCCATCCAACTCCCCACCCTCTCACACACTGTACTCCATCCAACTCCCCACCCTCTCACACACACATTGTGCCCCATCCACCTCCCCACCCTCTCACACACACTCCTCCCAATCATCTCCCCACCCTCTCACACACCGTACCCCATCAAACTTCCTACCCTCACAGACACTGTGCCCCACTCTCACACACACACACACAGTACCCCATCCAATTCCCCATCCTCACACACACACTGTACACCATCCAACTACCCACCCTCTCTCACACACACTGTGCCCCATCCAATTCCCCACTCTCTCACACACACTGTACCCCATCCAACACCCCACCCTCTCACACACACTGTACCCCATCCAACTCAGCACACTCTCACACACTGTACCCCATCCAACACCCCACCCTCTCACACACACTGTACCCCATCCAACACCCCACCCTCTCACACACACTGTACCCCATCCAACTCAGCACACTCTCACACACTGTACCCCATCCAACACCCCACCCTCTCACACACACTGTACCCCATCCAACTCAGCACACTCTCACTCACACTGTACCCCAGCCAACTCAGCACACTCTCACACACACTGTACCCCAGCCAACTCAGCACACTCTCACACACACTGTACCCCATCCAACTCAGCACACTCTCACACACACTGTACCCCATCCAACTCAGCACACTCTCACACACACTGTACCCCATCCAACTCAGCACACTCTCACACACACTGTACCCCATCCAACTCAGCACACTCTCACACACACTGTACCCCATCCAACTCAGCACACTCTCACACACACTGTACCCCATCCAACTCAGCACACTCTCACACACACTGTACCCCATCCAACTCAGCACACTCTCACACACTGTACCCCATCCAACACCCCACCCTCTGACACACACTGTACCCCATCCAACTCCCCACCCTCTCACACACACTGTACCCCATCCAACTCAGCACACTCTCACACATTGTACCCCATCCAACACCCCACCCTCTCACACACACTGTACCCCATCCAACTCAGCACACTCTCACACACACTGTACCCCATCCAACTCAGCACACTCTCACACACTGTACCCCATCCAACACCCCACCCTCTCACACACACTGTACCCCATCCAACTCAGCACACTCTCACACACACTGTACCCCATCCAACTCCCCACCCTCTCACACAATGTACCCCATCCAACTCCCCACCCTCTCACACACTGTACCCCATCCAACTCCCCACACTTTCACACACACTGTACCCCATCCAACACCCCACCCTCTCACACACACTGTACCCCATCCAACTCCCCACACTCTCACACACACTGTACCCCATCCAACTCCCCACACTCACACACACTGTACCCCATCCAATTCAGCACACTCTCACACACACTGTACCCCATCCAACTCCCCACACTCTCACGCACTGTACCCCATCCAACTCCCCAATCTCTCACACACACGGTACCCCATCCAACTACCCACCCTCTCACACACTGTACCCCATCCAACTCAGCACACTCTCACACACACTGTACCCCATCCAACTCCCCACCCTCTCACACACACTGTACCCCATCCAACTCCCCACACTCTCACACACACTGTACCCCATCCAACTCCCCACCCTCTCACACACACTGTACCCCATCCAACTCCCCACCCTCTCACACACACTGTACCCCATCCAACTCCCCACACTCTCACACACTGTACCCCATCCAACTCCCCACACTCTCACACACTGTACCCCATCCAACTCCCCACCCTCTCACACACACTGTAACCCATCCAACTCCCCACCCTCTCACACACACTGTACCCCATCCAACTCCCCACACTCTCACACACACGGTACCCCATCCAACTCCCCACACTCTCACACACACTGTACCCCAACCAACTCCCCACACTCTCACACACTGTACCCCATCCAATTCCCCACCCTCACACACTGTACCCCATCCAACTCCCCACACTCACACACTGTACCCCATCCAACTCCCCACACTCTCACACACTGTACCCCATCCAACTCCCCACCCTCTCACACACACACTGTGCCCCATCCAACTCCCCACACTCTCACACACTATACCCCATCCAACTCCCCACCCTCTCACACACACTGTACCCCATCCAACTCCCCACACTCTCACACACTGTACCCCATCCAACTCCCCACACTCTCACACACTGTACCCCATCCAACTCCCCACCCTCTCACACACACTGTAACCCATCCAACTCCCCACCCTCTCACACACACTGTACCCCATCCAACTCCCCACCCTCTCACACACACACTGTGCCCCATCCAACTCCCCACACTCTCACACACTATACCCCATCCAACTCCCCACCCTCACACACACTGTACTCCATCCAACTCCCCACACTCTCACACACTGTACTCCATCCAACTCCCCACCCTCTCACACACTGTAGCCCATCCAACTCCCCACCCTCTCACACACTGTACTCCATCCAACTCCCCACCCTCTCACACACTGTAGCCCATCCAACTCCCCACCCTCTCACACACTGTAGCCCATCCAACTCCCCACCCTCTCACACACTGTACTCCATCCAACTCCCCACCCTCTCACACACTGTACTCCATCCAACTCCCCACCCTCTCACACACACATTGTGCCCCATCCACCTCCCCACCCTCTCACACACACTCCTCCCAATCATCTCCCCACCCTCTCACACACCGTACCCCATCAAACTTCCTACCCTCACAGACACTGTGCCCCACTCTCACACACACACACACAGTACCCCATCCAATTCCCCATCCTCACACACACACTGTACACCATCCAACTACCCACCCTCTCTCACACACACTGTGCCCCATCCAATTCCCCACTCTCTCACACACACTGTACCCCATCCACCTCCCAACCCTCTCACACACAATGTACCTCATCCAACTCCCCACCCTCTCACACACACTGTACCCCATCCAACTCCCCACTCTCTCACACACACACACTGTACCCCATCCAACTTCCCACCATCTCACACACACTGTCCCACATCCACCTCCCCACCCTCTTACACACACACAGTACCCCATCCAACTCCCCACCCTCCCTCACACACACTGTACCCCATCCACCTCCCCACACTCTTCCACACACGCTGTACCCCATCCAACTCCCTACCCTCGTTCACACACACTGTACCCCATCCAACACCCCACTCTCTCACGCACAACTGTCCCCCATCTAAGTCCCCACCATCTCACACACTGTACCCCATCCAACTCCCCACTCTCTCTCACGCACAACTGTCCCCCATCCAAGTGCCCACCATCTCACACACACTGTACCCCATCCAACTCCCCACCATCTCACACACACTGTGCCCCATCCAACTCCCCACTCTCTCTCACACACACTGTACCCCATCCAACTCACCACCATCTCACACACACTGTACCCCATCCAACTCCGCACCATCTCACACACACTGTGCCCCATCCAACTCCCCACTCCATCTCACGCACAACTGTCCCCCATCCAAGTCCCCACCATCTCACACACACTGTACCCCATCCAACTCCCCACTCTCTCTCACGCACACTGTACCCCATCCAACTCCCCACTCTCTCACACACACTGTACCCCATCCAACACCCCACTCTCTCACACACACACACTGTCCCCCATCCAACACCCCACTCTCTCACACACACACTGTACCCCATCCAACTCCCCACTCACTCACGCACAACTGTCCCCCATCCAAGTCCCCACCATCTCACACACACTGTACCCCATCCAACGCCCCACTCTCTCTCACGCACAACTGTCCCCCATCCAACTCCCCACTCTCTCACACACACTGTACCCCATCCAACACCCCACTCTCTCACACACACACTGTACCCCATCCAACACCCCACTCTCTCACACACACACTGTCCCCCATCCAACTCCCCACTCTCTCACACACACTGTACCCCATCCAACACCCCACTCTCTCACACACACACTGTCCCCCATCCAACACCCCACTCTCTCACACACACACTGTACCCCATCCAACTCCCCACTCACTCACGCACAACTGTCCCCCATCCAAGTCCCCACCATCTCACACACACTGTCCCCCATCGAAGTACCCACCATCACACACACACTGTACCCCATCCAAGTCCCCACCATCTCACACACACACTTTACCCCATCCAACTCCCCACTCTCTCACACACACTGTACCCCATCCAACACCCCACTCTCTCACACACACACTGTACCCCATCCAACTCCCCACTCTCTCACACGCACAACTGTCCCCCATCCAACTCCCCACCATCTCACACACACTGTCCCACATCCACCTCCCCACCCTCTTACACACACACAGTACCCCATCCAACTCCCCACCATCTCACACACACTGTACCCCATCCAACTCCCCACTCTCTCACACGCACAACTGTCCCCCATCCAACTCCCCACCATCTCACACACACTGTCCCACATTCACCTCCCCACCCTCTTACACACACACTGTACCCCATCCAACTCCCCACCCTCCCTCACACACACTGTACCCCATCCACCTCCCCACCCTCTTCCACACACGCTGTACCCCATCCAACTCCCTACCCTCGCTCACACACACTGTACCCCATCCAACACCCCACTCTCTCACACACACTGTACCCCATCGAACACCCCACCATCTCTCAGTGTACCAGATCCAACTCCTCAGCTGCACACACATACACACACACTGTCCCCCATCCAAGTCCCCACCATCTCACACACTGTACCCCATCCAACTCCCCACTCTCTCTCACGCACAACTGTCCCCCATCCAAGTGCCCACCATCTCACACACACTGTACCCCATCCAAATCCCCACTATCTCACACACACTGTACCCCATCCAACTCCCCACCATCTCACACACACTGTGCCCCATCCAACTCCCCACTCTCTCTCACACACACTGTACCCCATCCAACTCCCCACCATCTCACACACACTGTGCCCCATCCAACTCCCCACTCTCTCTCACGCACAACTGTCCCCCATCCAAGTCCCCACCATCTCACACACACTGTACCCCATCCAACTCCCCACCATCTCGCACACACTGTACCCCATCCAACTCCCCACCATCTCACACACACTGTACCCCATCCAACTCCCCACCATCTCACACACACTGTACCCCATCCATCTCCCCACCCTCTCACACACCGTACCCCATCCAACTTCCTACCCTCACAGACACTGTGCCCCACTCTCACACACACACACAGTACCCCATCCAATTCCCCATCCTCACACACACACTGTACACCATCCAACTACCCACCCTCTCTCACACACACTGTGCCCCATCCAATTCCCCACTCTCTCACACACACTGTACCCCATCCACCTCCCAACCCTCTCACACACAATGTACCTCATCCAACTCCCCACCCTCTCACACACACTGTACCCCATCCAACTCCCCACTCTCTCACACACACACACTGTACCCCATCCAACTTCCCACCATCTCACACACACTGTCCCACATCCACCTCCCCACCCTCTTACACACACACAGTACCCCATCCAACTCCCCACCCTCCCTCACACACACTGTACCCCATCCACCTCCCCACACTCTTCCACACACGCTGTACCCCATCCAACTCCCTACCCTCGTTCACACACACTGTACCCCATCCAACACCCCACTCTCTCACGCACAACTGTCCCCCATCTAAGTCCCCACCATCTCACACACTGTACCCCATCCAACTCCCCACTCTCTCTCACGCACAACTGTCCCCCATCCAAGTGCCCACCATCTCACACACACTGTACCCCATCCAACTCCCCACCATCTCACACACACTGTGCCCCATCCAACTCCCCACTCTCTCTCACACACACTGTACCCCATCCAACTCACCACCATCTCACACACACTGTACCCCATCCAACTCCGCACCATCTCACACACACTGTGCCCCATCCAACTCCCCACTCCATCTCACGCACAACTGTCCCCCATCCAAGTCCCCACCATCTCACACACACTGTACCCCATCCAACTGCCCACCATCTCGCACACACTGTACCCCATCCAACTCCCCACTCTCTCTCACGCACACTGTACCCCATCCAACTCCCCACTCTCTCACACACACTGTACCCCATCCAACACCCCACTCTCTCACACACACACACTGTACCCCATCCAACACCCCACTCTCTCACACACACACACTGTCCCCCATCCAACACCCCACTCTCTCACACACACACTGTACCCCATCCAACTCCCCACTCACTCACGCACAACTGTCCCCCATCCAAGTCCCCACCATCTCACACACACTGTACCCCATCCAACGCCCCACTCTCTCTCACGCACAACTGTCCCCCATCCAACTCCCCACTCTCTCACACACACTGTACCCCATCCAACACCCCACTCTCTCACACACACACTGTACCCCATCCAACACCCCACTCTCTCACACACACACTGTCCCCCATCCAACTCCCCACTCTCTCACACACACTGTACCCCATCCAACTCCCCACTCTCTCACACACACACACTGTCCCCCATCCAACACCCCACTCTCTCACACACACACTGTACCCCATCCAACTCCCCACTCACTCACGCACAACTGTCCCCCATCCAAGTCCCCACCATCTCACACACACTGTCCCCCATCGAAGTACCCACCATCACACACACACTGTACCCCATCCAAGTCCCCACCATCTCACACACACACTTTACCCCATCCAACTCCCCACTCTCTCACACACACTGTACCCCATCCAACACCCCACTCTCTCACACACACACTGTACCCCATCCAACTCCCCACTCTCTCACACGCACAACTGTCCCCCATCCAACTCCCCACCATCTCACACACACTGTCCCACATCCACCTCCCCACCCTCTTACACACACACAGTACCCCATCCAACTCCCCACCATCTCACACACACTGTACCCCATCCAACTCCCCACTCTCTCACACGCACAACTGTCCCCCATCCAACTCCCCACCATCTCACACACACTGTCCCACATTCACCTCCCCACCCTCTTACACACACACTGTACCCCATCCAACTCCCCACCCTCCCTCACACACACTGTACCCCATCCACCTCCCCACCCTCTTCCACACACGCTGTACCCCATCCAACTCCCTACCCTCGCTCACACACACTGTACCCCATCCAACACCCCACTCTCTCACACACACTGTACCCCATCGAACACCCCACCATCTCTCAGTGTACCAGATCCAACTCCTCAGCTGCACACACATACACACACACTGTCCCCCATCCAAGTCCCCACCATCTCACACACTGTACCCCATCCAACTCCCCACTCTCTCTCACGCACAACTGTCCCCCATCCAAGTGCCCACCATCTCACACACACTGTACCCCATCCAAATCCCCACTATCTCACACACACTGTACCCCATCCAACTCCCCACCATCTCACACACACTGTGCCCCATCCAACTCCCCACTCTCTCTCACACACACTGTACCCCATCCAACTCCCCACCATCTCACACACACTGTGCCCCATCCAACTCCCCACTCTCTCTCACGTACAACTGTCCCCCATCCAAGTCCCCACCATCTCACACACACTGTACCCCATCCAACTCCCCACCATCTCGCACACACTGTACCCCATCCAACTCCCCACCATCTCACACACACTGTACCCCATCCAACTCCCCACCATCTCACACACACTGTACCCCATCCAACACCCCACTCTCTCTCACGCACAAATGTCCCCCATCCAAGTCCCCACCATCTCACACCCACTGTCCCCCATCCAACTCCCCACTCTCTCACACACACTGTACCCCATCCAACACCCCATTCTCTCACACACACACTGTACCCCATCCAACACCCCACTCTCTCACACACACACTGTACCCCATCCAACTCCCCACTCTCTCACACACAATGTACCCCATCCAACACCCCATTCTCTCACACACACACTGTACCCCATCCAACACCCCACTCTCACACACACACACTGTCCCCCATCCAACACCCCACTCTCTCACACACACACTGTACCCCATCCAACTCCCCACTCACTCACGCACAACTGTCCCCCATCCAAGTCCCCACCATCTCACACACACACTGTACCCCATCCAAGTCCCCACCATCTCACACACACACTGTACCCCATCCAACTCCCCACTCTCTCTCACGCTCAACTGTCCCCCATCCAAGTCCCCATCGTCTCACACACACTGTACCCCATCCAACTCCCCACTCTCACTCACGCACAACTGTCCCCTATCCAACTCCCCACCCCCTCACACACACTGTACCCCATCCAACACCCCATTCTCTCACACACACACTGTACCCCATCCAACTCCCCACTCACACGCACAACTGTCCCCCATCCAAGTCCCCACCATCTCACACACACACTGTACCCCATCCAAGTCCCCACCATCTCACACACACACTGTACCCCATCCAACGCCCCACTCTCTCTCACGCACAACTGTCCCTCATCGAAGTCCACACCATCTCACACACACACTGTACCCCATCCAAGTCCCCACCATCTCACACACACTGTACCCCATCCAACGCCCCACTCTCTCTCACGCACAACTGTCCCCCATCCAACACCCCACCCTCTCACACACACTGTACCCCATCCAACTCCCCACCCTCTCACACACACTGTACCCCATCCAACTCAGCACACTCTCACACACTGTACCCCATCCAACACCCCACCCTCTCACACACACTGTACCCCATCCAACTCCCCACTCTCTCACACACACTGTACCCCATCCAACTCCCCACCATCTCACACACACACTGTACCCCATCCAACTCCCCACCATCTCTCACACACACTGTACCCCATCCAACTCCCCACTCTCTCTCACGCTCAACTGTCCCCCATCCAACTCCCCACCCCCTCACACACACTGTCCCCCATCCAAGTCCCCATCGTCTCACACACACTGTCCCCCATCCAACTCCCCACCCCCTCACACACACTGTACCCCATCCAACACACCACATCTCACACACACTGTACCTCATCCAACTCCCCACCCTCTCACATACACTGTACCTCATCCAACTCCCCAGCCTCTCACACACACTGTATCCCATCCAACTCCCCACTCTCTCACACACACACACACACACTGTACCCCATCCAACTCCCCACTCTCTCACACACACACACTGTACCCCATCCAACTCCCCACTCTCTCACACACACACACACACACTGTACCCCATCCAACACTCCACTCTCTCACACGCACAGCTGTCCCACATCCAATTCCCCACTCTCTCACACACACTGTACCCGATCCAACTCCGCACCCTCTCTCACACACTGTACCCCATCCAACTCCGCACCCTCTCACACACACTGTACCCCATCCAATTCCCCACCCTCTCTCACACACTGTGCCCCATCCAATTCCCCACCCTCTCACACACACTGTACCCACTCCAACTCCCCACTCTCTCACACACACTGTACCCCATCCCACTCCTCACCCTCTCACACACACTGTACCCCATCCTACTCCCCACTCTCTCACACACACACACTGTACCCCATCCAACACCCCACCATCTCTCACTGTACCAGATCCAACTCCTCACCTGCACACACATACACACACACCGTACCCCATCCAACTCACCATCTCACACACACTGTACCCCATCCAACTCCCCACCATCTCACACACACTGTACCCCATCCAACTCCCCACCATCTCACACACACTGTACCCCATCCACCTCCCCACACTCTCTCACGCACAACTGTCCCCCATCCAACACCCCACCCTCTCACACACACTGTACCCCATCCAACTCCCCACCCTCTCACACACACTGTACCCCATCCAACTCAGCACACTCTCACACACTGTACCCCATCCAACACCCCACCCTCTCACACACACTGTACCCCATCCAACTCCCCACTCTCTCACACACACTGTACCCCATCCAACTCCCCACCATCTCACACACACACTGTACCCCATCCAACTCCCCACCATCTCTCACACACACTGTACCCCATCCAACACCCCACTCTCTCTCACGCTCAACTGTCCCCCATCCAACTCCCCACCCCCTCACACACACTGTCCCCCATCCAAGTCCCCATCGTCTCACACACACTGTCCCCCATCCAACTCCCCACCCCCTCACACACACTGTACCCCATCCAACACACCACATCTCACACACACTGTACCCCATCCAACGCCCCACTCTCTCTCACGCACAACTGTCCCCCATCCAACACCCCACACTCTCACACACACTGTACCCCATCCAACTCCCCACCCTCTCACACACACTGTACCCCATCCAACTCAGCACACTCTCACACACTGTACCCCATCCAACACCCCACCCTCTCACACACACTGTACCCCATCCAACTCCCCACTCTCTCACACACACTGTACCCCATCCAACTCCCCACCATCTCACACACACACTGTACCCCATCCAACTCCCCACCATCTCTCACACACACTGTACCCCATCCAACTCCCCACTCTCTCTCACGCTCAACTGTCCCCCATCCAACTCCCCACCCCCTCACACACACTGTCCCCCATCCAAGTCCCCATCGTCTCACACACACTGTCCCCCATCCAACTCCCCACCCCCTCACACACACTGTACCCCATCCAACACACCACATCTCACACACACTGTACCTCATCCAACTCCCCACCCTCTCACATACACTGTACCTCATCCAACTCCCCAGCCTCTCACACACACTGTATCCCATCCAACTCCCCACTCTCTCACACACACACACACACACACTGTACCCCATCCAACTCCCCACTCTCTCACACACACACACTGTACCCCATCCAACTCCCCACTCTCTCACACACACACACACACACTGTACCCCATCCAACACTCCACTCTCTCACACGCACAACTGTCCCACATCCAATTCCCCACTCTCTCACACACACTGTACCCGATCCAACTCCGCACCCTCTCTCACACACTGTACCCCATCCAACTCCGCACCCTCTCACACACACTGTACCCCATCCAATTCCCCACCCTCTCTCACACACTGTGCCCCATCCAATTCCCCACCCTCTCACACACACTGTACCCACTCCAACTCCCCACTCTCTCACACACACTGTACCCCATCCCACTCCTCACCCTCTCACACACACTGTACCCCATCCTACTCCCCACTCTCTCACACACACACACTGTACCCCATCCAACACCCCACCATCTCTCACTGTACCAGATCCAACTCCTCACCTGCACACACATACACACACACCGTACCCCATCCAACTCACCATCTCACACACACTGTACCCCATCCAACTCCCCACCATCTCACACACACTGTACCCCATCCAACTCCCCACCATCTCACACACACTGTGCCACATCCAACTACCCACACTCTCTCACGCACAACTGTCCCCCATCCTAGTCCCCACCATCTCACACACACTGTACCCCATCCAACTCCCCACCATCTCACACACACTGTACCCCATCCACCTCCCCACACTCTCTCACGCACAACTGTCCCCCATCCTAGTCCCCACCATCTCACACACACTGTACCCCATCCAACTCCCCACCATCTCGCACACACACTGTACCCCATCCAACTCCCCACCATCTCACACACACTGTCCCCCATCCAACTCCCCACTCTCACTCACGCACAACTGTCCCCTATCCAACTCCCCACCCCCTCACACACACTGTACCCCATCCAACACCCCATTCTCTCACACACACACTGTACCCCATCCAACTCCCCACTCACTCACGCACAACTGTCCCCCATCCAAGTCCCCACCATCTCACACACACACTGTACCCCATCCAAGTCCCCACCATCTCACACACACTGTACCCCATCCAACGCCCCACTCTCTCTCACGCACAACTGTCCCCCATCGAAGTCCCCACCATCTCTCACACACACTGTACCCCATCCAAGTCCCCACCATCTCATACACACACTGTACCCCATCCAACTCCCCACCATCTCACACACACACTGTACCCCATCCAACTCCCCACCA
Organism: Heterodontus francisci; assembly: GCF_036365525.1. Classification (NCBI taxonomy): domain Eukaryota; kingdom Metazoa; phylum Chordata; class Chondrichthyes; order Heterodontiformes; family Heterodontidae; genus Heterodontus; species Heterodontus francisci. Next base: position 117,191,164 of record NC_090379.1, read on the forward strand.
TCTCTCACACACACTGTACCCCATCCAACTCCCCACTCTCTCTCACGCTCAACTGTCCCCCATCCAACTCCCCACCCCCTCACACACACTGTACCCCATCCAACACACCACATCTCACACACACTGTACCTCATCCAACTCCCCACCCTCTCACATACACTGTACCTCATCCAACTCCCCACCCTCTCACACACACTGTACCCCATCCAACTCCCCACTCTCTCACACACACACACACACACTGTACCCCATCCAACTCCCCACTCTCTCACACACACACACTGTACCCCATCCAACTCCCCACTCTCTCTCACACACACACACACTGTACCCCATCCAACACCCCACTCTCTCACACGCACAACTGTCCCACATCCAATTCCCCACTCTCTCACACACACTGTACCCGATCCAACTCCGCACCCTCTCTCACACACTGTACCCCATCCAATTCCCCACCCTCTCTCACACACTGTGCCCCATCCAATTCCCCACCCTCTCACACACACTGTACCCACTCCAACTCCCCACTCTCTCACACACACTGTACCCCATCCCACTCCTCACCCTCTCACACACACTGTACCCCATCCAACTCCCCACTCTCTCACACACACACACTGTACCCCATCCAACACCCCACCATCTCTCACTGTACCAGATCCAACTCCTCACCTGCACACACATACACACACACCGTACCCCATCCAACTCACCACAATCTCACACACACTGTACCCCATCCAACTCCCCACCATCTCACACACACTGTGCCACATCCAACTCCCCACACTCTCTCACGCACAACTGTCCCCCATCCTAGTCCCCACCATCTCACACACACTGTACCCCATCCAACTCCCCACCATCTCACACACACTGTACCCCATCCACCTCCCCACACTCTCTCACGCACAACTGTCCCCCATCCTAGTCCCCACCATCTCACACACACTGTACCCCATCCAACTCCCCACCATCTCGCACACACACTGTACCCCATCCAACTCCCCACTCTCTCTCACGCACAACTGTCCCCCATCCAAGTCCCCACCATCTCACACACACTGTACCCCATCCATCTCCCCACTCTCTCTCACGCACAACTGTCCCCCATCCAACTCCCCACTCTCTCACACACACTGTACCCCATCCAACTCCCCACTCTCTCTCACGCACACCTGTCCCCAATCGAAGTCCCCACCATCACACACTGTACCCCATCCAACTCCCCACTCTCTCTCACGCACAACTGTCCCCCATCCAACTCCCCATAATCTCACACACACTGTACCCCATCCAACTCCCCACTCTCCCTCACGCACACCTGTCCCCCATCGAAGTCCCCACCATCACACACACACTGTACCCCATCCATCTCCCCACTCTCTCTCACGCACAACTGTCCCCCATCCAACTCCCCACTCTCTCACACACACTGTACCCCATCCAACTCCCCACTCTCTCTCACGCACACCTGTCCCCCATCGAAGTCCCCACCATCACACACACAATGTACCCCATCCAACTCCCCACACTCTCTCACGCACAACTGTCCCCAATCCAAGTCCCCACCATCTCACACACACACTGTACCCCATCCAACTCCCTACAATCTCACACACACTGTATCCCATCCAACTCCCCACCATCTGTCACACACACTGTACCCCATCCAAGTCCCCACCATCTCACACACACTGTACCCCATCCAACGCCCCACTCTCTCTCACGCACAACTGTCCCCCATCGAAGTCCCCACCATCTCACACACACACTGTACCCCATCCAAGTCCCCACCATCTCACACACACACTGTACCCCATTCAAGTCCCCACCATCTCACACACACACTGTACCCCATCCAACTCCCCACTCTCTCACACACACTGTACCCCATCCAACTCCCCACTCTCTCACACACACACTGTACCCCATCCAACTCCCCACCATCTCACACACACACTGTACCCCATCCAACTCCCCACCATCTCTCACACACACTGTACCCCATCCAACTCCCCACTCTCTCTCACGCTCAACTGTCCCCCATCCAACTCCCCACCCCCTCACACACACTGTCCCCCATCCAAGTCCCCATCGTCTCACACACACTGTCCCCCATCCAACTCCCCACCCCCTCACACACACTGTACCCCATCCAACACACCACATCTCACACACACTGTACCTCATCCAACTCCCCACCCTCTCACATACACTGTACCTCATCCAACTCCCCACCCTCTCACACACACTGTACCCCATCCAACTCCCCACTCTCTCACACACACACACACACTGTACCCCATCCAACTCCCCACTCTCTCACACACACACACTGTACCCCATCCAACTCCCCACTCTCTCTCACACACACACACACACTGTACCCCATCCAACACCCCACTCTCTCACACGCACAACTGTCCCACATCCAATTTCCCACTCTCTCACACACACTGTACCCGATCCAACTCCGCACCCTCTCTCACACACTGTACCCCATCCAACTCCGCACCCTCTCACACACACTGTGCCCCATCCAATTCCCCACCCTCTCACACACACTGTACCCACTCCAACTCCCCACTCTCTCACACACACTGTACCCCATCCCACTCCTCACCCTCTCACACACACTGTACCCCATCCAACTCCCCACTCTCTCACACACACACACTGTACCCCATCCAACACCCCACCATCTCTCACTGTACCAGATCCAACTCCTCACCTGCACACACATACACACACACCGTACCCCATCCAACTCACCATCTCACACACACTGTACCCCATCCAACTCCCCACCATCTCACACACACTGTGCCACATCCAACTACCCACACACTCTCACGCACAACTGTCCCCCATCCAACTCCCCACCATCTCACACACACTGTACCCCATCCAACTCCCCACCATCTCACACACACTGTGCCACATCCAACTACCCACACACTCTCACGCACAACCGTCCCCCATCCTAGTCCCCACCATCTCACACACACTGTACCCCATCCAACTCCCCACCATCTCACACACACTGTACCCCATCCACCTCCCCACACTCTCTCACGCACAACTGTCCCCCATCCTAGTCCCCACCATCTCACACACACTGTACCCCATCCAACTCCCCACCATCTCGCACACACACTGTACCCCATCCAACTCCCCACTCTCTCTCACGCACAACTGTCCCCCGTCCAAGTCCCCACCATCTCACACACACTGTACCCCATCCAACTCCCCACTCTCACTCACGCACAACTGTCCCCTATCCAACTCCCCACTCACTCACGCACAACTGTCCCCCATCCAAGTCCCCACCATCTCACACACACACTGTACCCCGTCCAAGTCCCCACCATCTCACACACACTGTACCCCATCCAACGCCCCACTCTCTCTCACGCACAACTGTCCCCCATCGAAGTCCCCACCATCTCACACACACACTGTACCCCATCCAAGTCCCCACCATCTCACACACACACTGTACCCCATCCAACTCCCCACTCTCTCACACACACTGTACCCCATCCAACTCCCCACTCTCTCACACACACACTGTACCCCATCCAACTCCCCACCATCTCACACACACACTGTACCCCATCCAACTCCCCACCATCTCTCACACACACTGTACCCCATCCAACTCCCCACTCTCTCTCACGCTCAACTGCCCCCATCCAACTCCCCACCCCCTCACACTCACTGTCCCCCATCCAAGTCCCCATCGTCTCACACACACTGTCCCCCATCCAACTCCCCACCCCCTCACACACACTGTACCCCATCCAACACACCACATCTCACACACACTGTACCTCATCCAACTCCCCACCCTCTCACACACACTGTACCCCATCCAACTCCCCACTCTCTCACACACACACACACACACAGTACCCCATCCAACTCCCCACTCTCTCACACACACACACTGTACCCCATCCAACTCCCCACTCTCTCACACACACTGTACCCCATCGAACACCCCACCATCTCTCAGTGTACCAGATCCAACTCCTCAGCTGCACACACATACACACACACTGTCCCCCATCCAAGTCCCCACCATCTCACACACTGTACCCCATCCAACTCCCCACTCTCTCTCACGCACAACTGTCCCCCATCCAAGTGCCCACCATCTCACACACACTGTACCCCATCCAAATCCCCACTATCTCACACACACTGTACCCCATCCAACTCCCCACCATCTCACACACACTGTGCCCCATCCAACTCCCCACTCTCTCTCACACACACTGTACCCCATCCAACTCCCCACCATCTCACACACACTGTGCCCCATCCAACTCCCCACTCTCTCTCACGCACAACTGTCCCCCATCCAAGTCCCCACCATCTCACACACACTGTACCCCATCCAACTCCCCACCATCTCGCACACACTGTACCCCATCCAACTCCCCACCATCTCACACACACTGTACCCCATCCAACTCCCCACCATCTCACACACACTGTACCCCATCCATCTCCCCACCCTCTCACACACCGTACCCCATCCAACTTCCTACCCTCACAGACACTGTGCCCCACTCTCACACACACACACAGTACCCCATCCAATTCCCCATCCTCACACACACACTGTACACCATCCAACTACCCACCCTCTCTCACACACACTGTGCCCCATCCAATTCCCCACTCTCTCACACACACTGTACCCCATCCACCTCCCAACCCTCTCACACACAATGTACCTCATCCAACTCCTCACCCTCTCACACACACTGTACCCCATCCAACTCCCCACTCTCTCACACACACACACTGTACCCCATCCAACTTCCCACCATCTCACACACACTGTCCCACATCCACCTCCCCACCCTCTTACACACACACAGTACCCCATCCAACTCCCCACCCTCCCTCACACACACTGTACCCCATCCACCTCCCCACACTCTTCCACACACGCTGTACCCCATCCAACTCCCTACCCTCGTTCACACACACTGTACCCCATCCAACACCCCACTCTCTCACGCACAACTGTCCCCCATCTAAGTCCCCACCATCTCACACACTGTACCCCATCCAACTCCCCACTCTCTCTCACGCACAACTGTCCCCCATCCAAGTGCCCACCATCTCACACACACTGTACCCCATTCAACTCCCCACCATCTCACACACACTGTGCCCCATCCAACTCCCCACTCTCTCTCACACACACTGTACCCCATCCAACTCACCACCATCTCACACACACTGTACCCCATCCAACTCCGCACCATCTCACACACACTGTGCCCCATCCAACTCCCCACTCCATCTCACGCACAACTGTCCCCCATCCAAGTCCCCACCATCTCACACACACTGTACCCCATCCAACTCCCCACCATCTCGCACACACTGTACCCCATCCAACTCCCCACTCTCTCTCACGCACACTGTACCCCATCCAACTCCCCACTCTCTCACACACACTGTACCCCATCCAACACCCCACTCTCTCACACACACACACTGTCCCCCATCCAACACCCCACTCTCTCACACACACACTGTACCCCATCCAACTCCCCACTCACTCACGCACAACTGTCCCCCATCCAAGTCCCCACCATCTCACACACACTGTACCCCATCCAACGCCCCACTCTCTCTCACGCACAACTGTCCCCCATCCAACTCCCCACTCTCTCACACACACTGTACCCCATCCAACACCCCACTCTCTCACACACACACTGTACCCCATCCAACACCCCACTCTCTCACACACACACTGTCCCCCATCCAACTCCCCACTCTCTCACACACACTGTACCCCATCCAACACCCCACTCTCTCACACACACACTGTCCCCCATCCAACACCCCACTCTCTCACACACACACTGTACCCCATCCAACTCCCCACTCACTCACGCACAACTGTCCCCCATCCAAGTCCCCACCATCTCACACACACTGTCCCCCATCGAAGTACCCACCATCTCACACACACTGTACCCCATCCAAGTCCCCACCATCTCACACACACACTTTACCCCATCCAACTCCCCACTCTCTCACACACACTGTACCCCATCCAACACCCCACTCTCTCACACACACACTGTACCCCATCCAACTCCCCACTCTCTCACACGCACAACTGTCCCCCATCCAACTCCCCACCATCTCACACACACTGTCCCACATCCACCTCCCCACCCTCTTACACACACACAGTACCCCATCCAACTCCCCACCATCTCACACACACTGTACCCCATCCAACTCCCCACTCTCTCACACGCACAACTGTCCCCCATCCAACTCCCCACCATCTCACACACACTGTCCCACATTCACCTCCCCACCCTCTTACACACACACTGTACCCCATCCAACTCCCCACCCTCCCTCACACACACTGTACCCCATCCACCTCCCCACCCTCTTCCACACACGCTGTACCCCATCCAACTCCCTACCCTCGCTCACACACACTGTACCCCATCCAACACCCCACTCTCTCACACACACTGTACCCCATCGAACACCCCACCATCTCTCAGTGTACCAGATCCAACTCCTCAGCTGCACACACATACACACACACTGTCCCCCATCCAAGTCCCCACCATCTCACACACTGTACCCCATCCAACTCCCCACTCTCTCTCACGCACAACTGTCCCCCATCCAAGTGCCCACCATCTCACACACACTGTACCCCATCCAAATCCCCACTATCTCACACACACTGTACCCCATCCAACTCCCCACCATCTCACACACACTGTGCCCCATCCAACTCCCCACTCTCTCTCACACACACTGTACCCCATCCAACTCCCCACCATCTCACACACACTGTGCCCCATCCAACTCCCCACTCTCTCTCACGTACAACTGTCCCCCATCCAAGTCCCCACCATCTCACACACACTGTACCCCATCCAACTCCCCACCATCTCGCACACACTGTACCCCATCCAACTCCCCACCATCTCACACACACTGTACCCCATCCAACTCCCCACCATCTCACACACACTGTACCCCATCCAACACCCCACTCTCTCTCACGCACAAATGTCCCCCATCCAAGTCCCCACCATCTCACACACACTGTCCCCCATCCAACTCCCCACTCTCTCACACACACTGTACCCCATCCAACACCCCATTCTCTCACACACACACTGTACCCCATCCAACACCCCACTCTCTCACACACACACTGTACCCCATCCAACTCCCCACTCTCTCACACACAATGTACCCCATCCAACACCCCATTCTCTCACACACACACTGTACCCCATCCAACACCCCACTCTCACACACACACACTGTCCCCCATCCAACACCCCACTCTCTCACACACACACTGTACCCCATCCAACTCCCCACTCACTCACGCACAACTGTCCCCCATCCAAGTCCCCACCATCTCACACACACACTGTACCCCATCCAAGTCCCCACCATCTCACACACACACTGTACCCCATCCAACTCCCCACTCTCTCTCACGCTCAACTGTCCCCCATCCAAGTCCCCATCGTCTCACACACACTGTACCCCATCCAACTCCCCACTCTCACTCACGCACAACTGTCCCCTATCCAACTCCCCACCCCCTCACACACACTGTACCCCATCCAACACCCCATTCTCTCACACACACACTGTACCCCATCCAACTCCCCACTCACACGCACAACTGTCCCCCATCCAAGTCCCCACCATCTCACACACACACTGTACCCCATCCAAGTCCCCACCATCTCACACACACACTGTACCCCATCCAACGCCCCACTCTCTCTCACGCACAACTGTCCCTCATCGAAGTCCACACCATCTCACACACACACTGTACCCCATCCAAGTCCCCACCATCTCACACACACTGTACCCCATCCAACGCCCCACTCTCTCTCACGCACAACTGTCCCCCATCCAACACCCCACCCTCTCACACACACTGTACCCCATCCAACTCCCCACCCTCTCACACACACAGTACCCCATCCAACTCAGCACACTCTCACACACTGTACCCCATCCAACACCCCACCCTCTCACACACACTGTACCCCATCCAACTCCCCACTCTCTCACACACACTGTACCCCATCCAACTCCCCACCATCTCACACACACACTGTACCCCATCCAACTCCCCACCATCTCTCACACACACTGTACCCCATCCAACTCCCCACTCTCTCTCACGCTCAACTGTCCCCCATCCAACTCCCCACCCCCTCACACACACTGTCCCCCATCCAAGTCCCCATCGTCTCACACACACTGTCCCCCATCCAACTCCCCACCCCCTCACACACACTGTACCCCATCCAACACACCACATCTCACACACACTGTACCTCATCCAACTCCCCACCCTCTCACATACACTGTACCTCATCCAACTCCCCAGCCTCTCACACACACTGTATCCCATCCAACTCCCCACTCTCTCACACACACACACACACACTGTACCCCATCCAACTCCCCACTCTCTCACACACACACACTGTACCCCATCCAACTCCCCACTCTCTCACACACACACACACACACTGTACCCCATCCAACACTCCACTCTCTCACACGCACAACTGTCCCACATCCAATTCCCCACTCTCTCACACACACTGTACCCGATCCAACTCCGCACCCTCTCTCACACACTGTACCCCATCCAACTCCGCACCCTCTCACACACACTGTACCCCATCCAATTCCCCACCCTCTCTCACACACTGTGCCCCATCCAATTCCCCACCCTCTCACACACACTGTACCCACTCCAACTCCCCACTCTCTCACACACACTGTACCCACTCCAACTCCCCACTCTCTCACACACACTGTACCCCATCCTACTCCCCACTCTCTCACACACACACACTGTACCCCATCCAACACCCCACCATCTCTCACTGTACCAGATCCAACTCCTCACCTGCACACACATACACACACACCGTACCCCATCCAACTCACCATCTCACACACACTGTACCCCATCCAACTCCCCACCATCTCACACACACTGTACCCCATCCAACTCCCCACCATCTCACACACACTGTACCCCATCCACCTCCCCACACTCTCTCACGCACAACTGTCCCCCATCCAACACCCCACCCTCTCACACACACTGTACCCCATCCAACTCCCCACCCTCTCACACACACTGTACCCCATCCAACTCAGCACACTCTCACACACTGTACCCCATCCAACACCCCACCCTCTCACACACACTGTACCCCATCCAACTCCCCACTCTCTCACACACACTGTACCCCATCCAACTCCCCACCATCTCACACACACACTGTACCCCATCCAACTCCCCACCATCTCTCACACACACTGTACCCCATCCAACACCCCACTCTCTCTCACGCTCAACTGTCCCCCATCCAACTCCCCACCCCCTCACACACACTGTCCCCCATCCAAGTCCCCATCGTCTCACACACACTGTCCCCCATCCAACTCCCCACCCCCTCACACACACTGTACCCCATCCAACACACCACATCTCACACACACTGTACCCCATCCAACGCCCCACTCTCTCTCACGCACAACTGTCCCCCATCCAACACCCCACACTCTCACACACACTGTACCCCATCCAACTCCCCACCCTCTCACACACACTGTACCCCATCCAACTCAGCACACTCTCACACACTGTACCCCATCCAACACCCCACCCTCTCACACACACTGTACCCCATCCAACTCCCCACTCTCTCACACACACTGTACCCCATCCAACTCCCCACCATCTCACACACACACTGTACCCCATCCAACTCCCCACCATCTCTCACACACACTGTACCCCATCCAACTCCCCACTCTCTCTCACGCTCAACTGTCCCCCATCCAACTCCCCACCCCCTCACACACACTGTCCCCCATCCAAGTCCCCATCGTCTCACACACACTGTCCCCCATCCAACTCCCCACCCCCTCACACACACTGTACCCCATCCAACACACCACATCTCACACACACTGTACCTCATCCAACTCCCCACCCTCTCACATACACTGTACCTCATCCAACTCCCCAGCCTCTCACACACACTGTATCCCATCCAACTCCCCACTCTCTCACACACACACACACACACTGTACCCCATCCAACTCCCCACTCTCTCACACACACACACTGTACCCCATCCAACTCCCCACTCTCTCACACACACACACACACACTGTACCCCATCCAACACTCCACTCTCTCACACGCACAACTGTCCCACATCCAATTCCCCACTCTCTCACACACACTGTACCCGATCCAACTCCGCACCCTCTCTCACACACTGTACCCCATCCAACTCCGCACCCTCTCACACACACTGTACCCCATCCAATTCCCCACCCTCTCTCACACACTGTGCCCCATCCAATTCCCCACCCTCTCACACACACTGTACCCACTCCAACTCCCCACTCTCTCACACACACTGTACCCACTCCAACTCCCCACTCTCTCACACACACTGTACCCCATCCTACTCCCCACTCTCTCACACACACACACTGTACCCCATCCAACACCCCACCATCTCTCACTGTACCAGATCCAACTCCTCACCTGCACACACATACACACACACCGTACCCCATCCAACTCACCATCTCACACACACTGTACCCCATCCAACTCCCCACCATCTCACACACACTGTACCCCATCCAACTCCCCACCATCTCACACACACTGTGCCACATCCAACTACCCACACTCTCTCACGCACAACTGTCCCCCATCCTAGTCCCCACCATCTCACACACACTGTACCCCATCCAACTCCCCACCATCTCACACACACTGTACCCCATCCACCTCCCCACACTCTCTCACGCACAACTGTCCCCCATCCTAGTCCCCACCATCTCACACACACTGTACCCCATCCAACTCCCCACCATCTCGCACACACACTGTACCCCATCCAACTCCCCACCATCTCACACACATTGTCCCCCATCCAACTCCCCACTCTCACTCACGCACAACTGTCCCCTATCCAACTCCCCACCCCCTCACACACACTGTACCCCATCCAACACCCCATTCTCTCACACACACACTGTACCCCATCCAACTCCCCACTCACTCACGCACAACTGTCCCCCATCCAAGTCCCCACCATCTCACACACACACTGTACCCCATCCAAGTCCCCACCATCTCACACACACTGTACCCCATCCAACGCCCCACTCTCTCTCACGCACAACTGTCCCCCATCGAAGTCCCCACCATCTCTCACACACACTGTACCCCATCCAAGTCCCCACCATCTCATACACACACTGTACCCCATCCAACTCCCCACCATCTCACACACACACTGTACCCCATCCAACTCCCCACCATCTCTCACACACACTGTACCCCATCCAACTCCCCACTCTCTCTCACGCTCAACTGTCCCCCATCCAACTCCCCACCCCCTCACACACACTGTACCCCATCCAACACACCACATCTCACACACACTGTACCTCATCCAACTCCCCACCCTCTCACATACACTGTACCTCATCCAACTCCCCACCCTCTCACACACACTGTACCCCATCCAACTCCCCACTCTCTCACACACACACACACACACTGTACCCCATCCAACTCCCCACTCTCTCACACACACACACTGTACCCCATCCAACTGCCCACTCTCTCTCACACACACACACACTGTACCCCATCCAACACCCCACTCTCTCACACGCACAACTGTCCCACATCCAATTCCCCACTCTCTCACACACACTGTACCCGATCCAACTCCGCACCCTCTCTCACACACTGTACCCCATCCAACTCCGCACCCTCTCACACACACTGTACCCCATCCAATTCCCCACCCTCTCTCACACACTGTGCCCCATCCAATTCCCCACCCTCTCACACACACTGTACCCACTCCAACTCCCCACTCTCTCACACACACTGTACCCCATCCCACTCCTCACCCTCTCACACACACTGTACCCCATCCTACTCCCCACTCTCTCACACACACACACTGTACCCCATCCAACACCCCACCATCTCTCACTGTACCAGATCCAACTCCTCACCTGCACACACATACACACACACCGTACCCCATCCAACTCACCATCTCACACACACTGTACCCCATCCAACTCCCCACCATCTCACACACACTGTACCCCATCCAACTCCCCACCATCTCACACACACTGTACCCCATCCACCTCCCCACACTCTCTCACGCAGAACTGTCCCCCATCCAACACCCCACCCTCTCACACACACTGTACCCCATCCAACTCCCCACCCTCTCACACACACTGTACCCCATCCAACTCAGCACACTCTCACACACTGTACCCCATCCAACTCCCCACTCTCTCTCACGCACACTGTACCCCATCCAACTCCCCACTCTCTCACACACACTGTACCCCATCCAACACCCCACTCTCTCACACACACACACTGTCCCCCATCCAACACCCCACTCTCTCACACACACACTGTCCCCCATCCAACTCCCCACTCACTCACGCACAACTGTCCCCCATCCAAGTCCCCACCATCTCACACACACTGTACCCCATCCAACGCCCCACTCTCTCTCACGCACAACTGTCCCCCATCCAACTCCCCACTCTCTCACACACACTGTACCCCATCCAACACCCCACTCTCTCACACACACACTGTACCCCATCCAACACCCCACTCTCTCACACACACACTGTCCCCCATCCAACTCCCCACTCTCTCACACACACTGTACCCCATCCAACACCCCACTCTCTCACACACACACTGTCCCCCATCCAACACCCCACTCTCTCACACACACACTGTACCCCATCCAACTCCCCACTCACTCACGCACAACTGTCCCCCATCCAAGTCCCCACCATCTCACACACACTGTCCCCCATCGAAGTACCCACCATCACACACACACTGTACCCCATCCAAGTCCCCACCATCTCACACACACACTTTACCCCATCCAACTCCCCACTCTCTCACACACACTGTACCCCATCCAACACCCCACTCTCTCACACACACACTGTACCCCATCCAACTCCCCACTCTCTCACACGCACAACTGTCCCCCATCCAACTCCCCACCATCTCACACACACTGTCCCACATCCACCTCCCCACCCTCTTACACACACACAGTACCCCATCCAACTCCCCACCATCTCACACACACTGTACCCCATCCAACTCCCCACTCTCTCACACGCACAACTGTCCCCCATCCAACTCCCCACCATCTCACACACACTGTCCCACATTCACCTCCCCACCCTCTTACACACACACTGTACCCCATCCAACTCCCCACCCTCCCTCACACACACTGTACCCCATCCACCTCCCCACCCTCTTCCACACACGCTGTACCCCATCCAACTCCCTACCCTCGCTCACACACACTGTACCCCATCCAACACCCCACTCTCTCACACACACTGTACCCCATCGAACACCCCACCATCTCTCAGTGTACCAGATCCAACTCCTCAGCTGCACACACATACACACACACTGTCCCCCATCCAAGTCCCCACCATCTCACACACTGTACCCCATCCAACTCCCCACTCTCTCTCACGCACAACTGTCCCCCATCCAAGTGCCCACCATCTCACACACACTGTACCCCATCCAAATCCCCACTATCTCACACACACTGTACCCCATCCAACTCCCCACCATCTCACACACACTGTGCCCCATCCAACTCCCCACTCTCTCTCACACACACTGTACCCCATCCAACTCCCCACCATCTCACACACACTGTGCCCCATCCAACTCCCCACTCTCTCTCACGTACAACTGTCCCCCATCCAAGTCCCCACCATCTCACACACACTGTACCCCATCCAACTCCCCACCATCTCGCACACACTGTACCCCATCCAACTCCCCACCATCTCACACACACTGTACCCCATCCAACTCCCCACCATCTCACACACACTGTACCCCATCCAACACCCCACTCTCTCTCACGCACAAATGTCCCCCATCCAAGTCCCCACCATCTCACACACACTGTCCCCCATCCAACTCCCCACTCTCTCACACACACTGTACCCCATCCAACACCCCATTCTCTCACACACACACTGTACCCCATCCAACACCCCACTCTCTCACACACACACTGTACCCCATCCAACTCCCCACTCTCTCACACACAATGTACCCCATCCAACACCCCATTCTCTCACACACACACTGTACCCCATCCAACACCCCACTCTCACACACACACACTGTCCCCCATCCAACACCCCACTCTCTCACACACACACTGTACCCCATCCAACTCCCCACTCACTCACGCACAACTGTCCCCCATCCAAGTCCCCACCATCTCACACACACACTGTACCCCATCCAAGTCCCCACCATCTCACACACACACTGTACCCCATCCAACTCCCCACTCTCTCTCACGCTCAACTGTCCCCCATCCAAGTCCCCATCGTCTCACACACACTGTACCCCATCCAACTCCCCACTCTCACTCACGCACAACTGTCCCCTATCCAACTCCCCACCCCCTCACACACACTGTACCCCATCCAACACCCCATTCTCTCACACACACACTGTACCCCATCCAACTCCCCACTCACACGCACAACTGTCCCCCATCCAAGTCCCCACCATCTCACACACACACTGTACCCCATCCAAGCCCCCACCATCTCACACACACACTGTACCCCATCCAACGCCCCACTCTCTCTCACGCACAACTGTCCCTCATCGAAGTCCACACCATCTCACACACACACTGTACCCCATCCAAGTCCCCACCATCTCACACACACTGTACCCCATCCAACGCCCCACTCTCTCTCACGCACAACTGTCCCCCATCCAACACCCCACCCTCTCACACACACTGTACCCCATCCAACTCCCCACCCTCTCACACACACTGTACCCCATCCAACTCAGCACACTCTCACACACTGTACCCCATCCAACACCCCACCCTCTCACACACACTGTACCCCATCCAACTCCCCACTCTCTCACACACACTGTACCCCATCCAACTCCCCACCATCTCACACACACACTGTACCCCATCCAACTCCCCACCATCTCTCACACACACTGTACCCCATCCAACTCCCCACTCTCTCTCACGCTCAACTGTCCCCCATCCAACTCCCCACCCCCTCACACACACTGTCCCCCATCCAAGTCCCCATCGTCTCACACACACTGTCCCCCATCCAACTCCCCACCCCCTCACACACACTGTACCCCATCCAACACACCACATCTCACACACACTGTACCTCATCCAACTCCCCACCCTCTCACATACACTGTACCTCATCCAACTCCCCAGCCTCTCACACACACTGTATCCCATCCAACTCCCCACTCTCTCACACACACACACACACACTGTACCCCATCCAACTCCCCACTCTCTCACACACACACACTGTACCCCATCCAACTCCCCACTCTCTCACACACACACACACACACTGTACCCCATCCAACACTCCACTCTCTCACACGCACAACTGTCCCACATCCAATTCCCCACTCTCTCACACACACTGTACCCGATCCAACTCCGCACCCTCTCTCACACACTGTACCCCATCCAACTCCGCACCCTCTCACACACACTGTACCCCATCCAATTCCCCACCCTCTCTCACACACTGTGCCCCATCCAATTCCCCACCCTCTCACACACACTGTACCCACTCCAACTCCCCACTCTCTCACACACACTGTACCCCATCCCACTCCTCACCCTCTCACACACACTGTACCCCATCCTACTCCCCACTCTCTCACACACACACACTGTACCCCATCCAACACCCCACCATCTCTCACTGTACCAGATCCAACTCCTCACCTGCACACACATACACACACACCGTACCCCATCCAACTCACCATCTCACACACACTGTACCCCATCCAACTCCCCACCATCTCACACACACTGTACCCCATCCAACTCCCCACCATCTCACACACACTGTACCCCATCCACCTCCCCACACTCTCTCACGCACAACTGTCCCCCATCCAACACCCCACCCTCTCACACACACTGTACCCCATCCAACTCCCCACCCTCTCACACACACTGTACCCCATCCAACTCAGCACACTCTCACACACTGTACCCCATCCAACACCCCACCCTCTCACACACACTGTACCCCATCCAACTCCCCACTCTCTCACACACACTGTACCCCATCCAACTCCCCACCATCTCACACACACACTGTACCCCATCCAACTCCCCACCATCTCTCACACACACTGTACCCCATCCAACACCCCACTCTCTCTCACGCTCAACTGTCCCCCATCCAACTCCCCACCCCCTCACACACACTGTCCCCCATCCAAGTCCCCATCGTCTCACACACACTGTCCCCCATCCAACTCCCCACCCCCTCACACACACTGTACCCCATCCAACACACCACATCTCACACACACTGTACCCCATCCAACGCCCCACTCTCTCTCACGCACAACTGTCCCCCATCCAACACCCCACACTCTCACACACACTGTACCCCATCCAACTCCCCACCCTCTCACACACACTGTACCCCATCCAACTCAGCACACTCTCACACACTGTACCCCATCCAACACCCCACCCTCTCACACACACTGTACCCCATCCAACTCCCCACTCTCTCACACACACTGTACCCCATCCAACTCCCCACCATCTCACACACACACTGTACCCCATCCAACTCCCCACCATCTCTCACACACACTGTACCCCATCCAACTCCCCACTCTCTCTCACGCTCAACTGTCCCCCATCCAACTCCCCACCCCCTCACACACACTGTCCCCCATCCAAGTCCCCATCGTCTCACACACACTGTCCCCCATCCAACTCCCCACCCCCTCACACACACTGTACCCCATCCAACACACCACATCTCACACACACTGTACCTCATCCAACTCCCCACCCTCTCACATACACTGTACCTCATCCAACTCCCCAGCCTCTCACACACACTGTATCCCATCCAACTCCCCACTCTCTCACACACACACACACACACTGTACCCCATCCAACTCCCCACTCTCTCACACACACACACTGTACCCCATCCAACTCCCCACTCTCTCACACACACACACACACACACTGTACCCCATCCAACACTCCACTCTCTCACACGCACAACTGTCCCA
Source organism: Heterodontus francisci (assembly GCF_036365525.1). Taxonomy (NCBI): domain Eukaryota; kingdom Metazoa; phylum Chordata; class Chondrichthyes; order Heterodontiformes; family Heterodontidae; genus Heterodontus; species Heterodontus francisci. The sequence continues at coordinate 117,208,465 of NC_090379.1, forward strand.
CATCCAATTCCCCACTCTCTCACACACACTGTACCCGATCCAACTCCGCACCCTCTCTCACACACTGTACCCCATCCAACTCCGCACCCTCTCACACACACTGTACCCCATCCAATTCCCCACCCTCTCTCACACACTGTGCCCCATCCAATTCCCCACCCTCTCACACACACTGTACCCACTCCAACTCCCCACTCTCTCACACACACTGTACCCCATCCCACTCCTCACCCTCTCACACACACTGTACCCCATCCTACTCCCCACTCTCTCACACACACACACTGTACCCCATCCAACACCCCACCATCTCTCACTGTACCAGATCCAACTCCTCACCTGCACACACATACACACACACCGTACCCCATCCAACTCACCATCTCACACACACTGTACCCCATCCAACTCCCCACCATCTCACACACACTGTACCCCATCCAACTCCCCACCATCTCACACACACTGTGCCACATCCAACTACCCACACTCTCTCACGCACAACTGTCCCCCATCCTAGTCCCCACCATCTCACACACACTGTACCCCATCCAACTCCCCACCATCTCACACACACTGTACCCCATCCACCTCCCCACACTCTCTCACGCACAACTGTCCCCCATCCTAGTCCCCACCATCTCACACACACTGTACCCCATCCAACTCCCCACCATCTCGCACACACACTGTACCCCATCCAACTCCCCACCATCTCACACACACTGTCCCCCATCCAACTCCCCACTCTCACTCACGCACAACTGTCCCCTATCCAACTCCCCACCCCCTCACACACACTGTACCCCATCCAACACCCCATTCTCTCACACACACACTGTACCCCATCCAACTCCCCACTCACTCACGCACAACTGTCCCCCATCCAAGTCCCCACCATCTCACACACACACTGTACCCCATCCAAGTCCCCACCATCTCACACACACTGTACCCCATCCAACGCCCCACTCTCTCTCACGCACAACTGTCCCCCATCGAAGTCCCCACCATCTCTCACACACACTGTACCCCATCCAAGTCCCCACCATCTCATACACACACTGTACCCCATCCAACTCCCCACCATCTCACACACACACTGTACCCCATCCAACTCCCCACCATCTCTCACACACACTGTACCCCATCCAACTCCCCACTCTCTCTCACGCTCAACTGTCCCCCATCCAACTCCCCACCCCCTCACACACACTGTACCCCATCCAACACACCACATCTCACACACACTGTACCTCATCCAACTCCCCACCCTCTCACATACACTGTACCTCATCCAACTCCCCACCCTCTCACACACACTGTACCCCATCCAACTCCCCACTCTCTCACACACACACACACACACTGTACCCCATCCAACTCCCCACTCTCTCACACACACACACTGTACCCCATCCAACTCCCCACTCTCTCTCACACACACACACACTGTACCCCATCCAACACCCCACTCTCTCACACGCACAACTGTCCCACATCCAATTCCCCACTCTCTCACACACACTGTACCCGATCCAACTCCGCACCCTCTCTCACACACTGTACCCCATCCAATTCCCCACCCTCTCTCACACACTGTGCCCCATCCAATTCCCCACCCTCTCACACACACTGTACCCACTCCAACTCCCCACTCTCTCACACACACTGTACCCCATCCCACTCCTCACCCTCTCACACACACTGTACCCCATCCAACTCCCCACTCTCTCACACACACACACTGTACCCCATCCAACACCCCACCATCTCTCACTGTACCAGATCCAACTCCTCACCTGCACACACATACACACACACCGTACCCCATCCAACTCACCACAATCTCACACACACTGTACCCCATCCAACTCCCCACCATCTCACACACACTGTGCCACATCCAACTCCCCACACTCTCTCACGCACAACTGTCCCCCATCCTAGTCCCCACCATCTCACACACACTGTACCCCATCCAACTCCCCACCATCTCACACACACTGTACCCCATCCACCTCCCCACACTCTCTCACGCACAACTGTCCCCCATCCTAGTCCCCACCATCTCACACACACTGTACCCCATCCAACTCCCCACCATCTCGCACACACACTGTACCCCATCCAACTCCCCACTCTCTCTCACGCACAACTGTCCCCCATCCAAGTCCCCACCATCTCACACACACTGTACCCCATCCATCTCCCCACTCTCTCTCACGCACAACTGTCCCCCATCCAACTCCCCACTCTCTCACACACACTGTACCCCATCCAACTCCCCACTCTCTCTCACGCACACCTGTCCCCAATCGAAGTCCCCACCATCACACACTGTACCCCATCCAACTCCCCACTCTCTCTCACGCACAACTGTCCCCCATCCAACTCCCCATAATCTCACACACACTGTACCCCATCCAACTCCCCACTCTCCCTCACGCACACCTGTCCCCCATCGAAGTCCCCACCATCACACACACACTGTACCCCATCCATCTCCCCACTCTCTCTCACGCACAACTGTCCCCCATCCAACTCCCCACTCTCTCACACACACTGTACCCCATCCAACTCCCCACTCTCTCTCACGCACACCTGTCACCCATCGAAGTCCCCACCATCACACACACAATGTACCCCATCCAACTCCCCACACTCTCTCACGCACAACTGTCCCCAATCCAAGTCCCCACCATCTCACACACACACTGTACCCCATCCAACTCCCTACAATCTCACACACACTGTATCCCATCCAACTCCCCACCATCTGTCACACACACTGTACCCCATCCAAGTCCCCACCATCTCACACACACTGTACCCCATCCAACGCCCCACTCTCTCTCACGCACAACTGTCCCCCATCGAAGTCCCCACCATCTCACACACACACTGTACCCCATCCAAGTCCCCACCATCTCACACACACACTGTACCCCATTCAAGTCCCCACCATCTCACACACACACTGTACCCCATCCAACTCCCCACTCTCTCACACACACTGTACCCCATCCAACTCCCCACTCTCTCACACACACACTGTACCCCATCCAACTCCCCACCATCTCACACACACACTGTACCCCATCCAACTCCCCACCATCTCTCACACACACTGTACCCCATCCAACTCCCCACTCTCTCTCACGCTCAACTGTCCCCCATCCAACTCCCCACCCCCTCACACACACTGTCCCCCATCCAAGTCCCCATCGTCTCACACACACTGTCCCCCATCCAACTCCCCACCCCCTCACACACACTGTACCCCATCCAACACACCACATCTCACACACACTGTACCTCATCCAACTCCCCACCCTCTCACATACACTGTACCTCATCCAACTCCCCACCCTCTCACACACACTGTACCCCATCCAACTCCCCACTCTCTCACACACACACACACACTGTACCCCATCCAACTCCCCACTCTCTCACACACACACACTGTACCCCATCCAACTCCCCACTCTCTCTCACACACACACACACACTGTACCCCATCCAACACCCCACTCTCTCACACGCACAACTGTCCCACATCCAATTTCCCACTCTCTCACACACACTGTACCCGATCCAACTCCGCACCCTCTCTCACACACTGTACCCCATCCAACTCCGCACCCTCTCACACACACTGTGCCCCATCCAATTCCCCACCCTCTCACACACACTGTACCCACTCCAACTCCCCACTCTCTCACACACACTGTACCCCATCCCACTCCTCACCCTCTCACACACACTGTACCCCATCCAACTCCCCACTCTCTCACACACACACACTGTACCCCATCCAACACCCCACCATCTCTCACTGTACCAGATCCAACTCCTCACCTGCACACACATACACACACACCGTACCCCATCCAACTCACCATCTCACACACACTGTACCCCATCCAACTCCCCACCATCTCACACACACTGTGCCACATCCAACTACCCACACACTCTCACGCACAACTGTCCCCCATCCAACTCCCCACCATCTCACACACACTGTACCCCATCCAACTCCCCACCATCTCACACACACTGTGCCACATCCAACTACCCACACACTCTCACGCACAACCGTCCCCCATCCTAGTCCCCACCATCTCACACACACTGTACCCCATCCAACTCCCCACCATCTCACACACACTGTACCCCATCCACCTCCCCACACTCTCTCACGCACAACTGTCCCCCATCCTAGTCCCCACCATCTCACACACACTGTACCCCATCCAACTCCCCACCATCTCGCACACACACTGTACCCCATCCAACTCCCCACTCTCTCTCACGCACAACTGTCCCCCGTCCAAGTCCCCACCATCTCACACACACTGTACCCCATCCAACTCCCCACTCTCACTCACGCACAACTGTCCCCTATCCAACTCCCCACTCACTCACGCACAACTGTCCCCCATCCAAGTCCCCACCATCTCACACACACACTGTACCCCGTCCAAGTCCCCACCATCTCACACACACTGTACCCCATCCAACGCCCCACTCTCTCTCACGCACAACTGTCCCCCATCGAAGTCCCCACCATCTCACACACACACTGTACCCCATCCAAGTCCCCACCATCTCACACACACACTGTACCCCATCCAACTCCCCACTCTCTCACACACACTGTACCCCATCCAACTCCCCACTCTCTCACACACACACTGTACCCCATCCAACTCCCCACCATCTCACACACACACTGTACCCCATCCAACTCCCCACCATCTCTCACACACACTGTACCCCATCCAACTCCCCACTCTCTCTCACGCTCAACTGCCCCCATCCAACTCCCCACCCCCTCACACTCACTGTCCCCCATCCAAGTCCCCATCGTCTCACACACACTGTCCCCCATCCAACTCCCCACCCCCTCACACACACTGTACCCCATCCAACACACCACATCTCACACACACTGTACCTCATCCAACTCCCCACCCTCTCACACACACTGTACCCCATCCAACTCCCCACTCTCTCACACACACACACACACACAGTACCCCATCCAACTCCCCACTCTCTCACACACACACACTGTACCCCATCCAACTCCCCACTCTCTCACACACACTGTACCCGATCCAACTCCGCACCCTCTCTCACACACTGTACCCCATCCAACTCCGCACCCTCTCACACACACTGTACCCCATCCAATTCCCCACCCTCTCTCACACACTGTGCCCCATCCAATTCCCCACCCTCTCACACACACTGTACCCACTCCAACTCCCCACTCTCTCACACACACTGTACCCCATCCCACTCCTCACCCTCTCACACACACTGTACCCCTTCCAACTCCCCACCCTCTCACACACACACACTGTACCCCATCCAACACCCCACCATCTCTCACTGTACCAGATCCAACTCCTCACCTGCACACACATACACACACACTGTACCCCATCCAACTCCCCACCATCTCACACACACTGTGCCACATCCAACTACCCACACACTCTCACGCACAACTGTCCCCCATCCTAGTCCCCACCATCTCACACACACTGTACCCCATCCAACTTCCCACCATCTCACACACACTGTACCCCATCCACCTCCCCACACTCTCTCACGCACAACTGTCCCCCATCCTAGTCCCCACCATCTCACACACACTGTACCCCATCCAACTCCCCACCATCTCGCACACACACTGTACCCCATCCAACTCCCCACTCTCTCTCACGCACAACTGTCCCCCATCCAAGTCCCCACCATCTCACACACACTGTACCCCATCCAACTCCCCACTCTCACTCACGCACAACTGTCCCCTATCCAACTCCCCACTCACTCACGCACAACTGTCCCCCATCCAAGTCCCCACCATCTCACACACACACTGTACCCCGTCCAAGTCCCCACCATCTCACACACACTGTACCCCATCCAACGCCCCACTCTCTCTCACGCACAACTGTCCCCCATCGAAGTCCCCACCATCTCACACACACACTGTACCCCATCCAAGTCCCCACCATCTCACACACACACTGTACCTCATCCAACTCCCCACTCTCTCACACACACTGTACCCCATCCAACTCCCCACTCTCTCACACACACACTGTACCCCATCCAACTCCCCACCATCTCACACACACACTGTACCCCATCCAACTCCCCACCATCTCTCACACACACTGTACCCCATCCAACTCCCCACTCTCTCTCACGCTCAACTGCCCCCATCCAACTCCCCACCCCCTCACACTCACTGTCCCCCATCCAAGTCCCCATCGTCTCACACACACTGTCCCCCATCCAACTCCCCACCCCCTCACACACACTGTACCCCATCCAACACACCACATCTCACACACACTGTACCTCATCCAACTCCCCACCCTCTCACACACACTGTACCCCATCCAACTCCCCACTCTCTCACACACACACACACACACTGTACCCCATCCAACTCCCCACTCTCTCACACACACACACTGTACCCCATCCAACTCCCCACTCTCTCACACACACTGTACCCGATCCAACTCCGCACCCTCTCTCACACACTGTACCCCATCCAACTCCGCACCCTCTCACACACACTGTACCCCATCCAATTCCCCACCCTCTCTCACACACTGTGCCCCATCCAATTCCCCACCCTCTCACACACACTGTACCCACTCCAACTCCCCACTCTCTCACACACACTGTACCCCATCCCACTCCTCACCCTCTCACACACACTGTACCCCTTCCAACTCCCCACCCTCTCACACACACACACTGTACCCCATCCAACACCCCACCATCTCTCACTGTACCAGATCCAACTCCTCACCTGCACACACATACACACACACTGTACCCCATCCAACTCCCCACACTCTCTCACGCACAACTGTCCCCCATCCTAGTCCCCACCATCTCACACACACTGTACCCCATCCAACTCCCCACCATCTCACACACACTGTACCCCATCCACCTCCCCACACTCTCTCACGCACAACTGTCCCCCATCCTAGTCCCCACCATCTCACACACACTGTACCCCATCCAACTCCCCACCATCTCGCACACACACTGTACCCCATCCAACTCCCCACTCTCTCTCACGCACACCTGTCCCCCATCGAAGTCCGCACCATCACACACTGTACCCCATCCAACTCCCCACTCTCTCTCACGCATAACTGTCCCCCATCCAACTCCCCACTCTCTCACACACACTGTACCCCATCCAACTCCCCACTCTCCCTCACACACACCTGTCCCCCATCGAAGTCCCCACCATCACACACACACTGTACCCCATCCAACTCCCCACTCTCTCTCACGCACAACTGTCCCCCATCCAACTCCCCACTCTCTCACACACACTGTACCCCATCCAACGCCCCACTCTCTCTCACGCACACCTGTCCCCCATCGAAGTCCCCACCATCACACACACACTGTACCCCATCCAACTCCCCACTCTCTCTCACGCACAACTGTCCCCCATCCAACTCCCCACTCTCTCACACACACTGTACCCCATCCAACTCCCCACACTCTCTCACACACAACTGTCCCCAATCCAAGTCCCCACCATCTCACACACACACTGTACCCCATCCAACTCCCTACAATCTCACACACACTGTACCCCATCCAACTCCCCACACTCTCTCACACACACTGTCCCCCATCCAACTCCCCACCATCTCACACACACTGTACCCCAGCCAACTCCCCACTCTCTCTCACGCACAACTGTTCCCCATCCAACTCCCCACTATCTCACACACACTGTACCCCATCCAACTCCCCACCATCTCACACACACTGTGCCACATCCAACTCCCCACACTCTCTCACGCACAACTGTCCCCCATCCTAGTCCCCACCATCTCACACACACTGTACCCCATCCAACTCCCCACCATCTCACACACACTGTACCCCATCCACCTCCCCACACTCTCTCACGCACAACTGTCCCCCATCCTAGTCCCCACCATCTCACACACACTGTACCCCATCCAACTCCCCTCCATCTCACACACACACTGTACCCCATCCAACTCCCCACTCTCTCTCACGCACAACTGTCCCCCATCCAAGTCCCCACCATCACACACACACTGTACCCCATCCATCTCCCCACTCTCTCTCAAGCACAACTGTCCCCCATCCAACTCCCCACTCTCTCACACACACTGTACCCCATCCAACTCCCCACACTCTCTCACGCACAACTGTCCCCAATCCAAGTCCCCACCATCTCACACACACACTGTACCCCATCCAACTCCCTACAATCTCACACACACTGTACCCCATCCAACTCCCCACACTCTCTCACACACACTGTCCCCCATCCAACTCCCCACCATCTCACACACACTGTACCCCAGCCAACTCCCCACTCTCTCTCACGCACAACTGTTCCCCATCCAACTCCCCACTATCTCACACACACTGTACCCCATCCAACTCCCCACCATCTCACACACACTGTGCCACATCCAACTCCCCACACTCTCTCACGCACAACTGTCCCCCATCCTAGTCCCCACCATCTCACACACACTGTACCCCATCCAACTCCCCACCATCTCACACACACTGTACCCCATCCACCTCCCCACACTCTCTCACGCACAACTGTCCCCCATCCTAGTCCCCACCATCTCACACACACTGTACCCCATCCAACTCCCCTCCATCTCGCACACACACTGTACCCCATCCAACTCCCCACTCTCTCTCACGCACAACTGTCCCCCATCCAAGTCCCCACCATCACACACACACTGTACCCCATCCATCTCCCCACTCTCTCTCACGCACAACTGTCCCCCATCCAACTCCCCACTCTCTCTCACGCACACCTGTCCCCCATCGAAGTCCCCACCATCACACACACACTGTACCCCATCCAACTCCCCACTCTCTCTCACGCACAACTGTCCCCAATCCAAGTCCCCACCATCTCACACACACACTGTACCCCATCCAACACCCCACTCTCTCTCACACAAACTGTCCCCCATCCAACTCCCCACCATCTCACACACACTGTGCCCCATCCAACTCCCCACTCTCTCTCACGCACAACTGTTCCCCATCCAACTCCCCACCATCTCACACACACTGTGCCCCATCCAACTCCCCACTCTCTCTCACGCACAACTGTTCCCCATCCAACTCCCCACCATCTCACACACACTGTGCCCCATCCAACTCCCCACTCTCTCTCACGCACAACTGTTCCCCATCCAACTCCCCACCATCTCACACACACTGTACCGCATCCAACTCCCCACCATCTCTCACACACACTGTACCCCATCCAACTCCCCACTCTCTCTCACACACACTGTCCCCCATCCAACACCCCTCCATTTCACACACACTGTCCCCCATCCAACTTCCCACCATCTCACACACACTGTACCCCATCCAACTCCCCACTCTCTCTCACACACACTGTCCCCCATCCAACACCCCTCCATTTCACACACACTGTCCCCCATCCAACTCCACACCCTCTCAAGCACACACTGTACCCCATCCAACTTCCCACCATCTCACACACACTGTACCCCATCCAACTTCCCACCATCTCACACACACTGTACCCCATCCACCTCCCCAACCTCACACACAAACAATGTACCCCATCCAACACACCACTCTCTCACACACACTGTCCCCCATCCAAGTCCCCACCATCTCACACACACTGTACCCCATCCAACTCTCCACCCTCGCTCACACACACTGTACCCCATCCAATTACCCAACCTCACACACACACACTGTACCCCATCCAACTCCCCACCCTCTCACACACTGTACCCCATCCACCTCCCCACCCTCTTACACACACACTGTACCCCATCCAACTCCCCACCCTCTCACACACTGTACCCCATCCAACTCCCCACCCTATCATACACCGTACCCCATCCAACTCCCCACCCTCTCACACACTGTACCCCATCCAACTCCCCACCCTCTCATACACTGTACCCCATCCAACTCCCCACCCTATCATACACCGTACCCCATCCAACTCCCCACCCTCTCACACACTGTACCCCATCCAACTCCCCACCCTATCATACACTGTACCCCATCCAACTCCCCACCCTCTCACACACTGTACCCCATCCAACTCCCCACCCTATCATACACTGTACCCCATCCAACTCCCCACCCTCTCACACACTGTACCCCATCCAACTCCCCACCCTATCATACACTGTACCCCATCCATCTCCCCACCCTCTCACACACTGTACCCCATCCAAATGCCCACCCTATCATCCACTGTACTCCATCCAACTCCCCACCCTCTCACACACTGTACCCCATCCAACTCCCCACCCTATCATACACTGTACCCCATCCATCTCCCCACCCTCTCACACACTGTACCCCATCCAACTCCCCACCCTATCATACACTGTACCCCATCCATCTCCCCACCCTCTCACACACTGTACCCCATCCAAATGCCCACCCTATCATACACTGTACTCCATCCAACTCCCTACCCTCTCACATACGCTGTGCCCCATCCAACTCCCTACCCTCTCACATACGCTGTACCCCATCCAACTCCCAACCCTCTGACACACTGTACCCCATCCAACGCCCCACCCTATCATACACTGGACCCCATCCAACTCCCCACCCTCTCTCACACACTGTACCCCATCCAACTCCCCACACTCACTCACACTGTGCCCCAGGCATCTCCCCACTCTCTCACACAAACACACACCGTACCCCATCCAACACCCCACGCTCTCACACACACTGTACCCCATCCAACACCCCACTGTCTCTCACACACACTGTACCCCATCCACCTCCCCTCCCTCTCTCACACACACTGTACCTCAACCACCTCCCCACTCTCTCACACACACACTGTACCCCATCCACCTCCCCACTCTCTCTCACACACACTGTACCTCATCCACCTCCCCACTCTCTCTCACACACACTGTACCCCATCCACCTCCCCTCCCTCTCTCACACACTGTACCCCATCCAACTCCCCACACTCACACACACTGTGCCCCAGGCAACTCCCCAATCTCTCTCTCTCTCTCTCTCTCTCTCTCTCTCTCTCACACACACACACACACACACACACACACACACACACACACACACACACACACACACACACACACACACACACACACACACACACACACACACACTGTACCCCATCCAAGTCCCCATCCTCACACACACACTGTACCCTATCCAACTCCCCACCCTCTCACACACACTGTACCCCATCCAACTCCCCACCCTCACACACACTGTACCCCATCCAAGTCCCCATCCTCACACACACACTGTACCCCATCCAACTCCCCACCCTCTCACACACACTGTACCCCATCCACCTCCCCTCCCTCTCTCACAGACACTGTACCCCATCCACCTCCCCTCCCTCTCTCACACACATTGTACCTCATCCACCTCCCCACTCTCTCTCACACACACTGTACCCCATCCAACTCCCCACCCTCTCTCACACACACTGCACCCCATCCAACTCCCCACCCTCTCACACACTGTACCCCATCCAACTCCCCACCCTCTCACAGACACTGTGCCCCATCCAACTCCCCACCCTCTCACTCACACACTGTGCCCATCCAACTCCCCACTCTCTTACACACACACTGTACCCCATCCAACTCCCCACCCTTTCTCTCACACACTGTACCCCATCCAACTCCCAATCCTCTCACACACACTGTACCCCATCCAACTCCCCACCCTCTCTCACACACACTGTACCCCATCCAACTCCCCACCCTCTCTCTCACACACTGTACCCCATCCAACTCCCCACCCTCTCACACACACTGTACCCCATCCAACACCTCCCTCTCTCACACACACTGTATCCCATCCAACTCCCCACCCTCTCACACACACTGTACCCCATCCAACTCCCCACCCTCTCACACACTGTACCCCATCCAACTCCCCACCCTCTCACACACTGTACCCCATCCAACTCCCCACCCTATCATACACCGTACCCCATCAAACTCCCCACCCTCTCACACACTGTACCCCATCCAACTCCCCACCCTATCATACACTGTACCCCATCCAACTCCCCACCCTCTCACACACTGTACCCCATCCAAATGCCCACCCTATCATACACTGTACTCCATCCAACTCCCCACCCTCTCACACACTGTACCCCATCCAACTCCCCACCCTATCATACACTGTACCCCATCCATCTCCCCACCCTCTCACACACTGTACCCCATCCAACTCCCCACCCTATCATACACTGTACCCCATCCATCTCCCCACCCTCTCACACACTGTACCCCATCCAAATGCCCACCCTATCATACACTGTACTCCATCCAACTCCCTACCCTCTCACATACGCTGTGCCCCATCCAACTCCCTACCCTCTCACATACGCTGTACCCCATCCAACTCCCAACCCTCTGACACACTGTACCCCATCCAACGCCCCACCCTATCATACACTGGACCCCATCCAACTCCCCACCCTCTCTCACACACTGTACCCCATCCAACTCCCCACACTCACACACACTGTGCCCCAGGCATCTCCCCACTCTCTCACACAAACACACACTGTACCCCATCCAACACCCCACGCTCTCACACACACTGTACCCCATCCAACACCCCACTGTCTCTCACACACACTGTACCCCATCCACCTCCCCTCCCTCTCTCACACACACTGTACCTCAACCACCTCCCCACTCTCTCACACACACACTGTACCCCATCCACCTCCCCACTCTCTCTCACACACACTGTACCTCATCCACCTCCCCACTCTCTCTCACACACACTGTACCCCATCCACCTCCCCTCCCTCTCTCACACACTGTACCCCATCCAACTCCCAATCCTCTCACAGACACTGTACCCCATCCAACTCCCAATCCTCGCACACACACTGTACCCCATCCAACTCCCCACCCTCTCACACACACTGTACCCCATCCAACTCCCCACCCTCTCACACACATTGTACCCCATCCAACTCCCCACCCTCTCTCTCACACACTGTACCCCATCCAACTCCCCACCCTCTCACACACACTGTACCCCATCCAACTCCCCACCCTCTCTCTCACACACTGTACCCCATCCAACTCCCCACCCTCTCACACACACTGTACCCCATCCAACTCCCCACCCTCTCACACACACTGTACCCCATCCAACTCCCCACCCTCTCACAAACACTGTACTCCATCCACCTCCCCAGCCTCACACACACTGTATCCCATCCAACTCCCCACCCTCTCACACACACTGTACCCCATCCAACACCCCACTCTCTCACACACACACTGTACCCCATCCAACTCCCCACCCTCTCACACACACTGTACCCAATCCAACTCCCCACCCTCTCTCACACACTGTGCCCCATCCAATTACCCAACCTCACACACACACTGTGCCCCATCCAACTCCCCACCCTCTCTCTCACATTGTACCCCATCCACCACCCCACATCTCTCACACACTGTGCCCCATCCAATTCCCCACCCTCTCACACACACTGTACCCACTCCAACTCCCCACTCTCTCACACACACTGTACCCCTTCCAACTCCCCACCCTCTCACACACACACACTGTACCCCATCTAACACCCCACCATCTCTCACTGTACCAGATCCAACTCCTCACCTGCACACACATACACACACACCGTACCCCATCCAACTCACCACCATCTCACACACACTGTACCCCATCCAACACCCCACCATCTCACACACACTGTACCCCATCCAACTCCCCACCATCTCACACACACTGTCCCCCATCCAACGCCCCACCATCTCACACACACTGTCCCCCATCCAACTCCCCTCCATCTCACACACACTGTCCCCCATCCAACTCCCCACCATCTCACACACACTGTACCCCATCCAACTTCCCACCATCTCACACACACTGTACCCCATCCACCTCCCCAACCTCACACACAAACAATGTACCCCATCCAACTCCCCACCCTCTCTCACACACACTGTACCCCATCCAACTCCCCACCCTCTCTCACACACACTGTACCCCATCCAACACACCACTCTCTCACACACACTGCCCCCCATCCAAGTCCCCACCATCTCACACACACTGTACCCCATCCAACTCCCCACCCTCGCTCACACACACTGTACCCCATCCAATTACCCAACCTCACACACACACACTGTACCCCATCCAACTCCCCACCCTCTCACACACTGTACCCCATCCACCTCCCCACCCTCTTACACACACACTGTACCCCATCCAACTCCCCACCCTCTCACACACTGTACCCCATCCACCTCCCCACCCTCTTACACACACACTGTACCCCATCCAACTCCCCACCCTCTCACACACTGTACCCCATCCAAATGCCCACCCTATCATACACTGTACTCCATCCAACTCCCCACCCTCTCACACACTGTACCCCATCCAACTCCCCACCCTATCATACACTGTACCCCATCCATCTCCCCACCCTCTCACACACTGTACCCCATCCAACTCCCCACCCTATCATACACTGTACCCCATCCATCTCCCCACCCTCTCACACACTGTACCCCATCCAAATGCCCACCCTATCATACACTGTACTCCATCCAACTCCCTACCCTCTCACATACGCTGTGCCCCATCCAACTCCCTACCCTCTCACATACGCTGTACCCCATCCAACTCCCAACCCTCTGACACACTGTACTCCATCCAACGCCCCACCCTATCATACACTGGACCCCATCCAACTCCCCACCCTCTCTCACACACTGTACCCCATCCAACTCCCCACACTCACACACACTGTGCCCCAGGCATCTCCCCACTCTCACACACACACACACTGTACCCCATCCAACTCCCCATCCTCACTCACACACACTGTACCTCAACCACCTCCCCACTCTCTCACACACACACTGTACCCCATCCACCTCCCCACTCTCTCTCACACACACTGTACCTCATCCACCTCCCCACTCTCTCTCACACACACTGTACCCCATCCACCTCCCCTCCCTCTCTCACACACTGTACCCCATCCAACTCCCCACACTCACACACACTGTGCCCCAGGCAACTCCCCAATCTCTCTCTCTCTCTCTCTCACTCTCACACACACACACACACACACACACACACACACACACACACACACACACACACACACACACACACACACTGTACCCCATCCAAGTCCCCATCCTCACACACACACTGTACCCTATCCAACTCCCCACCCTCTCACACACACTGTACCCCGGGCAACTCCCCAATCTCTCTCTCTCTCTCTCTCTCTCTCTCTCTCTCTCTCTCTCTCTCTCTCTCTCTCTCTCACACACACACACACACACACACACACACACACACACACACACACACACACACACACACACACACACACACACACACACACACACACACACACACACTGTACCCCATCCAAGTCCCCATCCTCACACACACACTGTACCCCATCCAAGTCCCCACCCTCTCACACACACTGTACCCCATCCAACTCCCCACCCTCACACACACTGTACCCCATCCAAGTCCCCATCCTCACACACACACTGTACCTCATCCAACTCCCCACCCTCTCACACACACTGTACCCCATCCACCTCCCCTCCCTCTCTCACACACACTGTACCCCATCCACCTCCCCTCCCTCTCTCACACACATTGTACCTCATCCACCTCCCCACTCTCTCTCACACACATTGTACCCCATCCACCTCCCCTCCCTCTCTCACACACACTGTACCCCATCCAACTCCCCACCCTCTCTCACACACACTGCACCCCATCCAACTCCCCACCCTCTCACACACTGTACCCCATCCAACTCCCCACCCTCTCACAGACACTGTGCCCCATCCAACTCCCCACCCTCTCACTCACACACTGTGCCCCATCCAACTCCCCACTCTCTTACACACACACTGTACCCCATCCAACTCCCCACCCTTTCTCTCACACACTGTACCCCATCCAACTCCCAATCCTCTCACACACACTGTACCCCATCCAACTCCCCACCCTCTCTCACACACACTGTACCCCATCCAACTCCCCACCCTCTCTCTCACACACTGTACCCCATCCAACTCCCCACCCTCTCACACACACTGTACCCCATCCAACACCTCCCTCTCTCACACACTGTATTCCATCCAACTCCCCACCCTCTCACACACACTGTACCCCATCCAACTCCCCACCCTCTCACAAACACTGTACTCCATCCACCTCCCCAGCCTCACACACACTGTATCCCATCCAACTCCCCACCCTCTCACACACACTGTACCCCATCCAACACCCCACTCTCTCACACACACACTGTACCCCATCCAACTCCCCACCCTCTCACACACACTGTACCCAATCCAACTCCCCACCCTATCACACACACTGTGCCCCATCCAATTACCCAACCTCACACACACACTGTGCCCCATCCAACTCCCCACCCTCTCTCTCACACTGTACCCCATCCACCACCCCACATCTCTCACACACTGTGCCCCATCCAATTCCCCACCCTCTCACACACACTGTACCCACTCTAACTCCCCACTCTCTCACACACACTGTACCCCTTCCAACTCCCCACCCTCTCACACACACACACTGTACCCCATCTAACACCCCACCATCTCTCACTGTACCAGATCCAACTCCTCACCTGCACACACATACACACACACCGTACCCCATCCAACTCACCACCCTCTCACACACACTGTGCCACATCCAACTCACCACCATCTCACACACACTGTCCCCCATCCAAGTCCCCACCATCTCACACACACTGTACCCCATCCAACTCCCCACCCTCGCTCACACACACTGTACCCCATCCAATTACCCAACCTCACACACACACACTGTACCCCATCCAACTCCCCACCCTCTCACACACTGTACCCCATCCACCTCCCCACCCTCTTACACACACACTGTACCCCATCCAACTCCCCACCCTCTCACACACTGTACCCCATCCAACTCCCCACCCTATCATACACCGTACCCCATCCAACTCCCCACCCTCTCACACACTGTACCCCATCCAACTCCCCACCCTCTCACACACTGTACCCCATCCAACACCCCACCCTATCATACACCGTACCCCATCCAACTCCCCACCCTCTCACACACTGTACCCCATCCAACTCCCCACCCTATCATACACTGTACCCCATCCAACTCCCCACCCTCTCACACACTGTACCCCATCCAAATGCCCACCCTATCATACACTGTACTCCATCCAACTCCCCACCCTCTCACACACTGTACCCCATCCAACTCCCCACCCTATCATACACTGTACCCCATCCATCTCCCCACCCTCTCACACACTGTACCCCATCCAACTCCCCACCCTATCATACACTGTACCCCATCCAACTCCCCACCCTCTCACACACTGTACCCCATCCAAATGCCCACCCTATCATACACTGTACTCCATCCAACTCCCCACCCTCTCACACACTGTACCCCATCCAACTCCCCACCCTATCATACACTGTACCCCATCCATCTCCCCACCCTCTCACACACTGTACCCCATCCAAATGCCCACCCTATCATACACTGTACTCCATCCAACTCCCTACCCTCTCACATACGCTGTGCCCCATCCAACTCCCTACCCTCTCACATACGCTGTACCCCATCCAACTCCCCACACTCACACACACTGTGCCCCAGGCATCTCCCCACTCTCACACACACACACACTGTAACCCATCCAACTCCCCACCCTATCATACACTGGACCCCATCCAACTCCCCACCCTCTCTCACACACTGTACCCCATCCAACTCCCCACACTCACACACACTGTGCCCCAGGCATCTCCCCACTCTCACACACACACACACACTGTAACCCATCCAACTCCCCATCCTCACACACACACTGTACCCTATCCAACTCCCCACCCTCTCACACACACTGTACCCCATCCAACTCCCCACCCTCACACACACTGTGCCCCAGGCAACTCCCCACTCTCTTACACAAACACACACTGTACCCCATCCAACACCCCACTGTCTCTCACACACACTGTACCCCATCCACCTCCCCTCCCTCTCTCACACACACTGTACCTCAACCACCTCCCCACTCTCTCACACACACACTGTACCCCATCCACCTCCCCACTCTCTCTCACACACACTGTACCTCATCCACCTCCCCACTCTCTCTCACACACACTGTACCCCATCCACCTCCCCTCCCTCTCTCACACACTGTACCCCATCCAACTCCCCACACTCACACACACTGTGCCCCAGGCAACTCCCCAATCTCTCTCTCTCTCTCTCTCTCTCTCTCACACACACACACACACACACACACACACACACACACACACACACACACACACACACACACACACACACACACACACACACACACTGTACCCCATCCAAGTCCCCATCCTCACACACACACTGTACCCCATCCAACTCCCCACCCTCTCACACACACTGTACCCCATCCAACTCCCCACCCTCACACACACTGTACCCCATCCAAGTCCCCATCCTCACACACACACTGTACCCTATCCAACTCCCCACCCTCTCACACACACTGTACCCCATCCACCTCCCCTCCCTCTCTCACACACACTGTACCCCATCCACCTCCCCTCCCTCTCTCACACACATTGCACCTCATCCACCTCCCCACTCTCTCTCACACACACTGTACCCCATCCACCTCCCCTCGCTCTCTCACACACACTGTACCCCATCCAACTCCCCACCCTCTCTCTCACACACTGCACCCCATCCAACTCCCCACCGTCTCACAGACACTGTGCCCCATCCAACTCCCCACTCTCTTACACACACACACTGAACCCCATCCAACAACCCACCCTCTCTCACACACTGTACCCCATCCAACTCCCCACCCTCTCTCACACACACTGCACCCCATCCAACTCCCCACCGTCTCACAGACACTGTGCCCCATCCAACTCCCCACTCTCTTACACACACACTGTACCCCATCCAACTCCCCACCCTCTCACAGACACTGTGCCCCATCCAACTCCCCACCCTCTCACTCACACACTGTGCCCCATCCAACTCCCCACTCTCTTACACACACACTGTACCCCATCCAACTCCCCACCCTCTCTCTCACACACTGTACCCCATCCAACTCCCAATCCTCTCACAGACACTGTACCCCATCCACCTCCCCACCCTCTCACACACACTGTACCCCATCCAACTCCCAATCCTCTCACACACACTGTACCCCATCCAACTCCCCACCCTCTCTCTCACACACTGTACCCCATCCAACACCTCACTCTCTCACACACACACTGTATCCCATCCAACTCCCCACACTCTCACACACACTCTACCCCATCCAACACCTCACTCTCTCACACACACACTGTATCCCATCCAACTCCCCACCCTCTCACACACACTGTACCCCATCCAACTCCCCACCCTCTCACACACACTGTACCCCATCCAACACCCCACTCTCTCACACACACACTGTACCCCATCCAACTCCCCACCCTCTCACACACACTGTACCCAATCCAAGTCCCCACCCTATCACACACACTGTGCCCCATCCAATTACCCGACCTCACACACACACTGTGCCCTATCCAACTCCCCACCCTCTCTCTCACACTGTACCCCATCCACCACCCCACATCTCTCACACACTGTGCCCCATCCAATTCCCCACCCTCTCACACACACTGTACCCACTCCAACTCCCCACTCTCTCACACACACTGTACCCCTTCCAACTCCCCACCCTCTCACACACACACACTGTACCCCATCTAACACCCCACCATCTCTCACTGTACCAGATCCAACTCCTCACCTGCACACACATACACACACACCGTACCCCATCCAACTCACCACCCTCTCACACACACTGTGCCACATCCAACTCCCCACCATCTCACACACACTGTACCCCATCCAACTCCCCACCATCTCACACACACTGTACCCCATCCACCTCCCCACACTCTCTCACGCACAACTGTCCCCCATCCTAGTCCCCACCATCTCACACACACTGTACCCCATCCAACTCCCCTCCATCTCGCACACACACTGTACCCCATCCAACTCCCCACTCTCTCTCACGCACAACTGTCCCCCATCCAAGTCCCCACCATCTCACACACACTGTACCCCATCCATCTCCCCACTCTCTCTCACGCCCAACTGTCCCCCATCGAAGTCCCCACCATCACACACACACTGTACCCCATCCAACTCCCCACTCTCTCTCACGCACAACTGTCCCCAATCCAAGTCCCCACCATCTCACACACACACTGTACCCCATCCAACACCCCACTCTCTCTCACACACACTGTCCCCCATCCAACACCCCACCATCTCACACACACACTGTACCCCATCCAACACCCCACTCTCTCTCACACACACTGTCCCCCATCCAACTCCCCACCATCTCTCACACACACTGTACCCCATCCAACTCCCCACTCTCTCTCACGCACAACCGTCCCCAATCCAACTCCCCACTATCTCACACACACTGTACCCCATCCAACACCCCACTCTCTCTCACACACACTGTCCCCCATCCAACTCCCCACCATCTCACACACACTGTACCCCATCCAACTCCCCACCATCTCTCACACACTCTGTCCCCCATCCAACTCCCCTCCATTTCACACACACTGTCCCCCATCCAACTCCCCACCATCTCACACACACTGTCCCCCATCCAACGCCCCACCATCTCACACACACTGTCCCCCATCCAACTCCCCACCATCTCACACACACTGTCCCCCATCCAACTCCCCACCATCTCACACACACTGTCCCCCATCCAACTCCCCTCCATCTCACACACACTGTCCCCCATCCAACTCCCCACCATCTCACACACACTGTCCCCCATCCAACACCCCACTCTCTCTCACACACACTGTCCCCCATCCAACTCCCCACCATCTCACACACACTGTCCCCCATCCAACTCCCCACCATCTCACACACACTGTCCCCCATCCAACTCCCCACCATCTCACACACACTGTCCCCCATCCAACTCCCCACCATCTCACACACACTGTCCCCCATCCAACTTCCCACCATCTCACACACACTGTCCCCCATCCAACCCCCCACCATCTCACACACACTGTACCCCATCCAACTTCCCACCATCTCACACACACTGTACCCCATCCACCTCCCCAACCTCACACACAAACAATGTACCCCATCCAACTCCCCACCCTCTCTCACACACACTGTACCCCATCCAACTCCCCACCCTCTCTCACACACACTGTACCCCATCCAACTCCCCACCCTCTCTCACACACACTGTACCCCATCCAACACACCACTCTCTCACACACACTGTCCCCCATCCAAGTCCCCACCATCTCACACACACTGTACCCCATCCAACTCCCCACCCTCGCTCACACACACTGTACCCCATCCAATTACCCAACCTCACACACACACACTGTACCCCATCCAACTCCCCACCCTCGCTCACACACACTGTACCCCATCCAATTACCCAACCTCACACACACGCTGTACCCCATCCAACTCCCTACCCTCGCTCACACACACTGTACCCCATCCACCTCCCCACCCTATCATACACTGTACCCCATCCAACTGCCTACCCTCGCTCACACACAATGTACCCCATCCAACTCCCCACCCTCTTACACACACGCTGTACCCCATCCAACTCCCCACACACACTCTACCCCATCCAACACCCCACTCTCACACACACACACACACACACTGTACCCCATCCACTTCCCCACTCTCTTACACACTCTCTATACCCCATCCAACACCCTACTCTCTCACACACACACTGTACCCCATCCAACTCCCCACCCTCTTACACACACACTGTACCCCATCCACTTCCCCACTCTCTTACACACACTCTATACCCCATCCAACACCCCACTCTCACACACACACACACTGTACCCCATCCACTTCCCCACTCTCTTACACACACTCTATACCCCATCCAACACCCCACTCTCACACACACACACACTGTACCCCATCCACTTCCCCACTCTCTTACACACACTCTATACCCCATCCAACACCCCACTCTCACACACACACACACTGTACCCCATCCACTTCCCCACTCTCTTACACACACTCTATACCCCATCCAACACCCCACTCTCTCACACACACACACTGTACCCCATCCACTTCCCCACTCTCTTACACACACTCTATACCCCATCCAACACCCTACTCTCTCACACACACGCACTGTACCCCATCCACTTCCCCACCCTCTTGCACACACACTGTACCCCATCCAACTCCCCACACCACTCTCTCACACACTGTACCTAATCCACCTCCTCACCCTCTCACACACACTCTACCCCATCCAACACCACACTCTCACACACACACACACTGTACCCCATCCACTTCCCCACTCTCTTACACACACTGTACCCCATCCACCTCCCCACCCTCTTACACACACGCTGTACCCCATCCAACACCCCATTCTCTCACACACTGTATTCCATCCAACTCCCCTCCCTATCATACACTGTACCCCATCCAACTCCCCACCCTCTCTCACACACACTGTACCCCATCCACCTCCCCACCCTCTCACACACTGTACCCCATCCACCTCCCCACCCTCTTACACGCACGCTGGACCCCATCCAACTCCCCACCCCACTCTCTCACACACTGTACCCCAACCAACTCCCCACCCTATCATACACTGTACCCCATCCTACTCCCCACCCTCTCACACAGACTGTACCCCATGCAACTCCCCACCCTCTCACACACTGTACCCCATCCAACTCCCCACCCTATCATACACCGTACCCCATCCAACTCCCCACCCTCTCACACACTGTACCCCATCCAACTCCCCACCCTCTCACACACTGTACCCCATCCAACTCCCCACCCTATCATACACTGTACCCCATCCAACTCCCCACCCTATCATACACTGTGCCCCATCCAACTCCCTACCCTCTCACACACACTGTACCCCATCCAACTCCCAACCCTCTGACACACTGTACGCCATCCAACGCCCCACCCTATCATGCACTGGACCCCATCCAACTCCCCACCCTCTCTCACACACTGTACCCCATCCAACTCCCCACACTCACACACACTGTGCCCCAGGCATCTCCCCACTCTCACACACACACTGTACCCCATCCAAGTCCCCATCCTCACACACACACTGTACCCTATCCAACTCCCCACCCTCTCACACACACTGTACCCCATCCAACTCCCCACCCTCACACACACTGTGCCCCAGGCAACTCCCCACTCTCTCACACAAACACACACTGTACCCCATCCAACACCCCACGCTCTCACACACACTGTACCCCATCCAACACCCCACTGTCTCTCACACACACTGTACCCCATCCACCTCCCCTCCCTCTCTCACACACACTGTACCTCAACCACCTCCCCACTCTCTCTCACACACACTGTACCCCATCCACCTCCCCACTCTCTCTCACACACACTGTACCCCATCCACCTCCCCACCCTCTCACACACACTGTACCCCATCCAACACCCCACGCTCTCACACACACTGTACCCCATCCAACACCCCACTGTCTCTCACACACACTGTACCCCATCCACCTCCCCTCCCTCTCTCACACACACTGTACCTCAACCACCTCCCCACTCTCTCTCTCACACACTGTACCCCATCCACCTCCCCTCCCTCTCTCACACACTGTACCCCATCCAACTCCCCACACTCACACACACTGTGCCCCAGGCAACTCCCCACTCTCTCACACACACACACACTGTACCCCATCCAAGTCCCCATCCTCACACACACACTGTACCTTATCCAACTCCCCACCCTCTCACACACACTGTGCCCCATCTAACTCCCCACCCTCACACACACTGTGCCCCAGGCAACTCCCCACTCTCTCACACAAACACACACTGTACCCCATCCAACACCCCACGTTCTCACACACACTGTACCCCATCCAACACCCCACTGTCTCTCACACACACTGTACCCCATCCACCTCCCCTCCCTCTCTCACACACACTGTACCTCATCCAACTCCCCACTCTCTCTCACACACACTGTACCCCATCCACCTCCCCTCCCTCTCTCACACACACTGTACCCCATCCAACTCCCCACCCTCTCTCACACACACTGTACCCCATCCAACTCCCCACCCTATCATACACTGTACCCCATCCAACTCCCCACCCTCTCTCACACACACTGCACCCCATCCAACTCCCCACCGTCTCACAGACACTGTGCCCCATCCAACTCCCCACTCTCTTACACACACACTGAACCCCATCCAACAACCCACCCTCTCTCTCACACACTGTACCCCATCCAACTCCCCACCCTCTCTCACACACACTGCACCCCATCCAACTCCCCACCGTCTCACAGACACTGTGCCCCATCCAACTCCCCACTCTCTTACACACACACTGTACCCCATCCAACTCCCCACCCTCTCTCTCACACACTGTACCCCATCCAACTCCCCACCCTCTCACAGACACTGTGCCCCATCCAACTCCCCACCCTCTCACTCACACACTGTGCCCCATCCAATTCCCCACCCTCTCACAAACACTGTACCCCATCCACCTCCCCACCCTCTCACACACACTGTATCCCATCCAACTCCCCACCCTCTCACACACACTGTATCCCATCCAACTCCCCACCATCTCACACACACTGTATCCCATCCAACTCCCCACCCTCTCACACACACTGTACCCCATCCAACTCCCCACCCTCTCACAAACACTGTACTCCATCCACCTCCCCAGCCTCACACACACTGTATCCCATCCAACTCCCCACCCTCTCACACACACTGTACCCAATCCAACTCCCCACCCTATCACACACACTGTATCCCATCCAACACCCCACTCTCTCACACACACACTGTACCCCATCCAACTCCCCACCCTCTCACACACACTGTACCCAATCCAACTCCCCACCCTATCACACACACTGTGCCCCATCCAATTACCCAACCTCACACACACACTGTGCCCCATCCAACTCCCCACCCTCTCTCTCACACTGTACCCCATCCACCACCCCACATCTCTCACACACAGTGTACCCCATCCAACTCCCCACCCTCTCACACACACACTGTACCCCATCCAACACACAACTCTATCACACACACACTGTGCCTCATCTAACACCCCAGCCTAACAAACGCACACTGTGCCCCATCCAACTCACCACCCTGTCACACACTGTGCCCCATCCAACTCCCCACCCTCTCTCACACACTGTACCCCATCCACCTCCCCACCCTCTCACACACACTGTACCCCATCCAACCCTCCACCCTCTCTCTCACACTGTACCCCATCCACCTCCCCACTCTTTCACACTCTGTGCCCCGTCCAACTCCCCACCCTCGCACACTCATACAAGGTGCTACTCTTGTTGTTGACAACGATGTTCCAAATTGTCACTGTGAAGTGCTCACTCTGGCATGTATGTAAAGCTGTCATTGCCAACCTCCAACATCAAGAAGGCATTTTCCCGATTTCTTCCACATTGAGGGCAAAGCCAGTGCTGAATGGGTAAACATCTGCAATCCTGGTTTTGGAGGTTGAATCAGTCTGTAAAACCCTTACTATCAGTGCCTTTGTCACCCAGTCCATTGGCCGTTATGTAAATCATTCCTAGCTGCCGAGCTAGCTTGGTGAGGGTTGCTACGATACTGGATTTTATTTACTGTATGCTGTATGAACTATGTTGTATGAACACCCTCCCAAATAACACATCTTTTATCACTGTATTCTTTTTTCTCTTTATGGTGGGACCTGCATTCACTGATCTGAGGTTTCTCCTCAAAGCAGCTTCCTGTCTTTCCAGTGTAATCTCTGGATCAGAGCAGATATCAGCCTTGGGCCCTGCTCCTTATTGCTCTCTAGTGAGCTCTGGTGGAGAGTGAAAATCTGCATCAACTACTTGCGTTTGATGTAGAAAATCATCCAAAAGTGCTCCGCTGAGTCCTAATCAAAGTAAAAATGGCTGCTGAGCCAAAGGAGCAGACATTAGTCAGGGTGGTCAAAGAGGTGGGTTTTTAAGGAGAGGTGGAGTGCTTTAGGGAGGGTGTTCTAGAGCATGGGGCCTAGGCAGCTGCTGTCAGTGCTAGCCAGGGCAAAGGGAGGGGGAGCTCATGAGGATGGAATTGAGAAACGAGATTCGGGAAGTGGAAAGGCCAATGGAGATGATGGAGAAAGGGAGCTAAGAATGTAAGAACATAAGAAATAGGAGAAGGAGTAGGCCATTCAGCCCTTCTAGCCCGCTCTGCCATTCAGTGAGGTCATGGTTAATCTTCCATTTCAACACCAGTTTCCTGCACATTCGACTAATATGCAGAAATCTATCAATCTCAATCTTGAACATACTCAATTACTGAGTCTCCACAGCCCTCTGGGACAGAGAATTCCAAAGATTCACCACCCTCTGAGTGAAGAAATTCCTCCTCATCTCAGTCCTAAATGGCATACCCTGTATTCTGAGACTGTGTCCCCTGATTCTGAACTCCCCAGCCAGGGGAAACATCCTTCCTGCCTCTACCCTGTCAAGCCCAGGAAGGAATTTGTATGTTTAAATGAGATCACCTCTCATTCTTCTAAACTCCAGAGGATAAAGGCCCAATCTATGTAATTTTTCCTCATCGGACAATCCCGCCATAGATAGGGTAGGTAGAAAGAAACTTTTCTCCTTAGCGGAGGGGTCAATAACCAGGGGCATAGATTTAAGGTAAATGGCAGGAGATTTAGAGGGGATTTGAGGAAAATATTTTTTACCCAGAGGGTGGTTGGAATCTGGAACACACTGCCTGAAGGGATGGTCGAGGCAGGAACCCTCACAACATTTAAGAAGTATTTAAATGAGCACTTGAAATGCCATAGCATACAAGGCTACAGGCCAAGTGCTGGAAAATGGGATTAGAATAGATAGGTGCTTGATGGCCAGCACAGACATGATGGGCTGAAGGGCCTGTTTCTGTGCTGTATAATTCTATGACACTATTACTCCATCCCAGGAATTAGTTTGTACTCCCTCTATGTTAAGTATATCTTCCCTTAGGTAAGGAGACCAAAACTGCACACAACACTCCAGGTGCGGACTTACGACAGCTGTATATAATTGCACTAAGACATCTTTACTCCTATCCCCAAATCCCCTTGTAAAAGGGCCAACATACCACTTGCCTTCTTAATTGCTTGCTGTACCTGCATGTTAGCTTTCAGTGACTCAGTTCTCAATCCATGCCTGTAAATTTCCCCCAATCCCATGTGTTCTTTTTTTTTAAACTAGCCTCTTGTGTGGGACCTTGTCAAAAGCTTTCTGAAAATCTAAATATACCACATCCACTGGTTCCCCTTATCTATTCCACTAGTTACATCCTCAAAAAACTCCAACAGGTTTGTAAAACATGATTTCCCTTTCATAAATCCATGTTGACTCTGCTCAATCCCATCATTATTTTCTAAGTGTCCTGTTATCACATCCTTTATTATAGATTCTGGCATTTTCCCTACGACTAGGCCACACTTAGAATATTGCGTGCAATTCTGGTCGCCACACTACCAGACGGACGTGGAGGATTTGGAGAGGGTACAGAAGAGGTTTACCAGGATGTTGCCTGGTCTGGAGGGCATTAGCTATGAGGAGAGGTTGGATAAACTCGGATTGTTTTCACTGGAACGACAGAGGTGGAGGGGCGACATGATAGAGGTTTACAAAGTTATGAGCGGCATGGACAGAGTGGATACTCAGAAGCTTTTTCCCAGGGTGGAAGAGTCAGTTACTAGGGGACATAGGTTTAGAACATAGAACAGTGCAGCACAGTACAGGTCCTTCGGCCCACCATGTTGTGCCGAACCTTTAACCGACTCGAAGATCAAACTAACTACCTACCCTTCATTCTACTATCATCCATGTACCTATCCAAGAGTCGCTTAAATGTCCCTAATGTATCTGCTTCTACTACCACCGCTGGCAGCGCATTCCACACACCCACCACTCTCTGTGTAAAGAACCTACCTCTGACATCTCCCCGAAACCTTCCTCCAATCACCTTAAAATTATGCCCCCTGGTGATAGCCCTTTCCACCCTGGGAAAAAGTCTCTGGCTATCCACTGTATCTATGCCTCTCATCATCTTGTACCCCTCTATCAAGTCACCTCTCATCCTTCTTCGCTCCAATGAGAAAAGCCCCAGCTCCCTCAATCTTTCTTCGTAGGACATGCCCTCCGGTCCAGGCAGCATCCTGGTAAATCTCCTCTGCACCCTCTCTAAAGCTTCCAATTCCTTCCTATAATGAGGCGACCAGAACTGAACACAATATTCCAAGTGTGGTCTAACCAGGGCTTTATAGAGCTGCAGCATAACCTCGCGGCTCTTAAACTCAATCCCCCTGTTAATGAAAGCCAACACCCCATACGCCTTCTTAACAACCCTATCAACTTTGAGCAATCTATGGACATGGACCCCAAGATCCCTCTGTTCCTCCACACTACCAAGAATTCTGTCTTTTAGCCTGTATTCCGCATTCAAATTCGACCTTCCAAAATTAATCACTTCACACTTTTCCAGGTTGAACTCCATCTGTCACTTCTCAGCCCAGCTCTGTATCCTGTCAATGTCCCGTTGCAACCTACAACAGCCCTCCACACTATCCACAACTCCAGCCACCTTCGTGTCATCGGCAAACTTGCTAATCCAGCCTTCCACTTCCTCATCCAAGTCATTTATAAAAATCACAAAGAGCAGAGGTCCCAGAACAGATCGCTGCGGAACACCACTGGTCACCGAGCTCCATGCTGAATACTTTTCATCTACTACCACCCTCTGTCTTCTATGGGCCAGCCAATTTTGTATCCAGACAGCCAACTTTCCCTGTATCCCATGCCTCCTTACTTTCTAAATGAGCCTACCATGGGGAACCTTATCAAACGCCTTGCTAAAATCCATATACACCACATCCACTGCTCTTCCTTCATCAATGTGTTTTGTCACATCTTCAAAGAATTCAATAAGGCTTGTGAGGCATGACCTGCCCCTCACAAAGCCATGCTGACTATCTCTAATCAAACTATGCTTTTCCAAATAATCATAAATCCTGTCTCTCAGAATCCTCTCCAATAATTTGCCCACTACCGACGTAAGACTGACTGGTCTATAATTCCCAGGGTTATCCCTATTCCCTTTCTTGAACAAGGGAACAACATTTGCCACCCTCCAATCATCCGGCACTACTCCAGTGGACAGTGAGGACGCAAAGATCATCGCCAAAGGCGCAGCAATCTCTTCCCTCGCTTCCCGTAATATCCTTGGGTATATCCCGTCTGGCCCCAGGGACTTATCTGTCCTCATATCATCCAAAATTTCCAGCACATCCTCCCTCTTAACCTCAACCTGTTCGAGCATATCAGCCTGTTTCACACTGTCCTCACAAACGACCAGGTCCCTCTCACTAGTGAATACTGAAGCAAAGTATTCATTTAGGACCTCCCCTACCTCCTCCGACTCCAGGCACAAGTTCCCTCCACTATCCCTGATCGGCCCTACCCTCACTCTGGCCATCCTCTTGTTCCTCACATAAGTGTAGAACGCCTTGGGATTTTCTTTAATCCTACCCGCCAAGACTTTTTCATGTCCCCTTCTAGCTCTCCTAAGTCCATTCTTCAGTTCCTTCCTGGCTACCTTGTAACCCTCTAGAGCCCTGTCTGATCCTTGCTTCCTCAACCTTAAGTAAGCTTCCTTCTTCCTCTTGACTAGCTGTTCCACATCTCTTGTCATCCAAGGTTCCTTCACCCTACCATCCCTTCCCTGCCTCATCGGGACAAACCTATCCAGCAGTCGCAGCAAGTGCTCCCTAAACAACCTCCACATTTCTGTCGTGCATTTCCCTGAGAACATCTGTTCTCAATTTATGCTCCCCAGTTCCTGCCTAATAGCATTGCAATTCCCCCTCCCCCAATTAAATATTTTCCCATCCCGTCTGCTCCTGTCCCTCTCCATGACTATAGTAAAGGTCAGGGAGTTGTGATCACTATCACCGAAATGCTCTCCCACCGATAGATCTGCCACCTGGCCTGGTTCGTTGCCAAGCACCAAGTCCAACATAGCCTCCCCTCTAGTCGGCCTATCTACATATTGAGTCAGGAAACCTTCCTGGACACACCTGACAAAAACTGCTCCATCCAAACTATTTACACTAAGGAGGTTCCAATCAATATTAGGGAAGTTGAAGTCACCCATGACAACAACCCTGTTACTTCTGCACCTTTCCAAAATTTGCCTCCCAATCTGTTCCTCCATGTCTCTGTTGCTATTGGGGGGTCTATAGAAAACTCCCAACAAAGTGACTGCTCCTTTCCTGTTAAGGTGAGAGGGGCAAAGTTTAGAGGGGATGTGCGAGGCAAGTTCTTTACACAGAGGGTGGTGAATGCCTGGAACTTGCTGCCGGGGGTGGTGGTGGAAGCAGGTACGATAGCGACGTTTAAGAGGCATCTTGACAAATACATGAATAGGATGGGAATAGAGGGATACGGTCCCCGGAAGTGCAGAAGGTTTTAGTTTAGGCAGGCATCAAGATGCAGGCTTGGAGGGCCGAATGGCCTGTTCCTGTGCTGTACTGTTCTTTGTTCTTTGATGTTAGGCTAAGAAGTCTGTAGTTTCCTGTTTTCTCTCTCCCTCCTTTCCTAAATAGTGGGTTTACATTTACTACCTTCCAATCTGCAGGAACCATTCCAAAGTCTATTGAATTTTGAAAGATGACCACCAATGCACTGATTATCTCTTTCAACACTCTGGGATGCAGATCATCAGGTCCAGGGGATTTATCTACTATAAGCCCCATTAATTTCTCTAGTACTTATTTTTAAAACTAATAATATCTTGCAGTTCCTCATTTACACTAGTCTTCGATTCTCCATTATTTCTGGGAGGTTTTAAGTATTTTCCTCTGTCAAGACGAACACAAAGTTTTATTTCGTTTCTCTGCCATTTCCTTATTCCCCGTTATAAATTCTCTCACCACTGTAATCTCATGGGCCAGTCTTAATATTGCTGTCTAGTACCTCAGCAGCCCACAAACTGGTGAACCACTGTCCACTCTTTGTTCTCAGATCTGTGAGGAGAACTCCATTTCCTCATCAGCACCTCATCCTTTACATAGTAGCAGTCAGGAACTCCCTCTGCTTCAGTTTCAGTTTGGGCAACCTATGCTAACTCTTAATACTGGGCCGGCTCGCTGACCCTCAACTAGGGAAGATTCATTTAATCTATTCCTTGGGCCCTCTAACTTTCCAAAGAAAGTTTCAGACAACCAGACAGCATAGCCATCTGTCTTCAGTGCCAGTTCAGTCTCCTCTCTGGGGAGCTGATTTGGCCATGGCCCTAGTCACTACACATTCAGGGGAAATGCAGGGGACCATCTCCTGCCACTGCCCTGTCTCTCTGACCTCCTTCAGTGTCTTTACCACTTCCGGGGAAGCTACCACCTTCACACCCGCCAGATCATTACCTAGGAGCAGGTCAACCCCGTCCACAGGCAAACTAGGGACAATCCCTACGGTCATCAGTCCCGAAACTAGGTTGCACTCCAAGTTCACCCGATGTAA
This sequence comes from Heterodontus francisci, assembly GCF_036365525.1. Lineage (NCBI taxonomy): Eukaryota > Metazoa > Chordata > Chondrichthyes > Heterodontiformes > Heterodontidae > Heterodontus > Heterodontus francisci. Next base: position 117,240,356 of record NC_090379.1, read on the forward strand.
AGGTGTGGGTGTACACTGCCCTCTGATACCATTTACTACCTCACATTTGCTACACGCCTAACACATGCCTTTTCCCAGCAAAAGGAATCAGGTGGCTCCTGTATCCCTGAGTATGACTATGGGCTTGCTTGCCCCACTCGAGGGATATGTGGCTACGCTCCCTTCAGATACAAAATCCTGATAGTCTTCAAGGATCTCATTAAATTTTCCTACACCCACAGCAGTATGTTTTCTGGGTCTTACTGCCGCTTCAGTTAAAGCCACATCCTGCTCTGCTGTGCTTTCCATTAGGGTTCCTTCTCCTTCACTGAGCGGGTGTGTCCTGATTAACCCTCCAGGCTTTCCCTGTAGTTTCCAGCAGTCAGTTCTTAGATGACCTGTCTTATTACAATGGAAGCACACAGGTCTCCGGGTCTCACTCCTGCTTACAGCACCTTCCTTTATGGCTGGAGGAGGATCCCCTGCGTGTCCTACTTTTCTTTCTCTCCCAGAACTTCTATCACTTTCCCACCCTTTGTCCTTTTCAGATTTGTGGGGGTAATTAGGAAAGGTTTTCCCCTGGGCAACCGACTTGTATATTAGAGCAAACCCATCAGCCAGAACTGCAGCTTGCCTTGCTCTGCACATTTTGTTCCTCCATATTGGTCTTTATGGAGAGGGGAGAAAGTTTTTTAATTCCTCGAGGAGAATTATCTCTCTGAGGTTTTCATAGGTGGGCTGCACTTTAAGAGCCCTCAAACACTGGTGAAAAGCCATCTGCTTACCTCTCTCAAACTCCAAGTAAGTTTGATCAGCTTGTTTCCGGAGGCTTCTGGTACTAACTCATATGCCCCAAGGATAGCATTTTTGGTCAGTTCATAATTTGATGAACTGTCATTTGGCAACAGGGAATAAACTTCATGGGCTTTTCCTGTTCGCTTATTTTGCACCAGAAGAGTCCAAGTCTCAGTCGGCCACTTTAAATGCCTTGCAAGTTTTTCAAAAGATACAAAAAATGCTTCCACATCTCCCTCATTGAATTTTGGAATCAATTGGGAAAATTTTAAAAATTCCGTACACAGTCCTGCACCACTTGTATTTTCCATGATTTCACTGGGGTTACTCTGTCGCCCCCTGGCTAACACAAGCCGCCTCAACTCTCATTCCTCCCATTCTTTCTGGAAGGTTCTTTCTCTCTCCTCTCTCCTCTCTTTCTCTCTCTCTTTCCCTGGCTTTTAATTCAAGTTTCCTCTGTTCCAGTTGTATCTTTGCCAACATTGCCCTGTCGGAGTCTATTTCTAACCCTGCCTCTGATTCTTCAGATTTGAGGGAAAAATGATTGGCCACTAGTCTTAGGAGTTCCGATTTCCTAGCTTTGACACGGAAACTGATCCCACACTGCTCAGCCTTATTCCTCAACTCTTCCATGGACAGCGCCTTTAACTTATCCCAAGTTACTTCACCCTGGCTTGGGTCACGGACATGTTAGTATTCAAGCACACACAACCACAAGAAAACCTGTATTGAAGTCTTTTCTCTTTTTGATTAGGATCTGTTTGATTTCCCAATTCCAATTTCTTGTTTGTCTGTGGGTCCAATCCCGGACGAGCCCCCAAGTGCCTGTTAGGACCAGGTGAGAAAGGGGGCTCGGGCTCCCCTTTCAGCCTTTTCCTGGTTTGGCCGTAACAGGGTTTAACTTTTAAAACATAGTGTTTTTAGCTTCCCCTCAGTGAGTCTTTGCTCACTGCTCTCTAATTGTAATTGTAAAGAAATCAACCAGACAGGTTTTCTCAGATTTAAGCAAGAAAGGTGTAAGTTTATTAACCTGAACACTCTAACTCAGTTAAAACTACTAAGAATATGCAATTCGACCACAGTAGCATGCATAGGCGATAAACACACACTCCCACTAGATGAAAGAAAAGTTGAAATATATTTAATCTATGTATGTGCGTGTGTGACATATATGTATGCGATCACACTACAATAACAATTAATTGGTTGTTAGCTGGGAATGTGTGTTGTGAGGAAGATGCAAAGCAACTTCAAGGGATTTGGACAGAATAAGTGAATGGGCAAGAATGGAATATAATGCAGAAAAATGTGAGGTTATCCACTTTGGTAGGAGGAACAGATTTGTAGAGTATTTCTTAAATGGTAAGAGATTTGAAAGCTTAGATAGAGTCATAGAGTCGTACAGCATAGAAACAGGCCCTTCGGCCCACCACGTCCATACCGACCATAATGCCTATCTATACTAATCCCACCTGCCTGCATTAATTCCATATCCCTCTATGCCTTGCTCATTCAAGTACCTGTCCAGATGCCTCTTAAATGTCATTACTGTTCCTGCCTCCACCACCTCCTCAGGCAGCTCATTCCAGATACCCACTATTCTTTGTATGAAAAATTTACCCCTTTGATCCCCTTTAAACCTCCTCCCTCTCACCTTAAATCTATGCCCTCTAGTTTTAGTCACCCCTACCATGGGAAACAGACTCTGGCTATCTACCTTATCTATGGCTCTCATAATTTTATATACCTCTATCATGTCCCCTCTCAGCCTCCTTCGCTCCAGGGAAAACAGACCCAGCCTATCCAATCTCTCTTTATAACACAAGCCTTCCAAACCAGGCAACGTCCTTGTGAATCTTTTCTGCACCCTCTCTAGCTTAATCAAAGATTAAGATGTACAAAGGGACCTGAGTGTCCTTGTCAATAAGTCACTGAAAGCTAACATGCAGGTGCAGCAAGCAATTAAGAAGGCTAATGGTATGTTAGCCTTTATCACAAGAGGATGAGTACAGGAGTAGTGATGTCTTGCTTCAATTGTATAGAACCTTGGTTAGACCACACCTGGAGTACTGTGTGTAGTTTCGGTCCCCTTACCTTAGGGAGGATATTATTGCCATAGAGGGAGTGCAACTAAGGTTCACCAGACTTGTTTCCAGGATGGTGGGACAGTCCTATGAAGAGAGACTGGGGAAACTGGGCCTGTATTCTCTAGAGTTTCGAAGAATGAGAGGTATCTCATTAAAACCTACAAAATACTTAAAGAGATCTCCAAATTTGGAGCTGACACAAAACTGGGTGGGAGGGTAAGTTGTGAGGAGGATGCAGAGGCGCTTCAGGGTGATTTGGACAAGTTGAGTGAGTGAGCAAATGCAGTATAATGTGGATAAATGTGAGGTTATCCACTTTGGTAGCAACAACAGGAAGGCAGATTATTATCTGAATGGCTATAAACTGAGAGGGGAGAATATGCAGTGACACCTGGGTGTTCTCGTACACCAGTCACAGAAGGTAAGCATGCAGGTGCAACAGGCAGTAAAAAAGGCTTCATAGCGAGAGGATTCAAGTACAGGAGCAGGGATGTCTTGCTGCAGTTATACAGGGCCTTGGTGAGGTCACACCTGGAATATTGTGTGCAGTTTTGGTCTCCTTATCTGAGGAAGGATGTTCTTGCTATAGAGGGAGTGCAGCAAAGGTTTACCAGACTGATTCCTGGGATGGCGGGACTGAAGTATGAGGAGAGATTGAGTCGGTTATGATTATATTCGCTGGAGTTCAGAAGAGTGAGGGGGGGGATCTCATAGAAACCTATAAAATTCTAACAGGACTTGACAGGGTAGATGCAGGAAGGATGTTCCCAATGGTGGGGGAGTCCAGAACCAGGGGTCATGTTTAAGGATACGGGGTAAACCTTTCAGGACTGAGATGAGGAAAAATTTCTTCACCCAGAGAGTGGTGAGCCTGTGGAATTCGCTACCACAGAAAGCAGTTGAGGCCAAAACATTGTATGTTTTCAAGAAGGAGTTAGATATAGTTCTTGGGGCGAAAGGGATCAAAGGATATGGGGGGAAAGTGGGAACAGGTAACTGAGTTGGATGATCAGCCATGATCATAATGAATGGTGGAACAGGCTCGAAGGGCCGAATGGCCCACTCCTGCTCCTATTTTATATGTTTCTATGTTTCTATGGATAGACTGTGTACCTGCAGCTAAGATGTTTCCCCTGGTTGGGGAGTCTAGAACAAGGGGACACAATTTCAAAATAAGGGGGAAGCCACTTAGGACAGAGATGAGGAGACATTTCTTTACTCAGAGGGTTGTGAATCTTTGGAATTCTCTACCCCAGAGGGCTGTGGAAGCTCAGTCATTGAGTATGTTTAAAGTAGAGATTGACAGATTTCTAAACACAAATGACATAAGGGGATATGAGGATACTGTGGGGGAAAAAGGCATTGAAGTGGATAATCAGCCATGATTGTATTGAATGGCGGAGCAGGCTCGATGGCTGAATGGTCTACTCCTGCTCCTATGTTCCGATGTTGTGGAATACTTTTGACACTGTAAATAGAGACAGAGGAGGGGATAGTATTAAAGGGGAAAGGTTTGAAGTAGTAGATCGAATTTAGTTACTGGTTTTGGGTTGGATGTAAAGTCTTTGATTGAAGTTAAGACTTGCAGTTCTCATTGGGGCACAGTGCACACTTTCAGATTTGCTTTGCTGGTACCAGAAGGCTGCAGGCTCTTCTGTCTTGATGCTTAAGTAACGTTCGTTGGTCCCTGGAACGTTGCATGAGAGAGAGAGCGAGATAGGTACTTTCTTCTTGAAGTTCAGTTGCAGTCAAAACTTTACTGTGAGCACAATTCAATTAACTCCAGGTTGACCAGCAGGTTAGTCATGTGACTAGTTTTTCATTTGAAACAGCATCGCCTGTGAAGTTTGTTCATTCTTCCAAGCTTACCAGACACACTCAGTGGGGGGTGTGCTGGCTCTTACACATTCAATGATTCACAATGTCTCTTGATCATCACTATTAACAAAACCCATCTGGCTAATTGAACCAGGCAGTACTTCCATTGTCTCTCAGGGCAACTGTCTCTCGCAATGCAAATGTGTAGCCATGTTTTCAGCCACTCAGTCCTATGGTCTTTTTAAACAAGTTATTTCAATGTCCAGTAACTGTTCAAAATATGTTTCATATGACGAAATTAATGTTTCCATTTGGAAGGTGTAGTTTCCATCACGTCACTAATAGACTACCTATTTCCACCTCTAACATTGCCTGACTCTGTCACTGTCTCAACTCATCTGCTGCTGAACCCCTAATCCATGACTTTGTTACCTCTGGTCTTGACTATTCCAATGCATTCCTCACCAGCCTCCTACATTCTATGGCCAGTAAACATGAGGTCTACATTGGCTTCCAGTCAAGCATCATCTTGATTTTTAAAATTCTCATCCTTGTTTTCAAATCCCTCCATGGTCTCACCCCTCCCTATCACTGTAATCTCCTACAGCCCCCACAGCCCTCTAAGATACCTGCACTCCTCTAATTCTGGCCTCTTGTGCATCCCTGATTTTAATCACTCCACCATTGATAGCCAAGCCTTCAGTTGCCCAGGCCCCAAGCTTTGGAATTCTCCCTGTAAACCTCTCCAGCTCTCCGCTTCACTTTAAGACACTTATTAAAATCGACCCCTTTGACCAAGCTTTTGATCTGCCCTGATACGTCCTTATGTGACTTGGTGTCAAGTTTTTCTTTCTCATACTCTCGTGAAGCAGCTTGGGATATTCCACTACATTAAAGATGCTTGTTGTTGCAGTTGTGTTAGAGCAGAGCAGTGTTTGGCATGCTGAGCCTGTGTTCTGAGACACCTGGGTTTGCACGCTATTCCCAGTGAACGATAAAACCAGTCTTTAAATCCTCAGCAGTGACGCCCCTCACCTCCACTGTGCAAATTACACAGTGCAACAGCACAGGATTCACTTCCAGGGCATTGGATTCAATTGTGCCATCCAGTTCTTCTGTTGCGTCATGACAGCTACTGGGAGCAAGGTAAAAATGTTGGAATGTTACAGAATAACACATCAGGCTGTATTTTGAGGCTGTAACACGTCTTGGGCTGGCAAAAAAAAAAGGTCAGAACTTGCTTTCTCTGTTGCTGTTTTGGTGCAATGTAGCCTTCCTCAGCCTTTTATATCTGAAATGTAGCAGGCTCACGATTATATATATATATATATATATATATATGGTATTCCTCTTTGGAGTTTGTATTCATTTTCAAAAATAAGATTGTGAGGTAATTGTGCACCACTTGCAAAGCAGCAATGTGGTGACACAGTTGTTGAGCAACAGGATGAAGTGGGACCTCGTGCAGATCTGAAGCTACTAATTAACTGAATGTTTAAAGGCCGGTTCTAAGCAAGTCAGGAGATGGAGCAAAAGAAACATCAGAGAGGCAGGGGATTTGTCCCTGGTCTCCAGGCCAACATCTATCCTTCAAACAACATCACTAAACCAGGACTGTCAGATTGTTGTTAAAAAGCCATCTGGTTCACTCATATCCTTTTGGGCAGTCGTTACCTGGTCTGGCCAGTAAGTGACCCCAGTCCCACACCAACGTGTTGGACTTCTAATTGCCATTTGAAGTGGCCTAGCAAGCCTTTTAGTCCCATCAAACTGCGACCGGTGGTTCGAGAAAAAGGCTCACCATCACCTTCTCAGGGCAACCGATGGTGGGCAATAAATGCCAGCCTTGCCGGTGACGCCCACATTTTGAAGGTTCTAGAGGTCGCGTTCCCCTCTGCTAAACTCTTTGGGATGATCATACATTCGCTGTATTACTTTACTGTCTGGAAATGTTACATTTTGTTGCTGCTCTTGCCCAGCAGATGGTGTACCAGTTTGCCACTTTCCCTCACTGGGGCCTGGCTTGTTTCCCACACAAGGCACTGCCGGCAGAGCCCAAAAAGAAATCAACAAAATCTGATGGGGCCACTCGTCGTTCAGCGCCCCCCCCTTCCACTTACGAGAAACAAGGCTCCCGACAATCGCTGCATGAATGCTGCAACTCATGCAAGGTCTTCAGGGGTTCTGATCTCATCAATAAAGTCACCAACTTTAAAGGTTTGCGTGTTTATTTTCTGTCAGCTGACTGCTTTAAACATCAGCAGGAACAGACTGGAAGATCTGCACTGCAGTGCTGAATAATTCAAAAATACACACTCTCTTCCCCACCCCCCCTCCACTCCCGCCTCTCTCTCTCTCTCCCTCTCACTCCCTCCTCCCCCTCTTTCCCCCCACCTTTCTCTCTCTATACAAAACTTTGAAGGTGACAATATGAACTAAATGGTATAATTTTAAATGGGGTGCAGGAGCAGAGAGACCTGCGGGTGTGTATACACAAATCTTTGAAGGTGGAAGGACAAGTTGATAAGGTTGTTTAAAAAACATCGAGAGGATCCTTGGCTGTAATTGCCGAGGACAAAAGCAAGGAGGTTCTACTAAACTTTATCAGTCACGGCTTAGGCCCGAGCTGGGCCTTTGGGAAAAGAGACATGAGAGTGGGATCAATTGAATAGCTCTTTCAAGGAGCTGCACATTCTCAATAAGGCGAATGTGCTCTAAGAGTCTATGATTCTGTATACATGTATGTATGTATTCACAATTTATTAAAGCTGCATTATTTATGAAACGACTGTTAAAATGATCCAGAAGCAGTTTCTTTAACCTTTACATGGAGTATAAGAACAAAAGGAAGCCAATCTGCCATTCAGTTAGATCATGGCTGATCTGTACCTCATCTTCATTAACCTACATATACCTCAATACTCTAACACAAATCCATCAATCTCAGTCTTGGGAGCTCCATTGGCCCTCCAACATCCACAGCCTTTGAGGGGAAAGAGTTCCAGATTTCCACTATTCTTTGGGTGAAGAAGTGTTTCCTGATTTCACCCCTGAACACTCTGGTTCTAAATTTAAGCTGATGCCCCCCACCCCCGTTCTGGGTTGACTCAGCAGAGGAAATAGTTTCTGTCTATCTGCCTGACTGAATCCCTTTGACACTGTAAACACATCAAGTGGATCACCCCTTGACTTGCTAATCCCAAGGGAGTACAAACCAGGTCTATGCAACCTCTTGTTATAATTTTACCCTTTATGCCCCAGGATATGTCCCAGGCTGCAGCCATGTGACTCCAAAATCAGAAACCGCTGGGATGAATTTCTGTAAACGTTTTCACTAATTCGATGAGTGCGGGGTGAATATATTTAAAAGTAATGTCTGCGATGGGGTCAGCAAGGGATTACTGCTTGAAAGATAAATAGAGGAAGTAAACAAATAAATAGTCCACAATATTTGTTCCCATTTGTTTTGTTCAAAGTTATATTAAAAATAAGCAAAAAGGAGAGTGACCACAGTGTGTCCAATGTTGGGACAGTGAACACCTCCAATACAGAGGAGAGTGACCACAGTGTGTCCAATGTTGGGACAGTGAACACAGTACAGAGGAGAGTGACCACAGTGTGTCCAGTGTTGGGACAGTGAACACAGTACAGAGGAGAGTGACCACAGTGTGTCGAATGTTGGGACAGTGAACACAGTACAGAGGAGAGTGACCACAGTGTGTCCAATGTTGGGACAGTGAACACCTCCAATACAGAGGAGAGTGACCACAGTGTGTCCGGTGTTGGGACAGTGAACACAGTACAGAGGAGAGTGACCACAGTGTGTCCAATGTTGGGACAGTGAACACAGTAGAGGAGAGTGACCACAGTGTGCCCAATGTTGGGACAGTGAACACCTCCAATACAGAGGAGAGTGACCACAGTGTGTCCAATGTTGGGACAGTGAACACCTCCAATACAGAGGAGAGTGACCACAGTGTGCCCAATGTTGGGACAGTGAACACCTCCAATACAGAGGAGAGTGACCACAGTGTGCCCAATGTTGGGACAGTGAACACCTCCAATACAGAGGAGAGTGACCACAGTGTGCCCAATGTTGGGACAGTGAACACCTCCAATACAGAGGAGAGTGACCACAGTGTGCCCAATGTTGGGACAGTGAACACCTCCAATACAGAGGAGAGTGACCACAGTGTGCCCAATGTTGGGACAGTGAACACTTCCAATACAGAGGAGAGTGACCACAGTGTGTCCAATGTTGGGACAGTGAACACCTCCAATACAGAGGAGAGTGACCACAGTGTGTCCAATGTTGGGACAGTGAACACCTCCAATACAGAGGAGAGTGAGCACAGTGTGCCCAATGTTGGGACAGTGAACACCTCCAATACAGAGGAGAGTGACCACAGTGTGCCCAATGTTGGGACAGTGAACACCTCCAATACAGAGAAGAGTGACCACAGTGTGCCCAATGTTGGGACAGTGAACACCTCCAATACAGAGGAGAGTGACCACAGTGTGTCCAATGTTGGGACAGTGAACACCTCCAATACAGAGGAGAGTGACCACAGTGTGTCGAATGTTGGGACAGTGAACACCTCCAATACAGAGGAGAGTGACCTCAGTGTGTCCAATGTTGGGACAGTGAACACCTCCAATACAGAGGAGAGTGACCACAGTGTGTCCAATGTTGGGACAGTGAACACAGTACAGAGGAGAGTGACCACAGTGTGTCCGGTGTTGGGACAGTGAAGACCTCCAATACAGAGGAGAGTGACCACAGTGTGTCCAATGTTGGGACAGTGAACACAGTACAGAGAAGAGTGACCACAGTGTGTCCGGTGTTGGGACAGTGAACACAGTACAGAGGAGAGTGACCACAGTGTGTCGAATGTTGGGACAGTGAACACAGTACAGAGGAGAGTGACCACAGTGTGTCCAATGTTGGGACAGTGAACACCTCCAATACAGAGGAGAGTGACCACAGTGTGTCCGGTGTTGGGACAGTGAACACAGCACAGAGGAGAGTGACCACAGTGTGTCCAATGTTGGGACAGTGAACACCTCCAATACAGAGGAGAGTGACCACAGTGTGTCCAATGTTGGGACAGTGAACACCTCCAATACAGAGGAGAGTGACCACAGTGTGCCCAATGTTGGGACAGTGAACACCTCCAATACAGAGGAGAGTGACCACAGTGTGCCCAATGTTGGGACAGTGAACACAGTAGAGGAGAGTAACCATAGTGTGTCCAGTGTTGGGACAGTGTAGATCCACAGTTAGAGGAAAGCGAACACAGTGTGTTCAGTGTTGGGACTTTGTCAACCAACAGTACAGAGGAGAGTGACCACAGTGTGTCCAATGTTGGGACAGTGTAGATGCACAGTACGGAAAAATGGCTTTTAATCATAGAAGACCTAATGGAATTTCTTAATGATACTGGACTATAAGGATTTCATTATGAGGACAGGTTGAATAGTTCAGTCTTGTGTTCCTTTGCATTTGGAAGATTATGGGGTGAACTGATTGAGCTGTTTACGAACATACGAATTAGGAGCAGGATTAGGCCACTCGTCCCCTCGAGCCTGCTCCGCCATTCAATAAGTTCATGGCTGAACTGATTACTCCACATTTCCACCTACCCCCGATAACCTTCCACCCCCTTGCTTATCAAGAATCTACCTACCTCTGCTTTAAAAATATTCAAAGACTCTGCTTCCACTGCCTTTTGAGGAAGAGAATTCCAAAGACTCACGACCCTCTGAGAGAAAAAATTTCTCCTCATCTCAGTCTTAAATGGGTGACACCTTATTTTTAAACAGTGATCCCTAGTTCTAGATTCTCCCACAAGGGGAAACATCCTTTCCACATCCACCCTGTCAAGACCCCTCAGGATCTTATATGTTTCAATCAGGTCACCTCTCTCTCTTCTAAATTCCAGCGGATACAAGCCTAGCCCGTTCAACCTTTCCTCATAAGACAATCCACCCATTCCAGGTATTAGTCTAGTAAAACTTCTCTGAACTGCTTTCAACGCATTTACATCCTTCCTTAAATAAGGAGACCAGTACTGTACACAGTACTCCAGATGTGGTCTCACCATTGCCCAGGATAGCTGAAGCATAACCTCCCTACTTTTGTATTCAATTCCCCTCGCGATAAACGATAACATTTTATTAGCTTTCCTGATTACCTGCTGAACCTGCATACTAACCTTTTGTGATTCATGCACTGGGACACCCAGATCCCTCTGCATCTCAGAGTTCTGCAATCTCTCACCATTTAGATAATATGCTTCTTTTTTATTCTTCCTGCCAAAGTGAACAATTTCCCACTTTCCCACATTATGCTCCATTTGCCAGATTTTTGCCCACCCACTTAACCTAACTAGACCCCTTTGTAGCCCCCTTATGTCCTCTTCACAAGTTACTTTCCTACCTATCTTTGTGTCATCAGCAAATTTAGCAAACATACCTTCGGTCCATTCATCCAAATCATTTATAATAAATTGTAAAAGTTGAGACCCCAGCACTGATCCCTGTGGCACACCACTCATTACATTTTGCCAACCAGAAACTGACCCATTTATGCCTACTCTCTGTTTCCTGTTAGCTAGCCAATCTTCTGTCCATGCCAATATGTTACCCCTTACACCATGAGGTTGTATTGTCCACAATAACCTTTGATGTGGCACCTTATCAAATGCCTTCTGGAAATCTAAGTACAATACATCCACCGGTTCCCCTTTATCCACAGCACATGTAATTCCCTCAAGGAACTCCAATAAATTGGCTAAACATGATTTCCCTTTCACAAAACCATGTTGGCTCTGCCTGATTACCTCGAAGGATTTTTTCATTAAGGGATTCGATAGGATTGATAGAGAGAAACTATTTCTTCTGATGGGTAGGGGGTTCCAGAACAAGGGGGACAGCCTTAAAATTAGAGTGAGTCTGTTCAGGGGTGATGTCAGGAGGTACTTCTTCACTCAAGGGGGAGTGGAAACCTGGAAGCTTCCTCCATAAAAGCTGTTGAGGCTGGTTGGGGGTAGCGGGTTGGCAATGGAAAATGTCAAGACTGAGTTAGATAGATTTCTGCTGGGTAAGGCAGGAAGATGGAGTTAATATACAGAACAGTCATGATCCAATTGAATGGTGGAACAGACTGGAAGGGCTGAATGGCCTCCTCCTGTTCCTTATCCGAGCATATTCATCTATTGAAATAAAAGCCGCTAGGGAGTGAGTGAAGAGGAGGGAGGGTGTGTGATGGGTTGGTGCTGGCCTGGGGACGTGGTTAACAGGCTTCCTGCCACTGAGCAGGGAGGGACTCTGGAGCTTCATTTGGCCAGCCTTTCAAAGGTCCCTCCTCCTCCTGTGGAGCTGCACTGACTCTCTACATCTCTCAGCCCAGCCCAGACCAGCTTATGTTCAATTCCAAACCCTCGGCGACCTTACCATCTCACTTTAGCGAGTCTACAGAGGCAGACAAGCTGGATATTAGCACCAAGGTACAACTGCATGGAGTCCTGTGGAAGAGACCCTTCGGGAGACAGTCTGCTAAATGGTCCAAAAGGTGACGTTCTTTATTTTTTGGGGGTGGTTTTTAGCCTGAGCTGTAGCTGTTAACGCTGCTGCTCTGTCCACACACACACACAGCCTTCCTAAGCTGAGCGTTTCCATCATTATTTTTCAATTGTGTTTTGTTTCTTTGCTGCCTGTGTGTCGGGTGTGTGTGTTTTGTTGTTGTTGTTTGTCGCTTGTCTGCATTGTGCTTGTGTTATCGGCTGAAATCTGCCCAGATTGCAAGTTTACATTCAGCAGGTTAATAAATCTCTGCGAGCTGGGCTTTAATTTCTCTAGCTGGAAGGGATTGTGTGTATATATATATATATATATAGTTACGCTTTTAAAACAATTTACTGCCGCCAAAGTTCGACTTTCGGTAGAATTTAGGGTCGAATTTGGAAGATCTGGCTCTTTTTCAACGACTGCATTGTTTTTATTATCAGCACAGCGACTATCTGCTTTACAAACAACGCCCCTTTTAAAAAACAGACACTGGAGATGTGGGGACTAATCCTACATTAACTAGATCACTGGCTGAAATGGAATGGTTTGCCACAGTTAATCATTTTAACAGTCCGACCAACACCTACAAACCTCATTTAAAGAGAATCATTACCAAGGGAATGTGTCAGCACATTTCTATTACACATTTTAAAGAATGAGAGATATTTCTACTTTATTACTGTGACTAGCACACTATATAAAGCTGGATAATTGGTTGCATCACCAGTTACTGATAGCACTGAGCAAATTGTCTATCTTAACTAAGAAGGTAGGCTATTCAATATTCGTAAAGGAGGTGTTACTGCATTGGTATGAAATTCCTCTCTTGTTATTTTAATAAGGGGTTAAATCTTTTATGAGGAAATCTGGTGCACCATCTTGTAGCGATCTAGTCGTGGGCTGATAAGTGGCAAGAAACATTCGCGCCACACAAGTGCCAGGCAATGACCATCTCCAACAAGAGAGAATCTAGCCATCTCCCCTTGGCATTCAGTGGCATTACCATCGCTGAACACCCCACTATCAATATCCTGCGGGTTACCATTGACCAGAAACTGAACTGGACCAGCCAAATAAGTACTGTGGCTACAAGAGCAGGTCAGAGGTTGGGAAATCTGCAGTGAGTAACTCACCTCCTGACTCCCTAAAGCCTGTCTACTATCTACAAGTCAGGAGTGTGATAGAATTCTCTACAACAAAAACAAGAAATGCTGGATTCACTCAGCAGGTCTGGCAGCATCTGTGGAAAGAGAAGCAGAGTTAACGTTTCGGGTCAGTGACCCTTCTTCGGAGTTCCGAAGAAGGGTCACTGACCCGAAACGTTAACTCTGCTTCTCTTTCCACAGATGCTGCCAGACCTGCTGAGTGAATCCAGCATTTCTTGTTTTTGTTTCAGATTTCCAGCATCCGCAGTATTTTGCTTTTATAGAATTCTCTACACTTGCCTGGATGAGTGCAGCTCTAACGACACTCAAGAAGCTCGACACCATCCAGGACAAAGCAGCTCACTTGATCGGCACCCCATCTACCACCTTGAACATTCACTCCCTCCACCACTGACATGCAGTGGCAGCAGTGTGTACCATCTACAAGATGCACTGCAGCAACTCACCAAGGCTCCTTCGACAGCACCTTCCAAACCTGCGACCTCTACCAACTAGAAGGACAAGGGCAGCAGATGCATGGGAACACCACCACCTGCAAGTTCCCCTCCAAGTCACACACCATCCTGACTTGGAACTATATCGCCGTTCCTTCACTGTTACTGGGTCAAAATCCTGGAACTCCCTTCCTAACGGCACTGTGGGTGTACCTACCTCACATGGACTGCAGCGGTTCAAGAAGGCAGCTCACCACCAACTTCTCAAGGGCAATTGGGGATGGGCAATAAATGCTGGCCTGGCCAGCGACGCCCACATCCTATGAATGAATAAATAATGGTTGTAACGATCATCTTGCTGTAATCCCTGGATGCAGTGACAGGAAAGCAAAATACTGCAGATGGAAGAAATCTGAAATAAAAACAAAAAGTGCGAGAAATACTCAGCAGGCCTGGCAGCCTCTGTGGAGAGAAAAAGCGAGTTAATGTTTCAGGTCTGTGACCTATCATTCGCACTCCAGATCAGAACTGATTGTAGCCTGCTGGGCTGATGAGCATCGGAGGATCCATGTGACATTTAGCAGAATGCTGGTTTAAGACTGAGCAGACGCAACACAAAATGGTTGTGATATTGGGAGGAGGGGCTCAGTATTTAAATAATCATAAGGTGCCAGTGAGCACTTAGCAACACAGGTTAATGGTAGTGTATACAGTATTGGATCATCCATAGTGATTGGTCTGTTATAGCAACCATTTCACTTTCTGGCCAAATTAGTTGCAATTGCTGGATTTCACGGAGTTTTGAATAATTGATGCCAAATAAAATAGCTGTTCAGAGTGCTTTAATAAGAGCATAGAAAGAAGGGGGAGGCCATTCAGCCCCTCAAGTCTGTTCTGCACTTAATTAGATCATGGCTGATCTGTATTGTAACTCCATGAACCTAATTTATTTCTGTAACCCTTAATACCCTCGCCGATCTAAAATCTTATCAAACTCAGTTTTGAAACTTTTAATTGAGGGAGAGAGTTTCAGATTTTTACCCCCTTTTGTGTGAAGAACAGCCTGGCTCTAATTTTAAGGTTATGCCCTCTTGTTTTCAGCTCCACCCACCAGAGGAAATTTTCTTCTGTCTGCCCTATTATCCACCCTTTGATTATCTTAAAAGACCTCAATTAGATCACCCCTTAATCTCCTATATTCAAGGGAATACACGCCTAGTCCACGCAACCTCTCCTCATAATTTTACCCTTTTTGCCCTGGTATCATTCTGGTGGATCTGCACTGCGCCCTGTCTGAGGCCAGTATATTCTTCCTGAGGTGTGGTGAAACTGTGTTTCTTACTGATATCAGTGACTTTAATCCTCGGGTATTGTGCATGTTTAATTGTATACCATCCAACATCGACAGAATTCCAGTCGAGCTATCAAACACAGTTGGGTAGTGTTTGTGTCATTGGGAAGCAGTTTTTGTTTAGCTTGGCACAGTGATCTATTCTCACATCAATCTGGCACACTGAATCTTTTCCTCTTTTCCAGATTCTTCCTCATCAAGGACAGCTTTTTGCTCTATTATGCAGAAAGCGAAAGAAAAAACTTTGAGAGCAACAGATACTTCAACATACATCCCAAGGTCAGTCACTGTAGCTCATTGTGATTCATTTGACAGATAAGGGAAAACTGCAAACTCCCAACGACGAGGATGAGAGCTGCAGCTCAGAGGGTAGCACTCTCGTCTCTTAATCAGAATGTTCCAGAAACTTGAGCGCACAGTCCTGTGCAGTACTGAAGGAGTGATACACTATCGGAGGTACCAGCTTTCAGAGGCCCTGTCTACCCTCTTGGGTGGACATAAACAATCCCATTGTACTATTTCAAAGAAGAGGCGGGGGAGTTTCCCCAGGGTCCTGGCCAATGTATTATTGTCAACCAACATCACTAAAACACTTCAGAAGAAGGGTCACTGACCCGAAACGTTAACTCTGCTTCTCTTTTCACAGATGCTGCCAGACCTGCTGAGTGGTTCCAGCATTTCTTGTTTTTATTTCACTAAAACACTTATTGTGTTCCTGTTTGTGGGAGCTTGCTGTGCATAAGTTAGCTGCTGCATTCCCTACACTATGACAGTGACTGCATTTCAAAGGTACTTCATTGACTGTAAAGCGCTTTGGGATATCAAGAAACTCACTGAGGGTTACTTTGACAGCCCCTCACAGCCCTACCACCTCTGCAGCTGACAAGGCCACAGGCAGTAATGAAGTACGACCTCCACCACATACCAAACCTGTGAGCTCTACTGCCTAGAAGGACAAGGGCAGAAGATGCATGGGAACACCACCACCTGCAAGTTCCCCTCCAAGCCACACACCATCCTGACTTGGAACTGTACCGCCCGTTCAGTTAATTGTCACAGGGTCAAAATCCTGGAACTCCCTTCCTAACAGCACTGTGGGTGTACCTACCCCACATGGACTGCAGCAGTTCAAGAAGGCAGCTCAGCACCATCTTCTCAAGGGTATGAATTTTTTTTTTTAAATCGACACATAAACCAAAGTACGATTCTTAATTTCTTTTATATGGTGGTTTTCATGGCTCTATGTTAAATTAGTTGACTGTTTTCCTTTATCCAGTTGCAATTTTCTTTTATTTGTAATAACTCGCTTTTTGAAATACTTTTTTAGTGGGAAAAACACTAGCTGCTGGCTGACGTTACAAGGAATCCCGCAGCTTTGCTCTCACGAGGTTTTTGTTTTTCTTTAACCAGAATTCAGCGTAGACATTACCGTCTCACCACTAACTCTCTCATTCAATGACACAACTTGTACAAACCTTCTCATTTAAAATCCTTTCATGTTGACATTATAGTTTTCCAAGGCACTTTCAGTTCAGCAGTAGGCAGAGTGTGACCACACCATCAGGCAGCCGTTGAAAGTCTCTCCAAAACAGCCAGTGGCTGCTGCTGTCAGTCTCAGATGTTCTCTTCTTAACTGCAGCGATCAATGCCAGCGCAAGGCACAACAACAACTTGCATTTGTACAGCACCTTTTAATGTAATAACATGTCACAAGGCTCTTCACAGGAGCAATATCTACAAAGTTTGACACCTGGCCGCATGAAGAAATATTTAGGCAGATGACCGAGAACTTGGTCAAAGAGCAGGTTTTAAGGAGCACCATAAAGGAAGAGATAGAGGTGGTGAGGTGTAGAGGGTATTCCAGAGCTTAGGGCCTAGGCAACTGAAGGCACAACCACAAATGGGGCAATTAAAATCAGGGATGCACAAGAGGGCAGAATTAGAGGAGTACAGATATCTCGGAGGATTGTGGGGTTGGAGGAGATTACAGAGATAGGGAGGGGCGAGACCATGGAGGGATTTGAAAACAAAGATGAGAATTTTAAAATCAAGATGTTGTTTGACCAGGAGCCACTGTAAGTCAGTCAGCACAGGGTTATAGGGGAATGGGACTTGGTGCGAGTAAGAACACAGGCAGCAGAAGTTTATGTAGAGTGGAAGATTGGAGACTGGCCAGGAGATCATTGGAGTAGTCGAGCCTGAAGATAACAATGGCTTGGATAAGGCACATCTTGTCCGGTAAATGCTGGATGTAGCTCGCTCTGTTACTTCATGAGCTATTTTTGTTTTGAAAAATTAAACTGATTGAGAGCCAAGAATTTCTCTCCTCAATATCTGTGGTGAAGAGTTTCCCAGTTGGATATTTCCAGTAAGATTTTAAATGGATTCTGAAAGAACCTATTCATGACGGAGGGAGTCCTTGCCACTCTGTTGACGGCCTTGCGACAAATGCGGAAATAAAGACTTGCATTTAGCACCTTTCACAACTCTGGAGGTCCCAAAGTGCTTTAGAGCCAATGAAAGACTTTTGAAGTGTCATCACTATTGTAATATAGGAAACACAGCAGCCAAATTGTGCACAGCAAGCTCCCACACACAGGATATAAAAGACTGAATCATTTATTTTAATGATGTTGGTTGAGGGATAAATATTGGCCAGGACATTCGGGAGAAGTTGCCTTCTTTTCTTTGAAATAGTGTTTTGACATTTTCTACGTCCATCTGAAAGGACAGTTGGGGCCTCACTTTAACACCTCATCTGAAAGACAGAAATTCAGTACTGCTCTGGGCAAGTCTGTCTGGATCATGTGCGCAAGTCTCTGGAGTAGGGACTTAAACCTTCCGCTTCAGAGACGAGAGTGTATCCGCTGAGCCACAGCTGACACCGGAAAAACAACCAGAAGGGCCAGAGCCCTTTTGCTCCTCTGTACCTCACTTTTCTCCCCTCTTATCTTGAAGGCCCAAATTCCTTCTGGGGGATTGTTCCATGGGTTCTGTCAGCTCTCCAGCATCTTACCCAACTGGCGAATCATTTATGTCTGTCCCTAGGTTATCGACAGGCTTTTTGACCATTTTAACAGCTAGATTCTGGCTGCATTTTACTCCAGTAAAGCTCGTGGCTCCACTAACTGGTGGGGTGATTTGTATTGTGATGGAAATAGTTTCCAAAACATGAAGCTGCAAGCAATTCATGTTTTTTTTCCTAATGGGAAGCAAGTGCTGGAATGTGGAAATGGGGCAAGGTTTGGAGCAGGGCACTGGGGGCAGGCTCAGAGGCTGGGACTTTTTAAAATTTCATTTGTTCATCGCTGGCTAGGCCAGCATTTATTGCCCATCACTAATTGCCTTTGAGAAGGTGGTGGTGAGCTGCCTCCTTGAACCACTGCAGTCCATGGGGTGTTGGTACACTCAGTGCTGTTAGGAAGGGAGTTCCAGGATTTTGACCCAGCGACAGTGAAGGAACAGCGATATAGTTCCAAGTCAGGATGGTGTGTGACTTGGAGGGGAACTTGCAGGTGGTAGTGTTCCCATGCATCTGCTGCCCTTGTCATTCTAGGTGGTAGAGGTCGCAGGTTTGGAAGGTACTGTCGAAGGAGCCTTGGTACGTTGCTGCAGTGCATCTTGTAGATGGTACACACTGCTGCCACTGTGGTGGAGGGAGTGAATATTTGTGGATGGGGTGCCAATCAAGCAGGCTGCTTTGTCCTGGATGGTGTTGAGCTTTCAGAGTATTGTTGGAGCTGCACCCATCCAGGCAAGTGGACAGTATTCCATCACACTCCTGACTTGTGCCTTGTAGATGGTGGACAGGCTTTGGGGAGTCAGGAGGTGAGTTACTCGCCACAGAATTCCCAGCCTCTGACCTGCTCTTGTAGCTACAGTATTTATGTGGCTGGTCCAGTTCAGTTTCTGGTCAATGCTAACTCCCAGGATGTTGATAGGAATTCAGCAATCATAATGCCATTGAACATCAAGGGGCGATAATTAGATTCTCTTTTGTTGAAGACCGTCATTGCCTGGCATTTATTTGGTATGAATGTTACTTGCCACTTATCAGCCCAAGCCTGGATGTTTTCCAGGTCTTGCTGCATGCGGGCATGGACTACTTCAGTATCTGAGGAATTGTACTGAGCACTGTGCAGTCATCTGCGAACATCCCCACTTCTGATCTTGTTGATGACGCAACTGAAGGTGATTGGGCCTAGGACACGACCCTGAGGAACTCCTGCAGTGATGTCCTGGGACTGAGATGATTGGCCTCCAACAACCACAACCATCTTCCTTTGTGACTCCAACCAGTGGAGAGTTTTCCATACATACGATGGAGTCTGTCCTCAGTGTGAAGATGGGACTTCGTCTCCTCAAGGACTATGTGGTGGTCACTCCTACCAATACTGTCATGGACAGATGCATCTGCGACAGGCAGATTGGTGAGGGAAAGGTCAAGTAGATTTTTCCTCTCATTGGATCTCTCACCACCTGCCACAGGCCCAGTCTGGCGGACATATCCTTTAAGGCTTGGTCAGTAATGGTGCTACCGTGCCACTCTTGGTGATGAGCATTGAAATCCTCCATCCAGAGTACATTCTGTGCCTTTGCTACCTTCAGTGCTTCTCCCAAGTGGTGTTCAAAATGGAGAAGCACTGATTCATCAGCCAAGAGGTGGGATGATAGGTGGTAATCAGCAGGAGGCTTCCTTGCCCATGTTTCGCCTGATGCCATGAGACTTCATGGGGTCTGGAGTCAATGTTGAGGACTCCCAGGGCAACTCCCTCCTGACTGTATACCACTGTCCTGCCACCTCCAGTAGGTCTGTCCTGCTGGTGGAACAGGACATACCCAGGGATGGTAATGGCAGTGTCAAGGACATTGTAAGGTATGATTCAGTGAGCATGACTATGTGAGGCTGTTGCTTGACCAGTCAGTGGGGCAGCTGTCCCAATTTTGGTACAAGCACCCAGAAAGTTAATGAGGAGGTCATTGCAGGGTCAACTGGGCAGGGTGTTCCTTTGTCATTTCTGGTGCCAAGCCCAATGCCGAGTGGTTTTATTCTTATTTGACTTTTCTGTAGCTGTGGCTGGTGGGGGAGTGGGGGTGGGGCAGAGCTGGGCCTGAACCAGGCTGTATAACAGACCAGGCAATGTCTTAATTAATTCAGGACTCTCTCTGAGGTAGATTCTCAATTTGCTGCCTGGGGTAAAAGTTGAGTTTACGGATCAACTGCCCGCTATAGAAAGTGCCCAGTGATCATACCTGCTGAGTCTCCCCATGTGACCCATTATTCTGGGTTTCGTCATAGAGTCACAGGTTCGCAATATTCAGACTCACCGCAGTCTACATGTTGTGCTCCCAGGGAGCTGTTCAGTGGTCATTCCTCGGTCTATGGTGAATCCTCGGGCATTCCCCACCAGAGGCAGGGAACAAGTCACATTGTCTCCGAATACCTGCTGCCAAAGGACTTCCTGCAGGAGCCTGAGAGCAGGCCGCTCACCCAAACCCTGATCCACTGACTGGTGGCAACTCACTCAAGGTGGCAGGGTAAGTTGAGAAACCTGTTCAAAAAGGCAGATGAGCTCATTGGCTTAATTAACAGAGACAAAAAATATAAGACCAAGAAAGTTACACTAAACCTTTATAAAACACTGGTTAGGCCCTAGTTGGAGTTTTGTGTCTAATTTTGTGCAGAAAACTTCAGGAAAGATGTAAGGGCCTTGGGTGCAGAGGGAAATTTCCCAAATGGTACCTGGGAGGAAAGACTTCAGATCGGAGAAGCTGGCATTGTTTTCCTGTAGAACAGAGAAAGCTAAGAAAAGATTTAATAGAGGTGTTCAAAATTACAAGGGTTTTGCTACAGTAAATAAGGAGAAACTGTGTGCAGTGAGTTGTTGTGATCTGGAACGTGCTGCCTGAAAGGGTGGTGGAAGCAGATTCAATTGTAACTTTCAAAAGAGAATTGCATATATACTTTGGAACATATGAACAATGATGGACAGGTAAAGAGATTCTCTGCTCCATCCAGCCTGTCCCACACAATTGTGAAACCCTGTTTATCACAATATATACACTCCCCAACACACCCAAAACCAGTTAATCTCCTGGGAGAGGCAGAAAAACAGATTAAAAACCCAGGGCAATTTGATGTTGGGGTGGGGGTGTAGAATCTGAGAATTTCTGTCTGATCTGTCCTCGGTGATTGACCAGGAGATCACTCTAGTCCTGATGATTCCTTGCAGAGACTGTCTTTTGTAAGAGATGATCTCCACTGCTGCCATATACAGGGCCAGCTCTCGCCTAAAGAAATTCGATGAATCAGCAAGAGCCTGCACCCTGTTCCAGAGGTTCACTATTCTGTGGGAAAAGACCCACCTCCTGACATCTAACCTAGATCTGGCCTTGCACCACTTAAAATTGTGATCCTGTTCTTCCTTAAACTATTTACTGGGAACAAACTGAACACAAACACAATCTATTCCATTCATGGTCTAATAAACCTCAGTCAGATCACCCGCAAGTCTGTGCTTCCCTCAAGTGTAGAGTACCAGCTCTTTTAGCCTCTCTCTTGATAACAAAATGCTTAGTTTTCAGGGCTATGGGAAAAGAGCAGGGAAATGGGACTAATTGATATGTCTTTCAGAGATCGAGCACAGAGATAATGGGCCGAATAGCCGCCTTCTGTGCTGTAAGATTCTAAGCCTGGTAATGGGCCTTTCACAAAGCATCTTGTTGCTGCCTCTGCACAAAAGCCCTGGAGCTCAACTGGCTACAGGCAGCAAAGCAGCTTAAATAGATAATGTTGTATTTGGTGCAGGCACTCTATTTGGGACAGGACATATCCCGCACCAAGCCTTGGCTGGCATTGTCAATAAAAGGTAAATTTGCCTTCCACTCTAATACCAAGACGTAACCTTGCAATACCATGTCCGGTTGAATGGTGCAATGACATTTAAGCCGCCAGTAATGGAGGCTCTGTCATTCTAACAATCATCGAGAGTCATCCTTGAAATGTTTTCACCATGCAGCCTCAGATGACGTGTCCTACAAAATGCTCCACTTTCCCAGTTATTAACTGTGACTAAAAATACAGCACTGACCCAAAATACCAATCTGGCCAGGCAATGTGTAATATTGAGTGTCATACTTCAAGCAGTTTCATTATCCCTGGGAGATTGACTGAATAACTAACTGATTTGTTTTGTCGCCTCTCTCGGGAGTTGCCCTGGGTAATGGGTGGGCAGTGTCTGTATACTTGATGCATAAGAAAGGAAGACTTACATTTCTATAGCACCTTCCACAACCTCAGGATGTCCCAAAGTGCTTTACAGCCAAAGGTGTACTTTTGAAGTGTAGTCACTGTTATAATGTAGGAAGCATGGCAGCTAAATTTGTGCACAGCAAGCTCCCACAAAAACAGCAATGTGATAAATGATTAGATCATCTGTTTTAGTGACGTTGGTTCAGGGTAACTCTCCCTGGGTTGCTCTTCCACTCTTCTTTGAATAGTGCCTTGGGATCTTTAGCATCCACCTGAGAGGGCAGATAGGGCCTCCGTTTAACATCTCCTCTGAAAGGTGGCACCTCTGACAATGCAGCACACCTGCAATCCTGCATTGGAGTGCCAGCCTAGATTATGCACTCAAGTCAATGGAATGGGACATTATGACTGTCTATGAAGACCGATCTTTGACCAGTGGTGACCCTACCTGACTCGACATTTTACTGTGCCTATTCACAGAGGTGGCATCGTCCCATCGGACGCTTAGAATGCAGGTGTGGGAGACTGGGAGGGGATGCTTCATCCAATCAACCTGGGTCACATTTAAATCCAAGCCTCGAGGGTAAAAGGAGGATGTGTTTAAACCACTGCCTCCTCCATTTCCCTATCCCAGTCTTGATAAGTGTCAGGGGAACTCCAAATTCACTGCGTTGGCCAATTTTCTATTATTCAGCTTATGAGCTAACATAAATACTGGTAAGTAATAAATCTATTCAAAAATCATTATTACTGTAATGTTAAGCCTAAACCATGAATTAGAAACCAAAAGCACAACTTTACATAAGATAATTAAACCTGTGCTAGCACCATCATCTGTTTTCCTTTCTGCCGTAAAATTACATTGAATGCACAGCACAGAAACAGGCCATTCGGCCCAACTGGTCTTTGTTGGTGTATATGCTCCACACAAGCCTCCTCCCACTCTACTTCATCTAACCCCCAGCAACATATCCTTCTATTCCTTTCTCCCTCGTTTATTTATTTAGCCTCCCCTTAAATGCAATTTTACTATTTGCTTTAGCTACTCCGTGTGGTAGTTTTTTTTATTGATTCACGGGATGTGGGTGTCGATGGCTAGGCCAGCATTTATTGCCCATCCCGAATTGCCCTTGAGAAGGTGGTGGTGAGCTGCCTTCTTGAACCGCTGCTCACAGTGCTGTTAGGAAGGGAGTTCCAGGATTTTGACCCAGCCACAGTGAAGGAACAGCGATATAGTTCCAAGTCAGGACGGTGTGTGGCTTGGAGGGGAACTTGCAGGTGGTGGTGTTCCCATGCATCTGCTGCCCTTGTCCTTCTAGGTGGAAAACATTGCGGGTTTGGAAGGTGCTGTCGAAGGAGTCTTGGTGAGTTGCTGCATTGCATCTTGTAGATGGTACACGCTGCTGCCCCTGTGCCTCGGTGGTGGAGGGAGTGAATGTTTGTAGGTGGGATGCCAATCAAGCGGGCTGCTTTGTCCTGGATGGTGTCGAGCTTCTTGAGTGTTGTTGGAGCTGCACCCATCCAGGCAAGTGGAGAGTATTCCATCACACTCCTGACTTGTGCCTTGTAGATGGTGGACAGGCTTTGGGGAGTCAGGAGTTGAGTTACTCACCGCAGAATTCTCAGCCTCAGACCTGCTCTTGTAGCCACGGTTTTTATATGGCTACTCCAGTTCAATTTCTGGTCAATGGTAGCCCTAGGATGTTGATAGTGGAGGATTCAGCAATCATAATGCCATTGAACGTCAAGGGGAAATGGTTAGGTTCTCTCTTGTTTGAGATGGTCATTGCTTGGCACTTGTGTGGCGTGAATGTTACTAGTGAGTTCCACATTCTTGCCACTCCCTGAGGTCTGACACTCCAATGCTGTACTGAGGGAGTCCTGCACTGTTGGAAGTCCCATCTGCCCTCTCAGGTGGATGTATTAGATCCCATAAGACTATTTCAAGAAGAGCAAGGAGTTTTGCCCAGTGCCCCAGCCAATACTTATCCCTCGGCCAACACTTAAACTAGATTATCTGGTCATTATCTCATCGTTGTTTGTGGGAGCTTGCTGTGCACAAATTGGCTGCTGCATTTCCTACACAATAACAGTGACTACCCTTCAAAAGTAGTTCTTTGGCTGTAAAATGCTTTGGGATGTCCTGAGATTGTGAAAGGCGCTCTATAAATCTTTCTTTTTTCTTTAACATTGGGGAACAGCCTGGGATAAGCAGGGACTGTGGAGAAATGGAAAACTTCAGAGCACACACACCCAGAAAACACTAGGCCCTGACCAATGAAAGCTGTCGCTGGCTCATTTTTTCAGTGATCTGAAATCGTGAATATGTTTCACCATAACTGCTGCAGTTCGTATGTATGGGAGCAACTGTAGCTACTGGTAATGAACCTTGGTCAGACCGCACTTGGAGTACTGCGCACAGTTCGGGTCTCCCATGTTACAAAGGGATATGGAGGAGGTGCAAAAAGAGATTTTCAAGAATGATACCGGAACTGAGAAGTTATTACCATCAGAAAAGACTGAACAGGGAAGAATAGAGAAGGCTGAGGGGTAATCTGATAGAGGATGTTAAATTGATGAAGGGATTTGATGGGGTGGACGTAGAGAAAGTATTGACACTGTTAGTGTCAGGTGATGACCACATGACACAGTCCAGAACCTGTTGTTTTTTATCATTCACACACATTCATAGAGATTTCATGCAAGAACTGTTCAACCCACAATGTATCATGAAAGTAGAGCAGCACATTGTGATTTAATCACATGTAATGCGCTGAACATCAGGGTTTAATCTTCTACAGGGCATGAGGATGTGATATGGGTCATGGGGGAATAGAAGATTATGGTAACTGAAACTTTTCTACTTAAGGTGAAGATATTAATTATGAGTCTGCGGAACATAATCTTCAAAAACGCAATAGCTTAGAAAAATCAGAATGATTTATCTTGAGGCAATCTGTCTTCAGGAGACTTCCTTTGAAGTGAGTGAGTCAGTAGATGACTTTAATCAGGACACCGTGACGGCTGACTGCAGCGAGAGGTTAAGCGGTCATTCACCCGTCTCCCTGTTGCTCCGCTGAGCAAAATCTCCAAAGGTGGAAAGCTTTTTAATTTTTTCTGTTTAATCTGATTTTCTATAAATAGGGCTCTGCTGTAAATGTAGTGCTAGTGTTCATCTCTTCGACCTTGTACTTTCACTGATCTCTTCAAAACTGCTGCACTGCCACATTCAAGAACAATACTCCGTGTTGGTTTGTTATAAAAACGTAGAAAATTTATGGCAGAGAAGGAGGCCATTTGGCCCATCATGCCTGTGCCAATTGAAATGCAGCTTAATCCTGCTTTCCAGCTCTTGGTCTGTAGCCCTGTAGGTTATAGCACCTCAAGTGCATATCCAGGTACCTCCAACACCCTTTCAGGCAGTGAGTTCCAGACACACCCTTCCCCTGCAAATCTCCCTCTGGGTGAAGAGCAATTACTCCTCAATCCCCTCTAATCTTCTACCAATTACTTTAAATCTATGATCCCTGCTTATTAACCTCTCAGCTCATGGAATTAGGGCCTTCCTACCTACTCTATCCAGGCCCTCATAATTTTATACATCTCAATTAAATCTCCCCTCAGCCCCCTCTGCTCCAAGGAGAACAATCCCAACCTACCCAATCTTTCTTCATAGCTACAATTCTCCATTCCTGCAGCATCCTCTGTAAATGTCCTCTGTACCCACTCGAGTGTGATCACATACTTCCTGTAATGTGGTGACTAAAAACTGTACACACTACTCCAGCTGTGGCCAAACTAGTATTTTGTATAGTTCTAGCATAACCTCCCTGTTCTTATACTCTAGAGATCAGCCAATAAAGGAAAGTATCCTATATGCCATATTAACCACCTTATCTACCTCTCCTGTTACCTTCAGGGATTTATGCATATACCTGCAAGGTCCCTTTGTTCCACTACACTTCCCAGAGTCCTACCACTAACTGTGTGTTCCCGTGCCTTATTTGCCCCCTCGGAGTTGTCGTGAACCATGGCACTGGGCAGACAACACAACCTTCGGAACTCCCGCTCGTGGGTGTAGAGAACAGTATCTATCCCTCTGACTATACTATCCCCTATCACTACCACCATCAATAGCCTGGGGGTTACCATAGACCAGAAATTGAACTGAAGCAGCCATATAAATACTGTGGCTGCAAGAGCAGGTCTGAGGCTAGGAATCATGCGGCGGGTAACTCACTTCCTGACTCCCCAAAGCCTGTCCACCATCTACAAGGTACAAGTCAGGAGTGTGATGGAATACTCTCCACTTGCCTGGATGAGTGCAGCTCCAATAACACTCAAGAAGCTCAACACCATCCAGGACAAAGCAGCCCAATTGACTGGCACCCCATCCACCACCTTCAATATTCACTCCCTTCACCACTGACACACAGTGGCAGCAGTGTGTACCATCTACAAGATGCACTGCAGCAACGCACCAAGGCTTCTTAGACAGCACCTTCCAAACTGTGACCTCTACCACTTCGAAGGACAATGGCAGCAGATGCATGGGAACACCACAACCTGCAAGTTCCCCTCCAAGTCACACACCATCCTGACTTGGAACTATATCGCCGTTTCTTCACTGTCCCTGGGTCAAAATCCTGGTTGGTGTACCTACCCCACATGGACTGCAGAAATTCAGGAAGGCAGCTCACCACCACCTTCTCAAGGGCAAATGGGAATGGCAATAAATGCTGGCCTGGCCAGCGTCGCCCACATCCCATGAATGAATACATTTTTTTTTAAAAAGGCTTTTTGGGATCACACTGCTCTCTACAAACTCCCACATGCTACAGTCACTGCACACCACCTAACCTGCCATGTCTATCTAACCGTGTCTATTAATTAAGTTAGCTAAGCTGTTTATTCACTCAATATTTTTAGTTTTATTAACTAATTAGTTTATCTAGTTTAGATTATTGTCTCAAAAAAGTATTATATTTTCCAAGCTTTCAGTTTAAGCCAGCTCCCTAGCTTTCTTTCTCTCCACTTTTTATGTCATTTTATCCCTGCTACTGTCAGCCACAGGTTCTGTTCACACTGTCAACGTATTCCTCAATCCCACACACACACCACCTCACCATGTCTCACTATCATTTCCACTTGTTGGGGAAACCAGAACTAGGGGGCATCAGTGTAAGCTAGTCATTAATACATTCAATAGGGAATTCAGGGGAAACGTCTGGCATGGAGGTAGATGATCAGCCATGATCTGTTTGAATGGCGGAGTAGGCTCGACTGGCTGAATGGCCTACTCTTGCTCCTATTTCCTATGATCCTATTACCCAAAGTGGGTTCGAATGTGGAAATTGCTACCACAGGGAGTGGTTGAGGCGAGTGAGATAGAACGGGTGGTGGTAATGAGACTGAACTAGTAATCCAGAGGCCCTAATACCCTGGGGGCATGGGTTCAAAACCCACCACGACAGCTGGTGCAATTTCAATTCAATTAATTCACAAAAAATCAATTTAGTAATAGAAATCTGGAATTGAAAACTAGTCTCAGTCATGGTGTCATGACACCATCATTGATTGTCATAGAAATCCATCTGGTTCACTAATATCCATTAGGGAAGGAAATCTGCTGCCCTTACCTGGTCTGGCCTACATGTGACTCCAGACCCACAGCAATGTGGTTGACTCTTAACTGCCCTCTGAAATAGCCTAGCAAGCCACTCAGTTGTCAAGGGTAATTAGGGATGGGCAACAAATGCTGGCTTTGCCAGCGATGCCCACATCCCATTAAATAATTTTTTGAAAAATGCATTTAAGGGGCAACTAGATTAAACACATGAGGGAGAACGAAATAGAAGGAAATGTAGCTAGGGCGAGATGAGGTAGAGTGGGAGGAAGCTCCTGTGGAGTGTAAACTGTGGCATTGACCAGATGGAGCGCACGGCCTGTTCCTGTGCTGTAAAATACTATGTAATTCTAAGTAACCCAGTTCTGGTGGCCGATAGATATTTAACTGTGTGAAAATGTTCAGTTACCAACATCACTGAGTTCCCTATCTCAGACGAGCTGCTATCGGAACCAGTATGGGGAACAGCAGTACACTCTAGGCACCTCCTGGACAAGGTCATTGCTTGGCCAAGCTTGCAAACCCGGTGCCAAATTCAGAGCTGAGTTTGTGGAGGGAAACTAGCCACAGTGTCTTGATGGCTAGCCTGGGGCCCGACCAAGCAGAACTACGGAGTAAATGCAGTGATGAGGAGCCTCTTACACCCCAACCCCTCAAACCTCCTTGCTATCAAAGAAGCTTTTGACTTCAGCGCTATTCTAAGGGAACTGTGCTGGCTCACACTTGAGCATAACATGGAGGAATGGCCATCAAAGCAAAGAGTTTTAATTGGTTGCTCAGTATAAACGGTTGCTAAGTGACCACTGACTACATCTTTAGGCTATATCAACAATATGGTTAATGCAGTTGAATGCCAGAGGAAAATCAGACTGAGACCCCAGTGACATGGCACCAGCTGCAAAGAAGTGAAGCTCTCATGGAGACGAAACAAGGAAGAACAGTCAACTACCTTGAGAATAATCTAAGGTTCAGCTGCTGTCATGTCCTTCAGCCGAATGCCAGCCAAGCACACATTCAAGGTTGGACAAGCCTCTCTCTGCTTCCGATAGGAAAACATGCCGCAGATAGAACAAACCTGCTGCACAGTCAGGCTAAAGTGCTGAGCTAAACAATAGGCCTTGAATACCGACCCCGAGCTAACTCACCACACTAAAAATACCAGAGAGAGCTGCTCCTTCAGTAAGGAATTCAGGCCTTGCCCTCTTCCACTCCTGCTCTGGCTTTCATGGATTTCGACACAGTTTCTGCAAAAAAGATTGACTGCTGTTGCAGACTGTGTAGAGAATGAGCTGGCCACCTTCCACCCCTCCTCCCAATTCCAGGGAAATACTGGCTGCAGTTGCTGCATCCTGCACAAACCTGAACTTGGTTTTGATGGGGAGTTTACAGTCAGCACTGTGTCCTGTCATTCTGTAAGGTCACCACTCCCTGGGTACAGGTTGAACACGAGGGTGGGAATGGTGCAGATTTATCCCCATAGGTTTCAGACCACACTGTGCCAACCAAGCAGGATGGGTGGGGTGGGTGGTAATATTGTTGTACAGTATTTATGGGGTGTGCTCAGTGGTGATGATGGGGGAAGGAGATATTGGGTATGTAGTTCTTGGAGCAGAGGAACAGGAGTAGGCCATTCAGCCCCTCAAACCTGTACCGCCGTTCAGTTTTTCTTTCTTTATTCTCAGAGTATGGATGTCACTAGCCAGGCCAGCATTTATTGCCCATCCCTAATTGCCCTTGAGAAGGTGGTGGAGAGCTGCCTTCTTGAACTGCTGAAGTCCGTGTGGTGCAGGTACACCTACAGTGCTGTTAGGAAGGGAGTTCCAGGATTTTGACTCAGCCACAGTGAAGAGATGGCGATACAGTTCCAAGTCAGGATGGCGTGTGACTTGGAGGTGAACTTGCAGGTGGTGGTGTTCCCATGCATTTGCTGCCCTTGTCCTTCTAGGTGGTAGAGGTCGCGGGTTTGGAAGGTGCTGTCGAAGGAGGCTTTATTGATTGTTACTTGAACTCCATTTTCTTGGCTTTGCTCCATATTTCTTGATACACTTACCCAATAAAACTCCATCGAGCTCGGTGTATTAGATTAATTACCATCTGAAAAAAATTCCATCAGCTGATAGCCCTAAGTTCGGTCTATTGCTCGCCTGGTCTCTGGGCTGCTTCTAACAACCACAGCTTGCATTTATATAGCACCTTTAACATAGAAAAGCGTCTCAAGGCGCTTCGCAGGAGCGTCATCAAATAAAATTTGTCATATTAGGACAGGTGACCAATCACTTGGTCAAAGAGGTAGGTTTTAAGGAGCGTTTTAAAGGAGGAAAGAGAGAGGCGGAGCGGTTTAGGGAGGGAATTCCAGAGCTTAGGACCCAGGCAGCTGACGGCACAGCCACCAAAAGCAAAGCAATTAAAATCCGGGATGCTCAAGAGGCCAGAATCGGATGAGTGCAAATATCTTGGAGGGTTGTGGGTCTGAAGGAGATTATAGAGATAGGGAGGGGTGAGGCCATGGAGGGATTTGAAACAAGGAAGAGAATTTTAAAATTGTGGCGTTGCTTAACTGGCCAATGTAGGCCGGCAAGGACAAGGGTGATGGGTGAAGGGAACTTGATGTGAGTTAGGACACGGGCAGCAGGGTTTTGAATGAGCTCAAGTTTACGGAGGGTAGAATGTGGGAGACCAGCAAGGAGTGCATTGGAATGGTCAAGTCTAGAGGTAACAAAAGCAGGAGTGAGAGTTTCAGCAGCAGATGAGCTGAGACAGGAGTGGAGTTGGAAATAGGTGGTCATAGTGATGGTGCGAATATGTGGTTGGCAGCTTATCCTGGGGCCAGATATGACACCGAGGCTGTGAACAGACTGGGTCAGCCTTGGACAGATTCCAGGGAGAGGGATGGAGTCGGTGGCTAGAGAATGGGGTTTGTAGTGCAAACCGAAGACAATGGCTTCAGTCTTCCCAATATTTAATTGGAGGAACAGGTCAGTCTGAGGTTCAGTCAGACACTGGAAGGGTGGGGAATCAAACCCACAATCTTCGGTTTACAGGACCGACCCCTGATCACTTGGCAATCTGCGCCTGATGTGGGGCTGATGATTAATGTCCTCGAAACAGAAAGTTCCAGAAATTCGTGACGCTAATGAGAAGTAGCCAGCAATTTGTGACGGCTATTTGTTTTCTTCTTGTTTATTTGCAGGGTGTGATACCGCTTGGTGGATGTGTCGTGGAGGCAAGGGGAGAGCCCAACATGCCCTTTGTGATGAGAATTTCCCACGAGGATTTCCACGTAAGTCAGAGTTGCCATAGTGATAATGAGAGTATGGGCGCTGGGGGAAGTTACCCCGGGTCTCCATTTCATAACAGCAGAAAGTCAAATTGGAACAATGGAATAGGTCAAGGCAAAGGGTTCAGAGTTGAAAGGGCAAGTGTAGGGCAGACACAGAGGGCAGTTGAGGCTAGGGCAAGGGTCTCCATTGAGAAAGAGCCTGCAAGTGTCACTGCAGGGCTGGTGTTCTGGAAGGATGAGATTGAGAAGGATCAGAACCTTCTCCATCCAGGGGCTGTGTCCACACCTGCTCCCTCCCAATGTTAGACAATGTGGTACAGTGTCTCTGAACACAATCCATCCTATCGACCAAACACCTTTATCTTAAAATCAATTTGAGCTTTATTTACGACAGTTTTCTTCCTTCTGAGGAGAACTCTCCATCGCTCTTGGTCTATGTTTATACCCTTGCTCATCACGGCACGTGTCACAGCACACCTTGCCAGATCTGTTCTCCTTTCGTTCCTGTGCACTCTGGTTCAAAGGAAGTGTCTAGACAGATGTTTTACTTCCTGTAGCTCCTAGCAATGGGAACCGACACCTCATAGCAGGTCAGTCATTCATTCCCTGGGAATCTAGCAGCTCTCATTCTTGTTCCTGAACCATGTGTCTCTTTTGGCACCAGTTTTGTACCACACCAGGGCTTCCTTACAACATTCCCATGTTAGCATCACTTTGCTTAGAGTCAGAGTCATTTACAGCACAGAAGGAGGCCATTCAGCCCATTGAGTCCATGCCAGCTCTGTATGGAACTACTCGTCCAGTCTCGCTCCCCCGCTCAATTCCCGTAGCCCTGCAAGTCTATTTCCTTCAAGTGGCCATCCAATTTCCTTTTGAAGTTATTGATTGTATAAGTCTGTCATAATCTTGTACACTTCTATTAAATCTCCCCTTAATTGCCTTTTGTTCGAAGCGGAACAACCCGAGTTTTTCTAACCTAACCGTGTAATAAAAATCCTCCAACCCTGGAACCATTCTGGTAAATCACCTGTACACCCTCTCAAAAACTCTCACATCCTCCTTAAAGTGTGGTGACCAGAACTGGACGCAATACACTATTTGGGGCCTAACCTGAGCTTTATAAAGGTTCA
Source organism: Heterodontus francisci (assembly GCF_036365525.1). Taxonomy (NCBI): domain Eukaryota; kingdom Metazoa; phylum Chordata; class Chondrichthyes; order Heterodontiformes; family Heterodontidae; genus Heterodontus; species Heterodontus francisci. Next base: position 117,272,843 of record NC_090379.1, read on the forward strand.
GCATAACTTCACTGCTTTTGTACTCAATACCTCTATTTATGAATCCCAAGATCCCATATACTTTAATAATCACTCTCTCAATATTTCCTTGCACCTTCAAAGATCTATGCACATGCACCCCCAGGTCACTCCGTTCCTGCACACTCTTTAGAACTGTGCCATTAAGTATATATTGCCTCTCCCTATTCCTTTTGCCAAAATGCATCACCTCACACTTCTCTGTATTAAATTCCATCTGCCACCTTTCTGCCCATTCTACTAGCCTATCTATGTCCTGTTGCAGGTGGTTCATATCATCCTCACTGTTTGTCACGCCTCCATGTTTGGTGTCATTGGCAAATTTTGAGATTCTGTTCTTTATTCCAAGATCCAAGTCATTTATATATAGCAAACAAGCAGTGTTCCCAGCACTGACCCTTGGGGAACACCACTGTCTACCATCCTCCAGTCTGAAAAACAACCATTTACTACGACTTAAAAGCAAAATACTGCAGATACTGGAAATCTGAAATAAAAACGCGATGCTGGAAATACTCAGCGGGTCAGGCAGCATCTGTGGAGAGAGAAGCAGAGTTAACATTTCAGTTTATTTCATTTACTACAACTTGCTGTTTTCTGTCCTTCAGCCAATTTTTTATCCAATTGGACGCGGACCCTACTATTTCGTGAGCCTCAATTTTGTTAACCAGCCTTTTATGTGGTACCTTATCAAACGCATTCTTACCATCTATATAGACAACATCCACCTCATTCCCTTCATCAACCTTAGCTCCCACTATGAGCCCCGACCATCCCAAGCTTGTGTCCCTGACTATCACTCTCACCTCACTTGGGTGAAAATGCCATTTGTTCCAGATGTTTCCCTTCAAATGCAATTGCAATATATATTAGTAGTTCTAATATGTTGTGGTCCTTCTCGACCTGTCTGCAGCCTTTGATACAGTTGACCACACCATCCTCCTCCACTGCCTCTTCACCATCATCCAGCTGGGTGGGAATGCTCTCACCTGGTTCCATTCTTATCTATCCTGTCATAGCCAGTTTATCGCCTGCAATGTCTTCTCTTCCTGCTCTTGCACCATTACCTCTGGTGTCCCCCAAGGATCTATCCCAGGCCCCCTTCTGTTTCTCATCTACATGCTGCCCCTCGGCGACATCATCCGAAAACACAGCTTAGTTTTCACAAGTTCAGTACCGTTCGCCCCTCCTCAGATACTGAAGCAGTCTGTGTCCATACACAGCAAGACCTGGACAATATCCAGGCTTGGGCTGGTAAGTGGCAAGTGACATTCGCACCACACAAGTGCCAGGTAACGACCATCTCCAACCAGAGAGAAACACACCATCTCCCCTTGACATTCAATGGCATTACCATCACTGAATCCCCCACTATCAACATCCTGGGTGTTACCATTAACCAGAAACTGAACTGGAGTAGTCATATAAATACAGTGGCTACAAGAGCAGGTCAGAGGCTCAGAATCCTGCAGCGAGTAACTCACCTCCTGTCTCCCCAAAGCCTGTCCACCATCTACAAGGCACAAGTCAGGGGTGTGAGGGAATATTCTCCACTTGCCTGGATGGGGGCAGCTCCAACAACACTCAAGAAGCTCGACACCATCCAGGACAAAGCAGCCACTTGATTGGCACCCCATCCACCACCTTAAACATTCACTTCCTCCACCCCAACGCACAGTGGCGGCAGTGTGTACCATCTACAGGATGCACTGCAGCAACTCACCAAGGCTCCTTCGACAGCACCTTCCAAACCCACAACCTCTACCACCTAGAAGGATAAGGGCATCTGCAAGTTCCACTCCACACTAGCCTGACGTGGAAATATACTGCCATTTCTTCACTGTGGCTGGGTCAAAATCCTGGAACTCCCTTCCTAACAGCACTGTGGATGTACCTACCCCACATGGACTGCAGCGGTTCAAGAAGGCAGCTCACCACCACCTTCTCAAGGGCAATGAGGGATGGGCAATAAATGCTGGCCTAGCCAGCAGTGCCCACTTCCCAAAAAAAAGACAAGGTATGCTGGCAACATCCAGCTCTACCTCACTACCACCTCTTTCGACTGTTACTAAATTATTAGACTGCTAATCCAACATCCAATACTGGATGAGCAGAAATGTTCTCCAATTAAATACCGGGAATACTAAAGCCATTATTTGCGGTTCCAACTACAAACTCCATTCCCTAGCTACTGGCTTCATCCCTCTCCATTGTAACTGATAGAGGCTGAACCAGTCTATTTGCAACCTTGGTGTCATCTTTGTTCCCATAATGAACTTCCGATCACATATCCAATTCATCACTAAAACCGCCTATTTCCACGTCTGTAACATCGCCTGACTCTGTGCCTGCATCAGCTCTTCTGCTGCTGAAACCCTCATCCATGCCTTTGTTATCTCTAGACTATGACTATTCCAATGTACTCCTGGCTGGCCTTTCATGTTCTACCATCTGAAAACTTGTCATCCAAAATTCTGCTGCCCATATCCTAACTCCAGCAACTAGTCCTGTTGACCCATCACCCTTGTGCTCGCTGACCTACATTGGCTCCCAATTAAGCAATGCCTCAATTTTAATATTCACATCCCCATTTTCAAATCACCGCATGACTTTATGCCTTCTGATATCCATAATCTCCTTCAGCTCTACAACCTCTGGAAGATCTGCGCTCCTCTAATTCTGGCCTCTTGAGCATCCCTGATTTTATTGGTGACTGTGCCTTCAGCTGCCAAGGTCCCGAGCTCTGGAATTCCTTCCCTAAATCTCTCCGCCTCTCTACTCTCTTTCCTCCTTTAAGACGCTCCTTAAAACCTGCTTTTTGGCTTGGTGTCAGTTTTTGTTTGTTGGCAATCCTGTGAAACGCCTTCAGATGTTTTACTATGTTTATGGTGTTCCATAAATACAAGTTGTAGTTGATTGGCAACCATGCCAATATACGAGAGCTAAGAATGAACAAAACGTTCAGTTTGTTAGCCACGTGTGGTTGATTGGGAATCCAGATGTGACTCATTGCATTTTTGATTTGTAAATTCTGAATGAATAAAGGAAACTGTTGTCAGTCATGTGATCGCAGTACTCATTTTCGCACGGCGTATGCACGTGAACTTTAACCTTTGCGCATTTATTGGTGAAATGGTGAGCTGAAAAGCTGAGTGTGCGAATGTTTTTGATCACTTTCTCAACAGGCCACTGAATGGTGGGAGATGTTGAAGTGAAGATACACATGGAGTACATGTACCCCGATTGTGCATCCAGCGTTCTCCACCGAAAGTAGTCTCTGTAGCTTAAATGGAGTTGCCATAGCAACACCAATGGCTAGTCATTGATCTCTACTGATCCACACTGGGTTATAAGAGTCTGGAGATTGGTCCTGTTCATTCACCAAGCACCGTTCCCCACCAAAATCTGTGGATCCCCAACAGTAATGAACATGGGTTTTCTTCCCTTAACTCCCTGAATAAACATCCAATCTGGTTGTTAAGCTCAGTAAAGAGAAAAAAATCTTACATTTCTATAGCCTTTTTCACAACATCGCAAACCACTTTACAATGAAGTATAGTCTCTGTTGGAGGAAATGTTGAGTAGTAAATGCAGCAGCTAATTTGTGCACAGCAATGGAGGGATTTACAAACAAAGTTGAGAATTTTTAAATCTATGCGTTGCTCTACTGGGAGCCAGTGTAGGAATATAGGAGAAGGAGTAGGCCATTCAGCCCATCGAGCCTGCTCCGCCATTCAATACGATCATGGCTGATCATCCACTTCAATGCCTTTTTCCCACACTATTCCCATATCCCCTTATGTCATTTGTGTTTAGAAATCTGTCAATCTCTGCTTTAAACATACTCAATGACTGAGCTTCCACAGCCCTCTGGGGTAGAGAATTCCAAAGATTCACAACCCTCTGAGTAAAGGAATTTCTCCTCATCTCTGTCCTAAGTGGCTTCCCCCTTATTTTGAAATTGTGTCCCCTTGTTCTAGACTCCCCAACCAAGGGAAACATCTTAGCTGCATCTACCCTGTGTATCCCTTTTGTAGGTTTGGAATGAGAGCACCTCTCATTCTTCGAAACTCTAAAAAATACAGGCCTAGTTTCCCCAATCTCTCTTCATAGGACAGTCCCACCATCCCGGGAACAAGTCTGGTGAACCTTTGTTGCACTCCCTCTATGGCAATAATATTCTTCCTAAGGTAAGGGGCTCAGAACTGCACACAGTACTCCAGGTGCGGTCTAACCAAGGTTCTATACAGTTGAAGCAAGACTTCACTACTCCTGTACTCGCATCCTCTTGCGATAAAGGCTAACATACCATTAGCCTTCTTAATTGCTTTCTGCACCTGCATGTTAGCTTTCAGCGACTTATTGACAAGGACACCCAGGTCCCTTTGTACATCTACACTTTCTAATCTCTTATCATTTAAGAAATACTCTGCACATCTATTCCTCCTACCAAAGTGAATAACCTCACATTTTTCCACATTATATTCCATCTGCCATTTTCTTGCCCACTCACTAAGTCTGTCCAAATCCCCTTGAAGCCACTTTGCATCTTTCTCACAACACACATTCCCACCTACTTTTGTGTCATCTGTGAACTTGGAAATACTACATTTAGTCGCCACATCTAAATCATTGATATATATTGTGAACAGCAGAGGCCCAAATACTGATCCCTGCGGTACCCAACTTGTCACAGCCAGCCAACGAAAATGACCCGTTTATTCCTACTCTCTGTTTTCTGTCTGTTAACCAATCTTTAATTCATGCCAGTATATAACCTCCTATCCCATGTGCTTTAATTTTGCTAACCAACCTCCTGTGGGGGACTTTATCAAAAGCCTTTTGAAAATCCAAGTTTACCACGTGCACTGGCTCCCCTTTATCAATTCAGTTTGTAACATCCTCAAAAAAACTCCAACAGGTTCGTCAAACATGATTTTCCATTCATAAATCCATGTTGACTATGCCCAATCAGATCATTATTATCCAAGTGTCCATTTATCACTTCCTTTAGAATAGAGCCAATAGATTCTAGCATTTTCCCACCAACTGATGTAAGTCTAACAGGTCTGTAATTCCCTGTTTTTTCTCTCCCTCCCTTCTTAAATAGTGGGGTGACATTAGCAACCTTCCAATCTGCAGGAACCGCTCCAGATTGGTCAGTGATAGGGGAACGGCACTTGGTGTGAGTTAAGACACGGACAGCAGGGTTTGGATGACCTCAGGTTTACAGAGAGTAGAATATGGGAGACCAGCCAGGAGTGTGTTGGAATAGTCAAGTCTCGGGGTAATGAAGACATGAATGAGGGTTTCAGCAGCAGATCAGCTGAGACAGGGGCAAAGTGGGGTGATGTTACGGAGGTGGAAATAGGTGATCTTAATAATGGTGTTGGACCCATTTTATAAACCAGCCTATGTTTTCCAATTCTTGTTGAATTTTAACTGCGTTGGGTGGTTTATGATCCTCAGGTCAAACTGAACACACACAACCATAAGGCCCTCAACTTTAGCAATATCCCGTTCCATTGCCAACTCTGAAATCTCTGCTCTTTCCAAACTATAGCCTGGAGTCTCATTGTGATCTGCCAGCATACAGGCCAGACCAATTTCCATTTACTCATGTGATTACACTATAATGTTACATCAGCTGTTCTGTCTTTGTGCCGTATTAAAACACTGTAGAATCTTACCTTTATCCTTACACTGGTGGAATTGAGGTCACGATCAGATCAGCCATGATCTGATTGAATGGCAGAGCAGGCTCGAGGGGCCGAGTGGCTCCTAATTTGTATGTTCCTATGACTCACTCCCTCCTCTGCCCCATGGTCCTCCCTCTTCTGTTCAGCCCTGCTCTGCTGAGTGGCCGAGATCGAAAGTGATGAATTAAGTCATGTGAAGCTAAGTAAATGGAATCACTGCCATCTCATCTCAGGATTTCAACCTGACTGAATGGGATCCAGTTATTTCAGTTAATGGTGTGTGGCCAACTCGATGGACTCGAAGCAAATTCACTATATCATATGCAGCGCAGTGAACTGAATCCAGTAAATGAATTATATTGATTTGGCGAGTCAGTGGAATCTCCAGAACCCATCGTGAGTAAATTGAATTGGTTGAAATAGTCAACTAATTATATTATGAATCCATAAATTAATGGAATCCACTGAACGAATTAACATGAGTGGAGTCAATCAAATATGACTCAGTGACTGGAATCCAAACTTTTCCTGCTCTGTCCAGCCCTCCCATGGTTACTCCAGTAAGCTGCCAAAATACTCACTACCCATACCATATTCCCTTCCCTCTCTACTGCTCATTACACCTCAAATATCTCTCCCCACCCCCTCCGAATTGCCAAGTCCTACCTCTGCCAACTACACTCGACTCTCCCGAAACTGTGCCCTGGCCCCACAAGACTCGACCTAGCTACAGAACTGGCCAACACTTTAACAAGCGTTTCTCAAAAACTGACACAACCAACCTCAAAAAACAGCTGACGGGAAAACAGCCCGAAATAGAGAACTTATGTTTCTGCAGTGCCTTATCATTCTTGCCTCAGCATGTCGCAAAGCACTTACAGCCATTGCAGCACTTCTGAAGGGTAGTCACAGGTGCAGGAAATGTGGCAGCCATTCTATGCACAGACAGCAAATGAGATAAATGACTTGTAAAAGAAAATCAGCATTTCTGACAACAGCCTGCAATTATATTGGCGCAGTGGTTAGCACCGCAGCCTCACAACTCCAGCGACCTGGGTTCAGTTCTGGGTACTGCCTGTGCGGAGTTTGCAAGTTCTCCCTGTGGCTGTGTGGGTTTCCTCTGGGTGCTCGGGTTTCCGCCCACATGCCAATGACTTGCAGGTTGATAGGTAAATTGGCCATTGTAAAAAAAAAATGCCCCTAGTGTAGGTAGGTGGTAGGAAGATTGAGGGAAGGTGGGCATGTGAGAGGGGAAAAATGGGATTAATATAGGATTAGTATAAATGGGTGGCTGATGGTCGGCGCGGACTCGGTGGGCCGAAGGGCCTGTTTTGGTGCTGTATCTGTCTATGACACTCTTATAGCTCCTCTAACATAGTAAAATGTCCCATGTTATCAAATATCATTAATACTAATAAATGTTATCAAACAAAATTTGACACCAGTGGCGCAGTGGTTAGCACCGCAGCCTTACAGCTCCAGGGACCCGGGTTCGATTCCGGGTACTGCCTGTGTGGAGTTTGCAAGTTCTCCCTGTGTCTGCGTGGGTTTTCTCCGGGTGCTCCGGTTTCCTCCCACAAGCCAAAAGACTTGCAGGTTGACAGGTAAATTGGCCATTATAAATTGTCACTAGTATAGGTAGGTGGTAGGGAAATATAGAGACAGGTGGGGATGTTTGGTAGGAATATAGGATTAGTATAAATGGGTGGATGATGTTCGGCACAGACTCGGTGGGCCGAAGGGCCTGTTTCAGTGCTGTATCTCTAATCTAATCTAAACCAAGTCACATAAAATCATATGGTCAAAGAAGTAAGTTTTGAGGAATGTCTTAAAGGAAGAAAGAGAGGTAGCGAGGTGGAAGGGTTTAGGAAGTGAGTTCCAGCACCTGTGGGCCTTGGTAACTGAAGGCACGGCCACCATATAGTGGAAGCATTAAAATCAGTGATTTGGAGGAGCTCAGATATCAAGGAGCGTTGTGGGGCTAGAGGAGATTACGGAGAAGGGCAGGGGTGAGTAGATGGAGAGATTGGAAAACAAGGGTGAGAATTTTAAAATTGAGGCATTGCTTAACCGGGAGCCAAAGCAGGTCAGTGAGCACAGGGGTGATGGGGGAATGGGAATTGGTGCGAGTTTAGACATGGGCAGCAGAGCTTTGGATGACCTCAAGTTTACAGAGAGTGCAAGATGGGAGGCCGGCCAGGAGAGTTTTAGTGTAGTCCTCCAGCTATCCATAGTGCAAACAAAATGGTCTGAAATGCACATAAGCGTGTTTTGCAGGAGTGGGGTCGGGGCTCAATCTGGTGACGTCAGATGGAGCTGACTGATATGTCTGCTCTGGAGTTTGCAACCTATTATGCTGTAACTAATTATTAATGTCACTCTTCCCATTTCTCTCCCTGAATGTTGATCCCGCTGGTAGGGACAATGCAGGCGCTCTCCTGGTTACAGCTGAGAAACACAGGGGCCTATAAACAAACTGGAAGCTGCTTTCAAAATTAGAGAAGATTACTGGACACTGCAACCCATCCCCAAACAGGCAATCAGTCCCACCATGCATCACAGTGCTACACAAGAGCAAATCCTAAACATGACCATCATTTTCCAGTCCTCACTGGATACAGGTGTGGTGCTGGATGATTGGCGATTTGCTAACATTGTACTTTTATTTAAAAAGGGAGCGAGGGATAGACTGAATCATTACGGGCCAGTCAGTCTAACCTCACTAGTGGGCAAATTATTGGAATCAATTCTGAGAGAAGGGATCAACTGTCACTTAGAAAGGCACAGGTTAATCAAGGATGAACATCATGGATATGTTAAGGGAAGATCGTGTCTGACCAACTTGATTAAATATTTTGAAGAAGTAACAGGGAAGATAGATGAGGATAGTGCAGTTGATGTGGTCTACATGGATTTTAGCAAGGCTTTTGACAAGGTCCCACATGGCAGACTGGTTTTAAAAAAAAGTCCATGGGATCCAGGGGAACGTATCAAGCTGGGTACAAAATTGGCTCAGTGGCAGGAAACAAAGGGTAATTGTTGACTGGAGGGCTGTTTCCAGTGGTGTTCCGCAGGGCTCAGTACCAGGTCCCCTGCTTTTTGTGGTATACATTAATGTTTTGGACGTAAATGTAGGGGACATGATCAAGAAATTTGCAGACAACACAAAGATTGGCCGTGTGATAGATAGCCAGGAGGATAGCTGTAGGCTGCAGGAAGATATTGATGGTCTGGTCAGATGGGCAGAAAAGTGGCAAATGGAATTCAACCCGGATAAGTGTGAGGTGATGCATTTGGGGAGGTCAAACAAGACAAAGGAATACACGATGAATGGGAGAGGTGTAGAGGAAGTGAGGGACCGTGGAGTGAATGTCCACAGATCCCTGAAGGTAGCAGGATAGGTCGATAAAGTGGTTAATTAGCCGAGGCATAGAATATAAGAGCAGGGAGGTTATGCTGGAACTATATAAAACATTGGTTAGACCACAACTTGAGTACTGTGTGCAGTTCTAGTCACCTCATTACAGAAAGGATGTATTTGCACTAGAGAGGACTGGAAAATTGCACCAATGAGGAAAGATTGGATAGGCTGGGGTTGTTCCCCTTGGAACAGAGAAGGCTGAGGGGCGATTTGATTGAAATGTGCAACGTTGTGAGGGGCCTGGATAGAGTGGAGGTGAAGGGTCTATTTACATTAGCAGAGAGGTCAGTGACGAGGGGGCATAGATTTAAAATGATTGGTAGGATTAGAGGGGAGATGAGGAAACACTTTTTCACTCAGAGGGTGGTGGGGGTCTGGAACTCACTGCCTGAAAGGGTAGTTGAGGCAGAGACCCTCAACTCATTCAAAAGGAGTCTGGATATGCACCACAGGTGCTGTAAGCTGCAGGGCTACAGAACAAATGCTGGAAAGTGTGATTATGTGGGTGGCTCTTTCTTTACGGCCGGCGCAGACATGATGGGCCAAGTGGCCTCTTTCTGTGCCATAAACTTTCTGTGATTCTATGGGTATGTCAGTGTAAATATTCCCCCACATCTCAGTAAGGAATATTGGCCTGGTGGGGGGGGGGGTGGTGGGGTGCGGTGGGGGTTGAGGTGAAGGGTGCAGCACACATTTATCAGGATGATACTGGGCTATAAGGACAGGTTGCATAGGCTGGGCTCACCTTCCCTTCATTATGGAAAATTCAAGGGTGATCTAATTGAGGTGTTGAAGATGATTTTAGAAGTTGATAGGATAGATAGAGAGAAAGCATTTCCTCTTGTGGGCAGGGTCCAGAACAAGGGAACATCATGTTAAAATTAGAGCCAGGCCGTTCAGGGGTGATGTCAGGAAAAGGGTAGAGGAAATCCGGAATTCGCTCCCCCCAGAAAGCTGCAGAGTCTGGGGATCAGTGGAACATTTCAAGCCTGAGGCTGATAGATTTTTGTCCGACAAGGGTATTAAGGGTTATGGACAGATCCACCATGATCCAACTGAATGGCAGAGCAGGCTTGAGGGGCTGAATGGCCTCCTCCAGCTCCTATGTTGCTATATCAAGTGAACACAGCACCGTTCCATATCCACTCCTTTCTTTTATTTCCAAGCCCTGATAATTCTGTAGGTGCAGAAACGGGAGGAACATCCTCTTTATCACATGAAAAAGCATCCACAGCTCGTGCTGGGGGGAATAAGTCTTCACATAAAACAACTGTTCCCCATCCCACCTGGAGCTGTATATTCTCCAGGGAGATATATAGAAACAGATAGAAACCCAGGCCATTTAGGAAGGAAAATCTGAGAACTTCTGTCTGATCTGTCCTCGGTGATTGACCAGGAGATCACTCTAGTCCTGATGATTCCTTGCAGAGACTGTCTTTTGTAAGAGATGATCTCCACTGCTGCCATATACAGGGCCAGCTCTCGCCTAAAGAAATTCGGTGAATCAGCAAGAGCCTGCACCCTGTTCCAGAGGTTCACTATTCTGTGGGAAAAGACCCACCTCCTGACATCTAACCTAGATCTGGCCTTGCACCACTTAAAATTGTGATCCTGGTCTTCCTTAAACTATTTAATGGGAACAAACTGAACACAAACACAATCTATTCCATTCATGGTCTAATAAACCTCAGTCAGATCACCCGCAAGTCTGTGCTTCCCTCAAGTGTAGAGTACCAGCTCTTTTAGCCTCTCTTGATAACTGAATTAAAAGGTTAATGTGAACTCTTTGCGTTTTCTCTTTAGGGGAATATTTTATTAGCAGCCGACACTGAATTTGATCAACAGCACTGGCTGGAGATGCTGCAGGAATCTGGAAAGGTGTAAGTACAGAGAAGCACCATTGGCAGCTGAATGCCACATCACACAGATTGCAAAAAAAAATAACGGGGGACAGGATAAATTTAAACAAATGAACTAATTTTCACGATGAAAAGAAGGCACAGAGGGACTTCAGGGCAAGATTGCAATTTAATAATCTTTGCTTCTAAAAGTTCCTGGCAGTTAGCCAGCTCCCTGGAGGGTCACACATGGCCACAGTGACCTCATTCACAATGCTGATGGGCTAGTGCTTCCTACTGTCAGTGTTAGTCTGTCAGCAGCAAGGTGAAAGGGAAGAGAAAACAGAAAGAGGTGGTATTTATATAGCACACGTTTAAAAGCACTTTGCATCCACTTCACTTTTTGTGATGTAGACACTGTTGTAATGTAGGAATTGCAACAGTCAGCTTGCACACAGAAAGATTCCACACATCAATTTGATAATGACCAGATAATTTTTTTTTTCTCGCAATGTTGGTTCAGCTAATATTGATAAAGATTGGCCAGCAGGGACTCCCCTGGTATTCTTCAAATAGTGCCATGGAATCTTTTACAGCCACCTGAGAGGGCAGACGGGTCTCGGTTTAGCCCTTCTTCCGAAAGCCAGCATCTCTGACAGTGCAACACTCCCTCAGCACTGCACCGTGAGTGTCAACCTGGATTTTATGTTCAAGTGTCCGGAGTAGAACCTTCTGAACCTAGACAGAAGAGCAATTCCCACTGAGCCACAGTATGCAGAAACAAGGGCCCCAATATTTGGCATGGGGGGGAAATCACAGATCATTACACTGAGGAGAGGCTGCGATTAGCTCGTGGGGGTGCTAGAGGGGCTCTGCAGCACTCCTGTTCCTCCTGGCCCACAAGCAGTGCTCTAAAAGGCAGGTAGCTTCTGCAGCCAGTTGCTCCCCTTTCTGTTTCACTGCGGAGCTTCCTAAGCCTTGGGAAGCCCAGCTGGCAACTGTTACATTTAAATCAAGCTCCAACTGCACAGTGTTAATGAAGTGTCCCAATTCTCCAAGACGGCAAACCTCTGCTATGAAAATGGTGGCAGATGGGTCCACAGAGGGTTGGTAGACCTCCTCCCACCCATTATGGGATATCAAGGCCAATATGTTAATGATTTTGACATACAGATAGCCCAGATCCAATCTTCCGTCTTAGCCTTGCCCTCCCTAACACGATATCAGTTATCCTGCAGTCTCTGGCACGACTGCACAATTTAATGCCGGTCAGGATTCAGTTGGGTGCAGTTGGCCCATGACTGAAACTGCATGGGTTTAAATTCAGGTCCCAGAGCTGAATGGCTGACCTGCAGATAATGAGCAGACCTCCTGTGGCCTTGCTCACCATAAGTTGGAAGACACGGTGGCCTCAAAATTGGATTCCCTGTGCAAAGCTAGCACGCGCTCAGTCTGCAGCACGAGTGTGGTGCCTGCCATGATTGGTTGGGGGCCCCTCCAGTTCAAGTGTGGTCCGATTTCAAGGCTATTGTTTCCGAAAGGCGGTAACGATAGACCGAGCACAATATATGATCCTGCGGCCAAGGTGGATCCGTGTTTGAGCCGGCCTGTATCTTTAAATCCACATAATGTATTTGGGTTTAAAAACAAAAGTCTCCACTCCAACAGAGTTTAATTGCGAATGGCCAGAGAATTAGAATATTACAGCGCAGTACAGGCCCTTCGGCCCTCGATGTTGCGTCGATCATCTGACCTACACTATTCCATTTACATCCATATGTCTATCCAATGACCACTTAAATGCCCTTAAAGTTGGCGAGTCTACTACTGTTGCAGGCAGGGCGTTCCACGCCCCTACTACTCTCTGCGTAAAGAAACTACCTCTGACATCTGTCCTATATCTTTCACCCCTCAACTTAAAGCTATGTCCCCTCGTGTTTGCCATCCTCATCCGAGGAAAAAGACTCTCACTATCCACCCTATCTAACCCTCTGATTATCTTGTATGTCTCTATTAAGTCACCTCTCCTCCTCCTTCTCTCTAACGAAAACAACCCCAAGTCCCTCAGCCTTTCCTCGTAAGACCTTCCTTCCATACCAGGCAACATCCTAGTAAATCTCCTCTGCACCCTTTCCAAAGCTTCGACATCCTTCCTGTAATGCGGTGACCAGAACTGCACGCAATACTCCAGGTGCGGCCTCACCAGAGTTTTGTACAGCTGCATCATGACCCCGTGGCTCTGAAACTCGATCCCCCTACTAATAAAGGCTAACACACCATATGCCTTCTTAACAGCCCTATTAACCTGGGTAGCAACTTTCAGGGATTTATGTACCTGGATACCAAGATCTCTCTGCTCATCTACACTACCAAGAATCTTCCCATTAGCCCAGTGCTCTGCATTGCTGTTACTCCTTCCAAAGTGAATCACCTCACACTTCTCCGCATTAAACTCCATTTGCCATCTCTCAGCCCAGCTCTGCAGCCTATCTATGTCCCTCTGTACCCTACAACACCCTTCGACACTATCCACAACTCCACCGACCTTCGTGTCATCCGCAAATTTACTAACCCACCCTTCTACACCCTCATCCAGGTCGTTTATAAAAATGACAAACAGCAGTGGCCCCAAAACAGAACCTTGCGGTACACCACTAGTAACTAAACTCCAGGATGAGCATTTGCCATCAACCACCACCCTCTGTCTTCTTTCAGCTAGCCAATTTCTGATCCAAAGCTCTAAATCACCTTCAACCCCATACTTGCGTATTTTCTGCAATAGCCTACCGTGGGGAACCTTATCAAACGCCTTACTGAAATCCATATACACCACATCCACGGCTTTACCCTCATCCACCTGTTTGGTCACCTTCTCGAAAAACTCAATAAGGTTTGTGAGGCACGACCTACCTTTCACAAAACCGTGCTGACTATCGCAAATGAACTTATTCTTTTCAAGATGATTATAAATCCTGTCTCTTATAACCTTTTCCAACATTTTACCCACAACCGAAGTAAGGCTCACAGGTCTATAATTACCAGGGCTGTCTCTACTCCCCTTCTTGAACAAGGGGACAACATTTGCTATCCTCCAGTCCTCCGGCACTACTCCTGTCGACAATGACGACTTAAAGATCAACAACAACGGCTCTGCAATCTCCTCCCTGGCTTCCCAGAGAATCCTAGGATAAATCCCATCTGGCCCAGGGGACTTATCTATTTTCACTCTTTCCAAAATTGCTAACACCTCCTCCTTGTGAATCTCAATCCCATCTAGCCTAGTAGGCTGTATCTCAGTAATCTCCTCGGCAACATTTTCTTTCTCTACTGTAAATACTGACGAAAAATATTCATTTAACGCTTCCCCTATCTCCTCTGATTCCGCACACAACTTCCCACTACTATCCTTGATTGGCCCTGTTCTAACTCTTATCATTCGTTTATTCCTGATATACCTATAGAAAGCCTTAGGGTTTTCTTTGATCCTATCCGCCAATGACTTCTCGTGTCCTCTCCTTGCTCTTCTTAGCCCTCCCTTTAGATCCTTCCTGGCTAGCTTGTAACTCTCAAGCGCCCTAACTGAGCCTTCACGTCTCATCCTAACATAAGCCGCCCTCTTCCTCTTGACAAGCGCTTCAACTTCTTGAGTAAACCACGGCTCCCTTGCTCGACAACTTCCTCCCTGCCTGACAGGTACATACTTATCAAGGACACGCATTAGCTGCTCCTTGAATAAGCTCCACATTTCGTTTGTGCCCATCCCCTGCAGTTTCCTTCCCCATCCTACACATCCTAAATCTTGCCTAATCGCGTCATAATTTCCTTTCCCCCAGCTATAATTCTTGCCCTGCGGTATATACCTGTCCCTGCCCATCGCTAAGGTAAACCTAACCGAATTGTGATCACTATCGCCAAAGTGCTCACCTACATCTAAATCAAACACCTGGCCGGGTTCATTACCCAGTACCAAATCCAATGTGGCATCGCCCCTGGTTGGCCTGTCCACATACTGTGTCAGAAAACCCTCCTGCACACACTGGACAAAAACAGACCCATCTAAAGTACTCGAACTATAGTATTTCCAGTCAATATTTGGAAAGTTAAAGTCCCCCATAACCACTACCCTGTTACTCTCGCTCCTGTCGAGAATCATCTTCGCTATCCTTTCCTCTACATCTCTGGAACTATTCGGAGGTCTATAGAAAACTCCCAACAGGGTGACCTCTCCTCTCCTGTTTCTAACCTCGGCCCAGACTACCTCAGTAGACGAGTCCTCAAACGTCCTTTCTGCCGCTGTAATACTTTCCTTGATTAACAATGCCACACCCCCCCCTCTTTTACCCTCTTCTCTGTTCTTTCTGAAACATCTAAATCCCGGAACCTGCAACATCCATTCCTGCCCCTGCTCTACCCATGTCTCCGAAATGGCCACAACATCAGGATCCCAGGTACCAACCCATGCTGCAAGCTCACCCACCTTATTCCGGATGCTCCTGGCGTTGAAGTAGACACACTTTAAACCAAGTTCTTGCTTGCCAGTGCCCTCTTGTGTCCCTGTAACCTTATCCCCTACCTCACTACTCTCAACAGCCTGTACACTGGCACTGCAATTTAGGTTCCCATTCCCCTGCTGATTTAGTTTAAACCCCCCCGAAGAGCACTAACAAATCTCCCCCCCAGGATATTGGTACCCCTCTGGTTCAGGTGAAGACCATCCTGTTTGTAGAGGTCCCACCTACCCCAGAAAGAGCCCCAATTATCCAGGAAACCAAAACCCTCCCTCCTACACCATCCCTGCAGCCACGTGTTCAACTCCTCTCTCTCCCTATTCCTCTCTTCGCTAGCACGTGGCACAGGCAACAACCCAGAGATAACAACTCTGGTTGTTCTCGCTCTAAGCTTCCACCCTAGCTCCCTGAATTTCTGCCTTAAATCCCCATCCCTCTTCCTACCTATGTCGTTGGTGCCTATGTGGACCACGACTTGGGGGTGCTCCCCCTCCCCCTTAAGGATCCCAAAAACACGATCGGAGACATCACGTACCCTGGCACCTGGGAGGCAACACACCAACCGTGAGTCTCTCTCGTTCCCACAGAGATGTGCTTTAAAGTTTCTAAACACACAGCATGAAATCACCTTTTTCTCTCTCTCTTACATTGAAGTGTGACAGATGCTGTGATCGTTTGATACCAGCTTGACTGGATGCTGTCACACTGAACTTGCTTTCCTCTTCTCTCCACAGAACCTGGCAGAACGCCCAGCTAGGGGAAGCGATGATCGGAAGCCTGGAAGCACAAGGCCTGCAGCTCGCTAAGGAGAAGCAAGAGTACTTAGGTCAGTCATGAATCAGAAGCCAGGATTGATTCAGAGCTGACAGGGCACGAGGCTCGGGAGAGTTGAGTCGGCTGAAAAAATGGCTGACGCTGAAAAACCCCGTTCATTGGTTTGGAGAGGTTGATGTCAGCTGTGCTCAGCAGCTGCTTCCAATTGCTAAATATAATTGGGTAATGTGCAGTGCGCTCCCCTTGGACACTGAGTAAATTGGAAAGCACAGAGTTTACTGCCTCGTGATCACTGCACACTAATTTGTTCAAGTCTCCTGACGCCCACCTTCTTCAAATTGGCTGCTCACCTCGGTGCCATTTTAGAGAATTTAATTGAATTGCCCTCTTGGTTCAGCCTTGTTTTGGGGTTTATTACCCTCTCCTACTCGCCCCCCACCTCCACCGGCATCAGACCCCAGAGTAGGGTTGGCAACCATCCAGGATTGCCCTGGAGTGTCATGGAAATGATGATTATTCTCCAGGAGATTAGCTCGCAGGAAAAATCACAGGGGTGTTAACAAATTGTGTTTTTAAAAGGATATCTTTGGTCCCTTTCGTCTATTCATTAGCAAAATATTAAAGGTGGCAAATAAAGGCTGCTCGACTGAGTGTCAAGAATCATCCAATTGGCTGGGGAGGCGTGGCAGAGTGAGGGTGGACATGTCAATTGACCAATGGGGAGAGTGTGGGGGCGGGGCAGTTGGAGGCAGGAGGTCAGATGATGCCCCCTGCAGGAATATGTCCAACCAGAGTTGACCACCCTGCCCCCGATCTGCCAGCTCAGTGACCATGTTTCCACCCCCATCACCTTTCCCTCCCACCTCTACACACAAGAAGCATTTTAAAGCAATCCTCCTGTTGGACAGTACGCAAACTAAGTGGGCATCAGACATGAGTTTGTAAAATTGAATTGAAATGTTAACATTCTTATGTCTGTTCAAATTGCTTTTCTGGTTCCAGTTGGAAGGAGATTCAAAGTAACTTCTCAAAAGTGCTTGGATAAATACTGAAGGGATAGGATTTGCAGGGCTATAGGGGGAAAGAACAGGGGAGTGGGACTAATTGGATAGTCCTTTCAAAGAGCTAGCATTGGCATGATGGGCTGCATGTCCGCTTTGCTGTATTATTCTATGAAAAAAGCTTTTTAATCCATGGGTTTTCCTTCCTTTGGACTCACTACGGAGAAAGGAGAAACTTTCAGAAGAAATTATCATTTTGGAGGCTGAAAGCGGGTTTGCCAGGCAACTTTGGCAGAGTCTTGGCAGTGTCTGGGGAAAACCAGCAAATCCTTTCATTGTTGATAACTCTTTGCATATCGCTATCATCGAGCTTGACCACACAGGTGCCCTCAGTATATTTTTTAAATGTATTCTCGGGAGGTGGGCATTCCTGGCAAAGCTGGCATTTGTTGCCCATCCCTCCTACAAGTGATAAAAGTAAAATACTGCTGGAGATCTGAAATAAAAACAAGAAATGCTGGAAATACTCAGCAGGTCTGGCAGCATCTGTGGAGAGAGAAACAGAGTTAACGTTTCAGGTCACTGACCCTTCTACTTGCTGGGACACTTCAGAGGGCAGTTAAGCGTCAATCACATTGCTATGGGTCTAGAGTCACATAGGCCAGACTGGGAAAGCATGCCGATTTTTTTTGCATTCATTCACGGGATGTGGGCACCGCTGGCAAGGCCAACATTTATTGCCCACCCGTAATTGCACTTGAGAAGGTGGCAGTGAGCCGCCTTCTTGAACTGCTGCAGTCCGTGTGGTTTAGGTACACCCATAGTGCTATTAGGAAGAATGTTCCAGCATTTTAACCCAGTGACAGTGAAGGAACAGCGATATAGTTCCGAGTCAGGATGGTGTCTGACTTTAATCTCTAATGTTCTTTAGGGAAGGAAATCTGCCATCCATACCTGGTCTGGCCTACGCGTGACTCCAGACCCCCAGCAATGTGGTTAACTCTTAAATGCCCTTGTAATGGCCTAGCAAGCCACTCGTTTGTATCGAACTACTACAACAAAAGTCTAATGAAAATATAATAGGATGGACTGTCCAGCATCAACCTCGGCACCAGACACAATAAAAGCACATCCGGCCCAGTCCTCCTGACTAACAACTGGGGGCTTGTGCCAAGGTTTGGAGAGCTGTCCCACAGATTAGTCAAGCAACAGCCTGACATAGTCATACTCATGGAATCATACCTTACAGACAATGTCCCAGACACTGCCATCACCATCCCTGGGTATGTCCTGGCAGGACAGATCCAGCAGAGGTGGCAGCACAGTGGTATACAGTAGGGAGGGAGTTGCCTGGGAGCCCTCAACATCAACTCCGGACCCCATGAAGTCTCATGGCATCAGGTCATACATGGGCAAGGAAACCTCCTGCTGATTACCACCTACCATCCTCCCTCAGCTGATGAATCAGTACTCTTCCATGTTGAACACCACTTGGAGGAAGCACTGAGGGTGCCGAGGGCACAGAATGTACTCTGGGTGGGGGACTTCAATGTCCATCATCATGAGTGGCTCAGTAGCACCACTACTGACCGAGCTGGCCAAGTCCTAATGGACATAGCTGCTAGACTGGGTCTGCGGCAGGTGGTGAGGGAACTAACAAAAGGGAAAAACATACTTGACCTCGTCCTCACCAGTCTACCTGTCGTAGATTGGTAGGAGTGAGCACCGCACAGTCCTTGTGGAGACAAAGTCCCATCTTCACATTGAGGATGCCCTCCACCATGTTGTGGGGCACAACCACCGTGCTAAATGGGATAGATTTCCAACAGATCTAACAATGCAAAACTGGGCATCCATGAGGCGCTGTGGGCCATTAACAGCAGCAGAATTGTACTCAACCACAATCTGTGACCTCATGGCCCGGCATATCCCCCACTCTAACATTACCATCAAGCCAGGAGACCAACCCTGGTTCAATGAAGAGTTCAGGACGGCATGCCAGGAGCAGCACCAGGCATAACTCAAAATGAGGTGTCAACCCGGTGATGCTACAAAACAGGACTACTTGCGTGCCAAACGATAGACAGAGCTAAGCGATCCCATAACCAATGGATCAGATCTAAGCTCTGCAATCCTGTCACAGCCAGTCATGAATGGTGGTGGACAATTATACAACTAACAGGAGGAAGAGGCTCCACAAATATCCCCCATCATCAATGTGCAAAAGACAAGGCTGAAGCATTTGCATTCATCTTTAGCCAGAAGTGCCGAGTTGATGATCCATCTCGGCCTCCTCTTGAAGTCCCCACCATCACAAATGCCAGTCTTCAGCCAATCCGATTCACTCCATGTGATATCAAGAAACGACTGAAAGCACTGGATACTGCAAAGGTTATGAGCCCTGACAATATTCCGGCAATAGTACTGAAGAACGGTGCTGCAGAACTATCTGCGCCCCTAGCCAAGCTGTTCCAGTACAGCTACAACATTGGCATCTACCTGGCAATGTGGAAAATTGCCCAGGTATGTCCTGTACACAAAAATCAGGACAAATCCAACCCAGCCAATTACTGCCCTATCAGTCTATGGTCGATCATCAGTAAAGTGATGGAAGGTGTCTTCTACTGCACTATCAAGTGGCACTTACTCAGCAATAACCTGCTCACTGACGCTCAGTTTGGGTTGTGCCTCAACGTGAAGACAGAACTTCATCTTCACAAGGACTGTGCAGTGGTCACTCCTACCAATACTGTCATGGACAGATGCATCTGTGACAGCTAGATTGGTGAGGATGAGGTCAAGTAGGTTTTTCCCTCTTGTTGGCTTCCTCACCACCTGCCGCAGACCCAGTCTAGCAGCTATGTCCTTTAGGATTGGCCAGCTCGGTCAGTAGTGGTGCTACTGAGTCACTCTTGGTGATGGACATTGAAATCTCCCATCCAGTGTACATTCTCTGTCTTGCTATCCTTAGTCCTTCTTCCAAGTGATGTTCATCATGGAGGAGCACTGATTCATCAGCTGAGTTATACGGCACAGAAACAGGCCCTTCGGCCCATCATGTCTGTGCTGGCCATGAAGCACCTAACTATTCTAGTCCCATTTTCCAGCACTTGGCCCTTTAGCCAAACTATGCTATGGCATTTCAAGTGCTCATCTAAATACTTCTTAAATGTTGTGAGGGTTTCTGCCTCTACCACCTCTTCAGGCAGTGTATTCCAGATTCCAACCACCCTTTGGGTGAAAATATTTTTCCTCAAATCCCCTCTAAATCTCCTGCCTCTTACCTTAAATCTATGCCCCCTGGTTATTGACACCTCCGCTAAGGGAAAAAGTTTCTTCCTATCTAACCTATCAATGCCCCTCCTAATTTTGTACACCTCAATCAGGTCCCCCCTCAGCCTTCTCTGCTCTAAGGAAAACAACCCTAGACTTTTCAGTTTCTTTTCATAGCTGAAATGCTCCAGCCCAGGCAACATCCTGGTGAATCTCCTCTGCACCTTCTCCAGTACAATCACATCCTTCCTATAGTGGGGTGACCAGAACTGTACACAGTACTCCAGCTGTGGCCTAACTAGCATTTTATACAGCTCCATCACAACCACCCTGCTCTTATATTCTATGCCTCGGCTAATAAAGGCAAGTATCCCATATGCCTTCCTAACCACCTTATCTACTGCCTTCAGTGATCTATGGACAAGTACACCAAAGTCCCTCTGACCCTCTGTACTTCCTACGGTCCTACCATCCATTGTATATTCACTTGCCTTGTTAGTCCTCCCAAAATGCATCACCTCACACTTCTCAGGATTAAATTCCATTTGCCACTGCTCTGCCCATCTTACCAGCCCATCTATATCGTCTTGTAATCTCAGGCTTTCCTCCTCACTATTTACGACACCACCAATTTTCGTGTCATCTGCGAACTTACTGATCATACCTCCTATATTCACGTCGAAATCATTAATGTACACTACAAACAGCAAGGGTTCCAGCACCGATCCGTGCAGTACACCACTGGTCACAGGCTTCCAATTGCAAAAACAACCCTCGACCATCACCCTCTGCCTCCTGCCACTAAGCCAATTTTGGACCCAATTTGCCAAATTGCCCTGGATCCCATTTCCCATGCAGGACCTTATCAAAAGCCTTACTGAAGTCCATATATACTACATCAACTGCTTTACCCTCATCACCTCCTCGAAAAATTCAATCAAGTTTGTTAGACACGATCTCCCCCTGACAAAGCCATGCTGACTATCCTTGACTAATCCCTGCCTCTCCAAGTGGAGATTAATCCTGTCCCTCAGAATTTTTTCCAATAGTTTCCCTACCACTGATGTTAGACTCACCGGCCTGTAATTACCTGGTTTATCCCTGCTCCCCTTCTTGAATAATGGTACCACATTTGCTGTCCTCCATCCTCTGGTACCTCTCCTGTGGCCAGAGAGGATTTGAAAATTTGTGTCAGAGCCCCTGCTATCTCCTCCCTTGCCTCATATAACAGCCTGGGATACATCTCATCTGGGCCTGAGGAATTGTCCACTTTTAAGCCCACTAAAACAGCTAATACTTCCTCCCTTTCTATACTAATATGTTCAAGTATATCACAATCCCCCTCCCTGAGGTGGGGCAGTCGGTGGTAATCAGCAGTAGGTTTCCTTGCCCATGTTTGACCTGATGCCATGAAACTTCATGGGGTCTGTTGATGTTGAGGACTCCCAGGGAAACTCCCTCCCTACTGTATATCACTGTGCCACCACCACTGCCAGTGGGACAGGACATACTCTGGGATGGTGATGGAGGGAAGAATCTTGAACATTAGTTTCCTTCTCTAAAGGAGATTAGTGAAGCAGTTGGGCATTTACTACAATCCAATAGCTTCATGGTCACTTTTATTGATAACATCTTTTGGGTCAAAATTTTTTAACTTAATTAGCCCTGGTAGGATTTGAATGAGATTGCTAGTCCACTAAAATGATCACTACTGTACTGTACACTGAACACTAATGTTTGCCATTTAAAGGAAAATTGGAAATGGAGTTTTTTTTATTGCTTTTGGTTAAGTAGCGTCTGTTGATATGTGCTGTGGGACCTGGGATTGGTACGGGGATTCTTTGTTAAGGGGACACTGCGGCAGTTAACTAACGGGTTGTGTGTGGATGTGATTTTTCAGACAAATTAATGGAAGAGACTGAAGAACTTTGCCTGCAGCGAGAGCAGAAAGAGGTGAGTGGAACCAATAAAGATGGGAGCTGTGCAAAGTGCCTCTAACTTTCAATTCCTGTACTAGACCCTTGGCAATGTCAGTGTTCTCTCTCTCTCACTCTCTTTCCCCCTACACCCTGTTTTGCTCTTTTTTTTCTCTTGTTGCTTTTCCTTTCTTTCTTTCTTTCTTTCTTTCTTTCTCCTCTTTCTCTTTCACCCCTTTCATCTCCTTTTTCTTTCTCTGTCTCTCCCTTTTCAGTTTAGTTTGCAGACATTGCAACCATTATCTAATTTCTGTTGATTCAGTTTCTTAGGGAGGGGTAGAAGGTTCTGTAAATGTATATTGTGTTCAATAGGCATTTGTAAAAATCCTCAGTGAGTTAAGAAATGGTTGTAAGTGTGTGAAGTTGGTGGGGTCAGCGTCTGTCCGATGTGTGATATTGACATGTGGGTTAGGCCAGTGGTCTGAATTTATGTGACTTTTAATCCAATTGCAGGAACTGGAGCGACTAAATCAAGTCCTTGAGGTGGAGAAAAACAAGATTGAGGAAATGGTCCAGGATTTGAAGTCAGAGCAGGAACAGATAAAGAGGTAAAGGGGTAAGAGGGTGAGGGAACAGACGGGCTTTAACCGATCGGCTCTGTGACTTGTATCATCAACTCTGGTCGGACATCTTCTTGGAGTGTCATCACCTGACTTCCTACCTTGAACTGCTCCGCCCCCAAGCTCACATCATTGGTTGCCTGACATCTACCCTTGTGGTGGCCCACCTTCCCAGCCAATCAGATAAGTGAACAGACCCTTCATTGCCCAACTGGATGATTCCTGCCTCTCAGTTAAACAGCCTTTTTTCCTCTCTCTAATATCTTTAAAGCTGATGAAAATGTTCATAGAAAATCTTTGAAAGGCACAGTTTTTTAATCATCCCTATGATTTTTCCCCTGGGGTTGCTCAGCTGTCCTCATATCTCTGTCTTTGGCTTGGTGTCAGTTTTTGCCTGACAGCGCCCCTGTGAAGTGCTTTAGGATGTTTTTC
Organism: Heterodontus francisci; assembly: GCF_036365525.1. NCBI lineage: Eukaryota > Metazoa > Chordata > Chondrichthyes > Heterodontiformes > Heterodontidae > Heterodontus > Heterodontus francisci. Next base: position 117,296,343 of record NC_090379.1, read on the forward strand.
CTATATTAAAGGCTTTATATAAATGCTATTTGTTCTTATTAAATCAATTCCTGATGGCTCATGTCCAGGGTCAATGGCTGATATTTATTTGTCCGACAAATCGATTGTTATTTCATAATGTGGCTTGGCCACCATTCTCCTAAAACCACCAAGAAACAGATCATCTGATCATTCATTCATGTGCTCTTTGTGGCATTGCACTACGTACAAATTGGTTGCCAGGTTTTCCCACATCACTGCAGTGCCTATACTAGGGTTGGGGGGGGAAATCGTTCATAAATTTCACTAATCATTCATCCTGAGGATGGGATTGTGATAAGGCGCTATATAAATGCAGAGGCATTTCTGTTTGTATCTTTTCTTGGGTTTGCTGTGTGTTCTTGGTTTCAGGGAGCTGGAGATGACGGTAAGCTCGCTGATGGGAGTGGAAGAGGAAAAGAAACACCTGCACCAGCTATCGGAAACCCTGCAAAACAACTTAGAGGTGAGGGTTTGAAATAGGGTGGAGTGGTGATGGTGAGCAGTGCCACATGATGGGACAGCATACGTGCTGCTGCTCAGGTACACTGTGTGTGTCTGCCCTTGATTCTTCCTGCCTTAGGAGCATAGCTGAGATAATTTTTTTTTGTCTAATATCATCTTTGGCTCAGTGGTAGCACTCTCATCTCTGACGTGGAAGGTTGTGCGTTCAAATCCCACTCCAGGTGCAAGCCCAAAATCTGGGCTGGTGCTTGCAGTGAAGGAGTACTGGGGAAGCAGTAAATCTAAAGTTAAAATGGTAGGTGTAGTTTTATTACTGTACTGGTAGGACAACAGGGATTGCTAGATGTAAAAGGCCCATGTAGTTCACCTTCCACCATCCTGGTTGTCACATGTTACAATGATAATGGAGTTATTGACTGATTACTGTAATCAATCTGTATTAATGAGTCTACACCAGACCCAGACATGAGGGGAGCAAAACCCCAGGTGCTGGAGAGCTTTGGGAACCATAGGTCCAAATCACCTGTACCTCCCAAACATATAACACTCACCACATCATGTTTCAAATTACTCAGATATTGGGTCCTGAAATGTTAATTTCTAAATGAACTCTAGCTACTTGTATTTGAATGAATCCATGCTGACTGTTTCCACCATCTCCCGAGCGAGCCTCTTCCATGGATTAACCATTCACTGATATCTGAGAAATGTAGGAACAGGTGGAGGCCACTCGGCCCCTCGAGCCTGCTCTGCCATTCAGTTAGATCATGGCTGATCTGTATTTTAACTCCACCTACCCACCTTGGTCCTGCAACCCTAAATACCCTGAACAAAAATCGATCAAACTCAGTTTTGACATTTTCAATTGACCCCCTGCCTCAATAGTTGTCAGGGTGAGAGAGTTCCAGATTTCCACTATCCTTTGTGTGAAGAAGTCTTTCCTGACATCAACCCTGAATGGCCTCGCTCTAATTTTAAGGTTATCCTCCTTGTTCTGGACTCCCCTACCCACCACTCCCCATCCCCACCAACCAGAGGAAATAGGGTAGATACGGATATCAAATCCTGTAATTATCTTAAACACCTCAATTAGATCAGCCCATAATTTTCTATATGCAAATGAAAGAAGCTTAGTCTGTGCAACGTGTTCTCATAATTTAACCCTTTTCGCCTGGTGTGATTCTGTTGAATCTGCACTGCACCCACTACCAGGCCAGTAGTTTTAATTATTAGTGATTGGTGCCCATTATTGGTGTGCGCAGAAGAAAAATCACTGGGAAATTGTGTTTTATTCTGAAGGTGTATCCTCCTTGGTTGGTTCTCCCCCTGCCATTGAGAGGAACCCTAATTTGGGGGGAGCATTGGGAATCTGGCTGAAGGTTAGCCCCCGAGTGTGTGCCCGTGATGACCTGTTGGTTTTTCTACTCGCCTCCCAGTCCCTGTCTCAGGAAAAGCAGAGGACCTTGGGGAAGCTGCAGGACAGCGAGCACCAAGCTCAGCAACTGACCAGCCAGAATGAGCAGCTCTCGCAATCCAGCGGAACATTCCGGGCCATTCTGCAGCAAATCGAGGAGGACATGAAGAAACTGCAGGATGAGAAAGCTCTTGCTGAGGAAAGGTGAGAAGAAGAGACTGGGATGCCAGTTTTAGAAGGGACAAGGATGGGGGAAGAGTGTGTGCGAGCTGCCATTAGCATGTGGAAAGCCCAGGGAGTCTGATCTGAATGGCCCAGGCCTCGTTGACATGATAGTTTTTTTTTTAGAGATACAGCACTGAAACAGGCCCTTCGGCCCACCGAGTCTGTGCCGACCATTAACCATCCATTTATACTAATCCTACACTAATCCCATATTCCTACCACATCCTCACCTGTCCCTATATTCCGCTACCACCTACCTATACCTGTTGCTATATTCTGCTACCACCTACCTATACTAGGGGCAATTTATAAAGGCCAATTTACCTATCAACCTGCAAGTCTTTTGGCTGTGGGAGGAAACCGGAGCACCCGGAGGAAACCCACGCGGACACAGGGAGAACTTGCAAACTCCACACAGGCAGTACCCAGAATTGAACCTGGGTCGCTGGAGCTGTGAGGCTGCGGTGCTAACTACTGCGCCACTGTGCTGCCCAGGCCCTAAGCTCTGGAATTCCCTCCCTAAACCTCTCCACCTTTCTATCTCTCTGCCCCCTCTCTCCTTTAAGGCTCTCCTTAAAACCTACTACTTTGACCAAGCTTTTGGTCACCTGACCTAATGTCTCCTTATGTAGCAGTGTGAATTTTTGTTAATGCCTCCGTGAACTCCTTGGAGCATTTTATTCTGCTAAAGATGCTATATAAATGAAAGTTGTTGGTGCCGATGCTGCTGATGATCAGATCCCAGTGCCTGGCTAATGCTCAGGAGTGGCAATTTGGTGGCAGTTAGTGGGAGGACAGGCAAAGGGCAGGGGGCTTCCAATGCAGTGTAGAGGCGTAGTGGAGGTGCGGGGAATTCCAGACCTGTTCCTACAGGCCCACAAGGATTTCTGCCAGAAGTACATTTTTACAATGTACCCTGGCCTCTCCTGGCCAGCTGGTTTCTTCTGCTGTGTGTCACCTGACTCAGCATGTCACGTCACCATTTATATCATATGATCGCAAGCTTTCGATGTTGGGTAAGCCCCTGCCTGCCTGTAATGGGAGCCACGGCCGATTTTCAAGGTTGGGGTGAAGGTACGGTGACGCTGGATGGGATTGGAAGTGACATCAGGCTGGTAAGTGGATGTTGTATAATCTTAACTACTTCCCAGCCACCATTCTCGCTGGGTGAGGGAAGTTAGAACCAAGGTCTCTTGTTCTATTCCAGAAAGCCAGTTGGTGAAGGATAGAACTGGAGCCAATTCTATATTTATTTACTGAGTTACACATTACAAGCATACCCCCCCGACCCAAACAACCACAGTTTCAGTCTGTGTCTATTTATAGGGGCTCAAGTGAATCCTCACTCCCTCCATATAATTAAACACAATGAATATAGAATTAACACCTCTGAGTCTGCAAATTATTACAACTCTGATATCTCAGCAGTGCCATCCTTTGGATGAAACTTTAAATCGAAGCTCCGTCTGTGAAAGCAATTGGGCATTGAAGTTCCCATGGCACTATTTGAAGCAGAGCTGGGAGCTCTTCCAGTGTCCTAGCCAATATTATTCCCTCAATCACGAAGAGCACATTACCTGTTTTTTTTTCATGAAGTATGTAAGCATTCCTTGTTTTTAATTTGTTTTTGGGATGTGGACGATACTGACAAGGCCCCATTGATTGCCCATGCCTTGTTGCCCTGAGAAGGTGGAACTGAGCCTTGTACATCTGAGATTGTTTTCTCAAGCCTGCTAAGCATTTGAGCCAACCACATAGTGTGAGACTGGAGTCAAATGTAGGCCAAACTGGGGAAAGACAGAAGGTTTCCTTCTCAACACATTCTCTAGGAAAGGTAGAATATAGCCTATACTCAGATAGATAGTCGTTTGGTAGTACAGAACTTGAGAATTGCTAAAAATAGAGACATGTTGTCGAAGCTTTTCGTCTTGCACTCATCAGGACAATACACAAGAATAACAAATGTAAGGGAAAACAACAACTTATGCTGCATGACAAGAGAGTGCTGATTGGTTGGCAAGTGAACTCTGATTGGTAGAGGCGTTGCCATGGAGAATGCACTAGTTTACGGTGACTGACAGTTGACTGACAAGACACAAACAAGAAATGCTGGAAATACTCAGCAGGTCTGGCAGCATCTGTGGAGAGAGAAGCAGAGTTAACGTTTCAGGTCAGTGACCCTTCTTCAGACCTGCTGAGTATTTCCAGCATTTCTTGTTTTTATTTCAGATTTCAAATATGCACCTGCATATTTTGCTTTTATTTTAGTTAACTGCCAAGCTTTGTTTGAAAATTTAAACCAGGCAGCTTGACTCTGATTGGTCAAGGCATTGCCCTGAGGAATGAACAAGCGAATGGCTGTCACTTATTTTGTTCAGCTGAAACAGGTGCAATGTGTGTACATGTTCTTTCTGTCTGCATATTATCCTGATGAGTGCAAGACAAAAAGCTTCGACGACATTTCTCTATTTTCAGCAATTCTATACTCAGATGCTATTTATTTCATTTATTTCTGTCAAGTATTTTTAAATTAACATTTTTCTGCTCCAGTTGCCGACTGCATTACAATGGTGACTATATTTCAAAAAGTGATGCATTTTGGGAGGTGGTGAGAGGTGCTATATAAATAAGTTTTTCCCTTTCTTTCCTCTGTAGGCTACAGGAGAATGAAAAGAGAGCCCTTGCATTGCAGGAAGAGCGGGAATTTTATTCCACCCAGTCCCAGGAACTCCAGGTCTCACTCTCAGAGCTGACAGCAGAGAAGCAGAAGACAGAGTGTGAGCTGAGGGTAAGAGAGCAGTGATGGATCAGTCATTTGTTATTACAGCTCTAGGGTTCAGCATGTAATCCACTAGGCTCCTGGGTGTGAGAGTGGGGTAGGTGGGGGGTAGTGGGTGAATGAGTGTAGTATGAGGGGCTTGAGTGAGGGTGGAATGGGGGAGGTGACTGGAGGGATGAGTGTAAGAGTGAGGAAAAATATTTATTGCTGAAAAGTTTTTATGCAGAGTAGTTGAGCAAAGAATTGCCGATGAAATGGGTCCTGAGAAAATGCAACATTTGTAGATTTACAGCGAACTGAGGAAGTACAGAATAGCTGGCTTCATTAAACAGCTGCACATTATTTCTGTATGTAAGTTGTGTATTTAAAAATATTATTTGTTCTTTGGGTGTGGGTATCACTGGCCAGGCGTGTAGAGCACAGGAAAATAAAATGCTGCTTAGCCTGGGCAAGGTAATTTAACAAATGGGAATTAATTGCACTCGCAGTTCGGCCAAGGCTGGAAAAATACCACCAATGGAGTTTGATGGAAGAGAGTAGATTCCTCCCCACCTCACTACCCAGAGGTTGGGTGGATCAAAAACCCATGGGAAGTGAAAAGTAACACTTGGGCAAGATACAGAAGGCACCATTCAAGCAAACCCAGAATGAAGATCCACACAAGCTTCCTCCTCTGAGACTGAAGGCTTCCAATCCCCAGCTGCCAATGGAAAAGTGTAGGGACACAAGGAGTAAGAGGGCCTGGATCTGAGCCACAGCACTGTGGTCCTATCACCATCCAAGAGTCACAGGGAGTGAGGGACACAAAATTACCCTGAAGGGAATGAGGAAAGGTTCAAGCTGGGCTGTGACTCCTGTAGTTGAATAGTCTGGGACTTGTGCCCGGGCTTGCACATGAAGGATGGGCAGATTGCAGCGATTGAGCCCCCACATAAGTCAGCACCATCAGGAGAGGATGAAAATGGGAAGGGAGTGGCGAATGGTGAGTCTCTATTTCATTCCAAACTCCTGCTGCGGTAAATGACAGCAACTTGCATTTATATAGTGCCTTCTATGTAGTGAAGAGGTTAAAAAGTTTGACACAGAGCCACATAATTGTTAACCAAAAGCTTGGTCAAAGAGGTAGGTTTTAAGGAGTGTCTTCAAAGAGGAAAGTGAGGTAGAGAGGCGGAGAGGTTTAGGGAGGGAATTCTAGACAGCTGAATGTGTGGTGGAGTGATTAAAATCAGGGATGCACAAGAGGCCAAAATTAGAGCACAGAGATTTTGAAGTGTTGTGGGGCTGGAGGAGATTACAGAGATAGGGAGAAGCAAGGCCAAGGAGGGAAGTGTTGCTTTAAACAACTCCTGCTTGATTGTATCTCATTCCCAACATTTAAGAAATACATTCCTTTCCTCCTTTAGCCTGTTTGCCTTGTATTGATTTCTGTCACAGAGACTGTGTAGTTGAGTGGTTCCCATACTCTGACCTTTCCACGAGGAGATGTCTGAGAACAGCATGCATATATTATCTTTCCGTTGTGGTTAAGTGGGTAGCACTCTTGTCTCACAGTCAGAAGGTTGTGTGTTCAAGTCCCACTCCAGAGACTTAAATACAAAAATCAAGCCTGACACTCCAGTATAGTCCTGAGGGAGTGCTGCACTGTCAGAGGTGCTGTCTTTCAGAAAAGATGTTAAACCAAGGCCCCACCTGCCTGCTCAGGTGGCGGTAAAAGTTCTTGTGGTGCTATTTTGAAGAGCAGGGGAGTTCTTTCCGGTGCCCCGACCGATCCTTTAACCAACATCACTAAAGCAGACGATCTGCTCATTACTGCTTGTGGGACCTTGCTGTGCGCAAATTAGCTGATAGGCTTCCTACACTTCACAAGTACATGATTGGCTGTAAAGCACTTTGGGACATCCTGAGGTTGTGAAAGGTGCTATATAAATGCAAGTCTTTCATTATTTCCTAGGAGTGTTGGCCTGGATTTTTTTTTGTGCTGAAGACTCTGAATCCAGGACCTACTGACTCAGAGGGGAGAGTGAGATCCACTGAGCCAGAGCTGATGCTTAACCATAGTTAGTCACTCATTTTCAAAAACAATGTCCGGTGTGACTGTGGCTGTAGTAATATATCTCTTCACGATCTGTCTACAGCCTTTGACACGGTTGACCACACCATCCTTCTCCTACACCTCTCCACTGTCATCCAGCTGGGTGGGACAGCTCTCAACAGGTTCCATTCTGATTTTTAAAAATTTATTTAGAGATACAGTACTGAAACAGGCCCTTCAGCCCACCGAGTCTGTGCCGACCATCAACCACCCATTTATACTAACCCGCCAGTAATCCCATATTCCCTACCACCTACCTACACTAAGGGCAATTTACAATGGCCAATTTACCTATCACCTGCTAATCTTTGGCTGTGGGAGGAAACCGGAGCACCCAGTGAAAACCCACGCAGTCACAGGGAGAACTTGCAAACTCCGCACAGGCAGTACCCAGAATCGAACCCAGGTCCCTGGAGCTATGAGGCTGTAGTGCTAACCGCTGTGCCGCCCCTGTGATCTATCTAATTATAGCTAGAGAATTACCTGCAATGGCTTAATTTCCTGCTCCCATACCGTTACTTCTGGTGTCCCCCAAGGATCTATCCTTGGCTCCAGTCAAGCAATGCCTTGACTTTAAAATTCTCATCCTGGTTTTCAAATCCTTCTATGGCCTCGCCCCTCCCTACCTCTGTAATCTCCAAGCCACTCTGCGATCTCTAACCTCCTCAGCACTCCTCCAATTCAGGTCCCTTGTGCATCCCCAATTTTAATCGCTCCACCATTGGTGGCCTTCAGCTGCCTGAACCCTAAGCTCTGGGATTCCCTCCCTAAACCTCACTGCCTCTTCATCTCTCTTTCTTCCTTTAAGACACTCCTTAAAACCTACCTCTTTGTCATACTCTTGGTCATCTGATCTAATATCTCCTTATGTGACTCAGTCTTAAATTTTGTTTGGCAATCCTCATTGGCTACTGGTGAGGTCCCAGAGGACTGGAGAATAACCAATGTTGTTCCTTTGTTTAAGAAGGGTAGCAAGGATAATCCAGGAAATTACAGGCCGGTGAGCCTTACATCAGTGGTAGGGAAATTATTGGAGAGGATTCTTCGGGACAGGATTTACTCCCATTTGGAAACAAACGGACTTATTAGCGAAAGGCAGCATGGTTTTGTGAAGGGGGGGTCGTGTCTCATTAACTTGATCGAGTGTTTTGAAGAAGTGACGAAGATGATTGATGAAGGAAGGGCAGTGGATGTTATCTACATTGACTTCAGTAAAGCCTTTGACAAGGTCCCTCATGGCAGACTGGTACAAAAGGTGAAGTCACACGATTTCAGAGGTGAACTGGCAAGGTGGATACAGAACTGGCTCGGTCATAGAAGACAAAGGGTAGCAGTGCAAGGGTGCTTTTCTAAATGAAGGGATGTGACTAGTGGTGTTCCGCAGGGATCAGTGCTGGGACCTTTGCTGTTTGTAGTATATATAAATGATTTGGAGGAAAATGTAGCTGGTCTGATTAGTAAGTTTGCGGACGACACAAAGGTTGGTGGAGTTGCGCACAGTGATGAGGATTGTCAGAGGATGCAGCAGGATATAGATTGGTGGAGACTTGGGCGGAGAAATAGTAGATGGAGTTTAATCCGGACAAATGTGAGGTTATGCATTTTGGAAGGTCTAATACAGGTGGGAAGTATACTGTAAATGGCAGAACCCTTAGGAGTATTGACAGGCGTACAGGTCCACAGGTCACTGAAAGTGGCAACGCAGGTGGATAAGGTAGTCAAGAAGGCATATGGAATGCTTGCCTTCATTGGTTGGGGCATAGAGTATAAAAATTGGCAAGTCATGCTGCAGCTGTTCAGATCCTTAGTCAGGCCACACTTGGAATATTGCGTACAGTTCTGGTCACCACACTACCAGAAGGATGTGGAGGCTTTGGAGAGGGTACAGAAGAGGTTTACCAGGATGTTGCCTGGTCTGGAGGGCATGAGCTATGAGGAGAGGTTGGATAAACTTGGATTGTTTTCACTGGAACGACGGAGGTGGAGGGGCGACATGATAGAGGTTTACAAAGTTATGAGCGGCATGGACAGAGTGGATAGTCAGAAGCTTTTTCCCAGGGTGGAAGAGTCAGGTTTAAGGTGCGAGGGGCAAAGTTTAGAGGGGATGTGTGAGGCAAGTTTTTTACACAGAGGGTAGTGAGTGCCTGGAACTTGCTGCCAGGGGAGGTGGTGGAAGCAGGTACGATAGCGACGTTTAAGAGGCATCTTGACAAATACATGAATAGGATGGGAATAAAGGGATACGGACCCTGGAAGTGCTGAAGGTTTTAGTTTAGACAGGCATCATGATTGGCGCAGGCTTGGAGGGCCGAATGGCCTGTTCCTGTACTATACTGTTCTTTGTTCTTTGTAAAGCACCTTGGGATGGTTTACTATGTTTAAAGATGCTATATAAATGCATGTTTTTGTTGTAATGAGGACATTGCATCTTCAATCCCATCAATTCGTAATGAAGGGCAGGCTCCCGGCCTGTTTCAATTGGTCAGTACAGACATTAGTGAGCACAATCTTTCCTTACACACCAGTCGTACTGCAGTGTGCACTAAGGGACTTCCACCCATCGTCACACAATCTCTAATGTTTAGAGAATAGTTTTAGCTAATGTGTTGACTTTGAGTGTAACTGTGCAGCTAAGCAGCATTCAAGCAACCATCCCGGCAGCTTAATGCTAAAATCTATGCTATGTGGGTGGGCCTCAGCTGCTGGTGAGAGGATTCGGGTGTGCGGGGGGGGGGGTTGAGTTTGTTGTAATTTACCAAGTTGCCAACCCCCCCATTCTCTCCCCCCCCCAACACTGGAGAAGAGATTTCCTCCTCCTGATAACATTACAGCAGAAACCTGGTGGGGACAGGATTGGGTGTTGCGATGCCTCATGCAGTCAAATAGCCCACTGACACTCGATTGAGAAAGCTCACACCTGAATATTGAGCAACTCGAATGAGGTGCACAGATAGTCACTGGCTCCATTGAACCGTCGTCCAGCGAGAGGTTGGGAGAAATAGGCGGTGAAAAGACCATGAATGTGGATAATCAGGGCGATGCTTGAGAGATAACTGTGCAGTGATAACCTGGTCAATAGGAATCAACATAGGTTCAGAGGGGGAAGGACTGATCTGACTTTAAGGGCTGGAGGTGGTTAGATAGCTAGAGACAGTTAAACACCAGACTGTGGGGATTCAGGGTGGAACATGGAAAAGAAATTACCTGAAGTGTGGAAAGCAATGGGTAATTAGGGAGGGCGTGTTCTGTCTGGTATGGAGGCAGTATTGAGTGGACTGCTCCAGAGCTTGGTCTTGGGACCCTTCACCTTTCTCATTGATATCAATAACATTGGTTCACAAAGTCAGTGTGAATTCATTAAGATCACAGATGAATTGAAACCAAGAGAATCAGTCAAGGAAGAAGTGGATAAAGTAAGTAAATGGGCCAAATATTATGTGATGAAAAATTGCGAAGTACTGTACTGACAAAGAAACGTGTGAGACCAGAGAACTCAGACAGGTGCTGAAATAGCTAAAGGAGTTAGGAAGAGATTGAGACGTCTTCATCGACTCCGCGCTCGTTGTCCAATCAATGCAGAGACACCATCAAAAAAAAACAATGGAATGTAAAGCTGTACTGTCAAAATAGGAGACAGACTGGCTGTGGCGTGCATGATAGAAACTCCAGCTGTAGTGGCACCTTATAGAAATTCCAGCTGCAGGGGGCCCTATAGAAACTCTGACTGCAGAGGGCCCGATAGAAACTCTGACTGTAGAGGGCCCGATAGAAACTCTGACTGTAGAGGGCCCGATAGAAACTCTGTCTGTAGAGGGCCCGATAGAAACTCTGTCTGTAGAGGGCCCGATAGAAACTCTGACTGTAGAGGGCCCGATAGAAACTCTGTCTGTAGAGGGCCCGATAGAAACTCTGTCTGTAGAGGGCCCGATAGAAACTCTGTCTGTAGAGGGCCCGATAGAAACTCTGTCTGTAGAGGGTCCTATAGAAACTCTGTCTGTAGAGGGCCCGATAGAAACTCTGACTGTAGAGGGCCCGATAGAAACTCTGACTGTAGAGGGCCCGATAGAAACTCTGTCTGTAGAGGGCCCTATAGAAACTCTGTCTGTAGAGGGCCCGATAGAAACTCTGACTGTAGAGGGCCCGATAGAAACTCTGACTGTAGAGGGCCCGATAGAAACTCTGACTGTAGAGGGCCCTATAGAAACTTTGACTGTAGAGGGCCCGATAGAAACTCTGTCTGTAGAGGGCCCGATAGAAACTCTGTCTGTAGAGGGCCCGATAGAAACTCTGTCTGGAGAGGGCCCTATAGAAACTCTGTCTGTAGAGGGCCCTATAGAAACTCTGTCTGTAGAGGGCCCGATAGAAACTCTGTCTGTAGAGGGCCCTATAGAAACTCTGTCTGTAGAAGGCCCGATAGAAACTCTGTCTGTAGAAGGCCCGATAGAAACTCTGTCTGTAGAGGGCCCGATAGAAACTCTGTCTGCAGAGGGCCCAATAGAAACTCTGTCTGTAGAGGGCCCGATAGAAACTCTGTCTGTAGAGGGCCCGATAGAAACTCTGACTGTTCTCATGTTAGGCCCTTACCTGGTATTGGAGGGCAGTATATGCCTGTACCTGTACACTGCATGCACCTGGAGTGCGACCTAGTTTCAGGACCAGTAACTGTAGGGATTGTCCCTAGTTTGCATGTGGACGGATTGACCTGCTCCTAAGTAATTAGATTAGATTAGATATACAGCACTGAAACAGGCCCTTCGGCCCACCGAGTCTGTGCCGAACATCAACCACCCATTTATACTAATCCTACACTAATCCCATATTTCTACCAAACATCCCCACCTGTCCCTATATTTCCCTACCACCTACCTATACTAGTGACAATTTATAATGGCCAATTTACCTATCAACCTGCAAGTCTTTTGGCTTGTGGGAGGAAACCGGAGCACCCGGAGAAAACCCACGCAGACACAGGGAGAACTTGCAAACTCCACACAGGCAGTACCCGGAATCGAGGACCAACCCGGGTCCCTGGAGCTGTGAGGCTGCGGTGCTAACCACTGCGCCACTGTGATCTGGCAGGGGTGAAGTTGGTAGCCCCCCCCCCCTCAACCCCCACCCAGTGGTGAAAGAAAGACCGCAGGAGGTCAGAGAGACTGGGTAGTGGCAGGTCTCCTGCAGTTTCCCTGAATGTGTAATGGATCAGGCCATGATCAAACCAGCTCCCCTAGAGAAGATTGCATTGGCACTGCAGGTAAATGACCAGGTCTGTCTGTCTTGAGACTTTCTTTGGAAAGTTAGGAGACCCAGGGAATTCATTAAATAAATTTTCCCTAGCTGAGGTTCAGCGAGCCGACCCAGTATTGTGAGAGTTAGCACACGGCTGCTCAATCTGAAAGTGAAGCAGAGGGAGTCCCTGATTGCTACTATTTAAAGAATGAGGTACTGATGAGGAAATGGAGTTCTCCTCACAGACCTGAGAGCCAGGAGTGGACAGTGGTTCACCAGTTAGTGGTGCCACAGTTAGGGGAGAAATATTAAGAAGAGCCCACGAGATTACAATGGCTGTATATGCCGGTATACAAAAGAACAATGCCTGCGTAAGACAGCAGTTTGTCTAGCCAAAACTCCACAAAGATGTGGTGGAATACTGCAGGAGTTGGCACCTGTGCCAGGTTGAGGGGAAACCCCAACCTACAGTGAAACCTGCACCCCTAGGTCCTGTACCAGTGTTAAGAGGACCCTCCAGCAGAGGGCTGGTGAACTGTAAGGGACCCCCGCCGAGAACAAAAAGGGACAGGCAGTCACAAGGCTGGCAAAAGGTTAGACAGGGAAGGGGAAAAAGTGACCAAGAGGGCAGGTTAAAGGAAGTCCGGGAGGATCCCAGATGTAAACCCCTACTGTCCGGTCAGCCAACCCCAAGAAATGTGAAAAGTTAGACGCTGCATTCTCCTACATAAATGCAGACACAAGAAGCACCCCACCAGAGTTGCAAACAACATTTACGGGAACCTGCAGAGACAAAAAAGTCCTCCATGGGGCAGAGAAACCATGAGGGTGATGCCTCACCTAGTCAAAGTGCTACATGGGCATGCAGTAGAGTCTGCACAAACTCCTGCAGGCAGGAGTATCCCAGAGGACAAAGGAGAGATTAGCAAAGAATCCTCCTTCACAGTTAGTACCAAAGACAATCACCCATCCTCCAAAGTCAAAAGCCTTTGCATGACCCAGCAAGGCACTGAAAGAGAGTTCAGGATAGATCCGCCCACTACTAGCTCTCCTGAGAAAAAAAAATTACAATTTAGGGCTAATTAAACCTAACCATCTCAAAGACCCTAGGCAACCATGGAAATGGGCAAACTGAAGAAAAACTTACCCCCAAAAAAACACATGTTTACTGGGATGCCAAAAAGGGGGTGGGGCAGTTTTAATAAGTTTTAGAATTTGTGAATGAATGAGAGAGAGAGATGCTGTGAGACGCTGTTTTTCCCCGTATCTTTTATTTTCTCTCTCTCGGCCCTTTTAATGAAATAGAAACATAGAAAAATAGGAGCAGGAGTACGCCATTCGGCCCTTCGAGCCTGCCCCGCCATTTAATACAATCATGGCTGATCATCCAAACTCAGTACCCTGTTCCTGCTTTCTCCCCGTATCCCTTGATCCCTTTAGTCCTAAGAACTGTATCTAACTCTTTCTTGAATATATTTAATGATTTGGCCTCAACTGCTTTCCGTGGTAGAGACTTCCACAGGTTCACCACTCTGGGTGAAGAAATCTCTCCTCATCTCAGTCCTAAATGGTTTACCCCTTATCCTTAGACTGTGACCCCTGGTCCTGGACTCTACCACCATTGGGAACATCCTTGCTGCATCTAGTCTGTTCAGTCCTGTTAGAATTCTATAGGTTTCTGTGAGATCCCCTCTCATTCATCTAAACTCTAGTGAATACAAGCCTAATTGACCCAATCTCTCTTCATACGTCAGTCCTACCATCCCAGGAATCAGTCTGGTGAACCTTCGCTGAACTCCCTCTATAGCAAGAACATCCTTCCTCTGATAAGAAGACTAAAACTGCACACAATACTCCAGATGTGGTCTCACCAAGACCTTGTATAATTGCAGCAAGACATCCCTGCTCCTGTACTCGAATCCTCTCGCTATGAAGGCCAACATACCATTTGCCTTCTTAACTGCCTGCTGCACCTGCATGCTTACTTTCAGTGACTGGTGCACAAGGACACCCAGGCCTTGCTTCACCTCCCCCTTTCCCAATCTATCGCCGTTCAGATAATCTGCCTTTCTGTTTTTGCCACCAAAGTGGATAACCTCACATTTGTCCACATTATACTGCATCTGCTATGTATTTGCCCACTCACTCAACCTGTCCAAATCACACTGGAGCTTCTCTGCATCCTCCTCACAGCTCACACTCCCATCCAGCTTTGTGTCATCTGCAAACTTGGATATATTACATTTAATTCCCTCATCTATATCATCAATATATATTGTAAATAGCTGGGGTCCTAGCACCGATGCCTGCGGTACCCCACTAGTCACTGCCTGCCACTCAGAAAAAGACCCGTTTATTCCTACTCTTTGTTTCCTGTCTGCCAACCAGTTCTCTATCCATGTCAGTACCTTACCCCTAATCCCATGTGCTTTAATTTTGCACACTAATCTCTCTTTAAATGCATTCTTTAAAAATCGATTTTCATTCTGCTGGATGTGGAGGCGTCATGCTAGGCCCCCATCTGCCAAGAATGAGGCACATTAATTTTGTCATGAACATTGATTTTAACCTGTTGCTGGAGCAAGGAAATGACTTGTTAAACAGATCAGCCGTGGCTGGAAAAGACATTTGCATATGAACAGTCAATGTTTGGAAGGACAAAGGACTGTTCCCTGACACATTCAACCCACAATGGTCCTTGATCACCAGGTATTGTGTGTAAGAGGAGCATTCCAGAGACTGCTAAGGTGATACAATCCAACACTGGTTAGACCAGCTGATCACATGACCAACTGGCTGTTCCAGGGTTTTTTGAACTGGCGCAGAGAGTTTGAACAGAAAGACTATTTGCTCCTGGACTAAGAATATCTCAGTCCTGTCTGCTCCCATCTCTTTCTCACAAGCCTCTGAATTCACTGAAGACACATGAACCCCAAGAGAGAAAAGTCTCCCACAGTGAACAAGGTTTAAGAAGAATACTGGGCCCCAAAGAAAATCCTACAATCAAGGACCCTGCAGTGAGCTTGAAGAACCATAACAAAAACTCTTCAGCTATTACCTCAAACTTTTCCACTTTATTTTTCTTCTGCTCTTTTCTGTCTCTATTGCATGTGTGTATCGTGTATACATGCTAGCATGGGCACGTTGTGTATCCGTCAGTGTCAACTGAATTAGAGTTTAAAGTTTAATAAATTTCAACTTTTCTTTTTTAAGCTTAAGAAAACCTATTTGTGTTGGTTTCTTTGCCTTATAATTGGTAAGTGGTGAACAAGGATTCACCAAGGGGGAGCTAAACACAGTGTGTTTAAAAATATAACCCTGTTACAGTAAGACCAGGTGAAGGCTGAGAGGGACCCTAGACACCTTTCTCACCTGGTCATAACACTGTAGGGGGGCCTTATAGAAACTCCGGCTGTAACATGCGTTACTGACACGCTGACTCTATCGTGTGTTATGTAAAGTATTTATGTACAATGTCCTGTAGAAACTATCCTATAGAAACTACTGACAAGATTGTACTTTGACTTTTAGAAACCGTTGAAGTAGTGTGAAGTATAAAGCGATCTTTATAAGTTGCAGAATATGTAAAAGTTTACTTAGACTGCTTCCTGCAGATTGGATCTCCAGAGCATCACTGTATTTACTGCACATTCAGGGCGTCCAGGCCCCACTGGGGCAGATGGTTCTTGATAGCTCTTCATATTGAAGTTGACCCTTATTTTTTGTGCTAGGAGGAGATGAAGTCTCGTGCGGAGCTGGAGCGCAGACTGCAGGAGGCAGAGGAAGCCCTACAGCGGTTGGAGCAGGGCCTGAGCTCAAACGAACGCACGGTGGAGAAAAATGAACTGATGAAAGGAGATGTGGGCGAGCTGAGAAGTAAGTGATGTTGATAACAGTAAGGGATGTCCTGCAATGTGCTTACATAGGGTGGGATCTTCCTAGAAGGTTGGGAGGTCCTGCTGCTGGGGAGTTTTTTGGGTGGCCAGTGAGCTCGGGTGGGAGTCCGGGCTCCCCCTATGATATTGCCAGGATGATTCAATTAAAACTGGCAGATGGGCAAAGCGGCCAATTAAGGAAGGTGGGCGGGCCTTCCGGGCTGCCCGTCCAATCAGAGGGCCAGCAGCTCTGAAACCTCAGCTGCACCACCGAGGTGCTGAGGCAGCAAGGGTAATGCGAGGGTGCTTCCATTTTGAGGTGGGTGTGGTAGAGAGTTTTCTTTTGCTGGGAATAAGCAGGCAGTCCCCAGCGACTGGAGGGAAAGCTACTTGGGGCAGCAGAGCCACTGGTAGCCCCTTCCTTGCACCATGATGGCCTGCCACCCGTGAAGACACTGAGAGGCTGCTTTTGTTCACTGGCAGACTCTGCCCTCAGCAGGGGCCACTCCGCTGCTGGCAAAATGCCAGTGTCCTAGGAAAATCCCCTTAATTGGGCCTTTAATTATTCAAATTGGCCTCCTTCCTCTTGTCAGCGGGCAGCCAAGCTGCTGTGGAAGTTTCCCAGTGGCGAGACTGCGTCAGGGAGCTGAACCGATGTGGCTTCCAGGCAATTTACTGGTCCACTTGCCTCCCAGCCCGTCATCCCAGCGTTGGTATAATCCTGGTCAGAGGTGGCTCAGTGGGTAGCATGCTTGTCTGTGAATCATAGGGTTCTGGGTTCAGGTCCCACACTAGAGGCTTGAGCCCATATTCTATGCTAACACCCCCAGGGCAGTAGTGAGGGAGTGCTGCACTGTCAGAGAGACTGCCTTTTGGACGAGACATTAAACCGAGGCTCCGTCTGCCCTTTCAAGTGGATGTAAAAGATCCCCTGATGCTATTTTCAAGAAGAGCGGGGGAGTTCTCCCTGGTGTCCTGGCCAATATTTGTCACTCAATCAGCATGACAAATACAGATTATCCAGTCATTATCACACTGTTGTCTGTGGGAGCTTGCTGTGCACGATTGGTCGCTGCCTTTCTTGAATTCCAACAGTCACTAAGCCAACACTACTTCATTCTTCAAAGAACATTATTATCACATTGCTGTTTGTGGGAGCTTGCTGTGCACAAACTGGCTCCCGTATTTTCGACATTGACTACACTTCAAAAGTACTTCAATACTGTAAAGCACTTTGAGATGTCTGGTGGCCGTGAAAAGCACTATATAAATGCAAGTCTTTCTTTCATCTTACAACAAGGTCAACTGTTTGCTTATAGCCCTGCAATCAGCAGAATTCAAAGCTGGAACCCCAGGTGTTTTTACCAGCCACACTGGGCCGAACTCCGAAATAAATGCCTTTTAATATGGTAAAATGCCCCAAACAAAATTTGACACAGGCCCACACAAAAAAAACTTGCATTTCTGTAGCACCTTTCACAACCTCAGGATGTCCCAAAGCACTTTACAGCCAATGAAGGACTTTATAAAGTATAGTCACTATTGTAAAGCAGGAAACCTGGCAGCCAATTTGCGCACAGGAAGATCCCACAAACAGCAACATGGTAATGACCAGATAACCTGTTATTTTTGTGATATTGATTGAGGGATAAATATGGGCCAGGAAATATTAGGAACAGGTTACCAAATAGTTGATCAAAGAGGTAGATTTCAAGCAGCGTTATGAAAGAAAGAGAGAGAGGCGCAGAGTTTTAGGGAGGGAATTCCAAAATTTAGGGCCTTAGCAGCTGAAGGCATGACTACCAAAAGTGGGCCGAATGGAGTGGGGGATGGACATGAGGCCAGAACTGGAGGAACACGCTGTTGTCAGAGCGTTGTAAGGCTGAAGGCCATTTCAGAGCTCGGGAGGGGATGAGGCAATGGTTGAGTTTGAAAATAAGAATCCAGTTTCTAAAATCAATTTGCTGTTGGACTGGGAGCCAATGTAGTTCAGTGTAGAGCACAGGGGTGATGGGTGATTGGTGTGAGTTAGGATATGGGCAGCAAAGATTTGGGTGAGTAGAGGTTTATGGAATGCCCAGTGTTCTGAAGTACATCTGGTCTTTGTTTGGCTTTTGTGTTTGAGAGGAGATACCTTCAACAGTCTTGGACCTAAGCTTTGGAGTTCCCCCTAACACTCTTCACCTCTCTGCCTCTCCGCCTCTCTCTCTTTGTTTATTCCCCTCCTCAAAACCCACCTCGCCACCCCTAACATCCTCCCCCTCTGTCTCAACCTCCATTTTGTTTTCCTGTAGAATCATTTTTATCATGGGTTGCTCACAGCTGTGTCCCGAAGGTTCATTCCTGCCAACTCCAGGCTAAACCGGGAGGGTTGGGAAGCTGACTCTCTCAAATAGTCTATTTCAAGGGCCGTAGCTCTGTAAGGGGTAGTAGAAACTCATTGCAAACTGCCAACAACAACTTGCATTTATATAGCACCTTTAAGTTAGAAAAGTCTTTCACTGAGCTGTGATCAAGAAAATGAGCTATAGGCCATAAAGTCTCCTGACTCAGGCAAACATACTCTCAGCCAAGCCAAACAAGGTAACATTTGGTTAATTTGAAGCTGCTGAGCCTTTTTGAAGCATTAAAGTACACAACACACAAATAACTAGACACTAATTGGAATGAACCCAGTTGGAGCTGATTACAGGAGGATCATCAACAAGTCACCTTCTCGAGAGAATAAGCATGGCAGTATTTTTCATTGCAGTGTGATCTGCTATGTTTGCGCCGGGTTGCTGGCTACACTATATATATCTGATTTATCTCAGAGCAATGCAGAAGGGCGGCACAGTGGCGCAGTGGTTAGCACCGCAGCCTCACAGCTCCAGGGACCCGGGTTCGATTCTGGGTACTGCCTGTGCGGAGTTTGCAAGTTCTCCCTGTGTCTGCGTGGGTTTCCTCCGGGTGCTCCGGTTTCCTCCCACATGCCAAAGACTTGCAGGTTGATAGGTTAATTGGCAATTATAAATTGCCCCTAGTATAGGTAGGTGGTAGGGAAATATATAGAGACAGGTGGGGATGTGGTAGGAATATGGGATTAGTGTAGGATTAGTATAAATGGGTGGTTGATGGTCGGCACAGACTCGGTGGGCCGAAGGGCCTGTTTCAGTGCTGTATCTCTAAAACTAAAACTGAAACATATCACACTTGTATTAAATCATCAACTGGTTTATTTACAGCACATTAAACTATATCACTTATACGATTTCGGTACATTGTCTTCTCACAGCAGTGTGTTTTCTTTTTGCAGTAGAACCTTCTAGTTTCAATTTTAACTCTTAAACTCCACCCATAGGCTTAAGCAATCAAACACAGTGAACACAGATAAGTGGACAGACTAATACAATCAAACCCAGATCCATCAAACACAACATGACCCATCGTTCCCCTTTCTAACTTTCTCTCTCTTACCTCTCCACCCATGAGCTAAGAGGGCAGGTAGTGAGGCCCTGGCCCCTGAACCCTGCCACATGCTGTCCTTGGGATGGGGGTTGCAGCTGCTACATACCCAGGGTCAGGGTGGGGGATGGTGGGTGGAGGGGGCAGAAGATTGTGTGCCTGTGAGACTGCAGCATGAAATGGGAGGGGTCTCTGAATTCCCACCCCACCCCACCCCAGGTCTAGCAGTGAGTCCAACATAAGAAATGAAAAAGATAATCAGGATAAATGATTTGGCACGACAAAAATCCCACCAGTGTCTGCAATTACTGAAAGTGCTTGTCGCTCTCCATGCAAATGACCAGGTCTCTAAGCAGAGCGAGTGATCATTTTTAAAACTACAGTCTGGGCATGACATCTCAGGAAGGATATACTGGTCTTGGAGGGGGTGCAGTGCCGACTTACCAGAATGTTACTGGGGCTAAAAGGTCAAAATGTGAGGACAGGATTGCAGAGACTAAGCCAGTGGTTCTCAAACTTTTCTGATCGAGGATCACTTTACAAATAGACAAATAATCACAGCCCCCGTCCCCCAATCTAAATTATAATAATACCATCAAAAACCCAAAATACAAAAGTGCTGTGTGTAATAATGCCTTTAAGAAGACAGGTATTTACTTACAGATATCAGTAAGGTGGGTGTTCCTGATACTCATTGCAGCCTGTGTCTTTAGCATGATATTTGACAATGACACTGATAAATCATTCTCACCCTGGACAGGATCCTGTACATTGTCTTGATTGCTGCCATAGCAGGAAATGGTCTTACGCACATGTTTGTTGTTGGGGAAGGCAGTAAGACCTCCATTGCTTCTTTTACCAATGCTGGGTATTCTGCAGCAATGGATGATCAAAAACTGGGAAGGTGCTTTTTTCCTGAAACTTAGGGTGGAATCTTCTGCCCTTTGAAAAATGTCAGGCTTTGAGCATTTCCAGGTCCCGGCCCCACACAGGTCAGAGGCGAGCTGACAGTTGGAATTTTCCAGGAGGTGGCAAATTAAGAGGCTGCTCCTGCGTTGGTCAGCGGGCGGGTTCCCAAGTCGGGAAGCCCAGTAGGAGGGCACACAACTGTGGACAGACGGCAACCCCACCGACAGAGGTGGGCACTGCTGAGAGAGGTAGGGAAGCATGAGGGCACCTCAAAGTGGAGGAGCCCTCAGAAGCCTGATGAATATATGAGAAAACAGGAGGCCCACACGGAGGTGAAAGCCTCCCACAGGAAGGGTTATGACTCAGGCTGCAGCCTTTGCACTTTTGCAGTGTATTCATGGGGCCAGTGATGGAGGCCCCAATGGCCCTGCCTGTCTCCCGCCAAGAGGCCACCTCCAAGCTGCCACTGGCCTTCCAACTCAGCCAGGGTGGGGGGTGGATGGGCGGTCCGATATCGGGAAGATCCCGGCAGTGCCAGCAACCTGCCCCCAATTGGTCCCTTACTGATCTAATTGGCTGCACACCGCTGGTGGGCGGATAGCCGCTGCTGCGTTGAGCCCGCGTCCAGCATGATAGCTTGGAGGTGGGACCGCATCAGGAAGCCAACCCGACGCACACGTTTCAAATTTTGCTCCTGGACCCGCCGCTGTGAGGCCGGGAAGTCATGGGAATGGACGTGAAACTCCATTCCTCAGTCCTGCTTTCCAAACCTCAATTTTCTTCCTAAATGTTGCAGTCTTGTCACTCACTCTGGCTATGATGGGCGGAGGCTCTTTTGGGAGCAATGGGCAGTCACTGCAATAACCCTTCAACCCATAGCCTCAGCTACCTGCTGAGAATCACTGCACTTGTTTCATGGAGCTGCTGGAGAGACTGTGGACTCCAATTCGAGAACCAGTGGACTCGGCTTGTATTCTCTTGACTAGAGAAGATTAAGGGGTGATAATGATTAAAGGATTTTACAGGGTAGATCGAGAGAGAAACAATCTCCTCTGGTGGGAGGGAGGGGTCCAGAACAAGGGGGCATGAACTTAAAATTAGAACCAGGCCTTTCAGGGTTGATGTCAAGAAGCACTTCTTCACACAGAGGGTAGTGGAAATCTGGAACACTCTCCCTCAGAAAGCTGTGGCAGCTGGAGGTCAATTAAAAATGTCAAAATTGAGATTGACAGGTTTTTGTTAAGCAAGGGTATTAAGGTTTACAGAACCCTTATGGTCGGCATGGACGCAGTGGGCCGAAGGGCCTGTTTCTATGCTGTACGACTCGATAACCAAGGCAGGTAGATGGAGATCAGTCATGATCTAACTGAATGGCGGAGCAGGCTCAAGTGCTTGAATGTTCTCTTCCTACATCCACATTGAAAGAATAAGTTGTGAGGAGCTAATCCTAATGCAGGTGATCAATGTTCGAACAGCCTGACCTGCAAACCTTTTCCTGCCTCCAGGCTTTGCGTTGTCCCAACTCTCCCGTGAACGCTCCTAATTTTTTCACTTGACGTTTGTCTTCTGCAGAGTTCTTTGAGGAGTGTATCAGGAAGGCCGAGATTGAAGCCAATCTCCCTGTCATCATGAAGAACTCGGTTTACGTGCAAAGGGCTGCGGCCCGCAGGATAAAGAGCTGCAGGTTCCGTCGGAGAAAGTCCACTGCTGTTTGGAACTCTTTCGGTAAGTGTCGTTTGAGGCATTCAATGTGCTGGGATTCAATCCTAATGGGATGGGGAAGGGGAGCAGGGTAGGCTGTACCGTGATATTACAAAACATAGACCATCCCACCTTAATTGGAATGAATTGGGTGCACAGGAAGTGAAAGTGTTGCTGAGTGAAATTCTTCTCTGCTTCCTCTCCGTCTCATCCCCCACAAACCCTTCACCCCAAACTGCCAGTGCAATTGAGTGAAGAGGAGACCAATTCCTTTTCAGATTTCTCTCTCTCTCTCTCTCTCCCTGCGCACCATGTCCCACTGACCTTCCCCCAGCTCTTCTTGCGTATGTGTGTGTATGTCCCTCTTTCCCGTGATAGTGCCTGGTTCCCACATCATCCGGCAGGTGTACCAGTGATCGGAAAACCAACCTTATTTCTTCTCAGTTCTTGCTGTTTTTCATTCCTCACAATACCACCCCCCACCCCCCCCCCCCCCCTCCTCTCCACCAACCCCTTGGAGAATACCGTGAAGTAGTTGAAGAATTCATGGGCTCATTAACAGCCTGACAGGCTGCTGTTTTTGTTTTTGTATCTTCATGCATTTCCCTTGGGAAACAGTGTGAATTAGCAGAAGGATTCCCATACTGCCTAACATCTTCTCTACGTCTGCCCTGTCAAACCCTTCTTAATCTCAAAGACCTCTCTCAGGTCACCCCCTCAGTCTTCTCTTTTCTAGAGAAAAGAGCCCCCAGCCTTTCCTGATGGATATCACCTCTCAGTTCTGCTGTTATCCTTGTATATCCTTTTTATAACTTGGAGACCAGAACTGTCCACAGTGCTGCAAGTGTGCTCAAACCAAGCTTCTACACAAGTATAAGGTAATGTCTCTGCTTTTCCCTCGAGAAATGAACCCCAGTGTTTTGTTTGTGCTTTTTAATGACATTGCTAACCTGTGTTGCTACTTCTGCTGGTTTGTGAATCTGTAACCCTAGATCCTGTTGCCTCTACCCCATTCAGAATCTTACCATGCATGTGCTACAGGGACCTCCTGCTTCCATTCTAGTTCCTCTGTGTAGGCCTCAATAGGCTGCACCTCGCCTAAAAGACCAGTGCCCCTTTATTTTGTGAGGCATTCAGAGATGAGCTTTGTCTTGCTCATCTTTCCCCTGCCAGCACCAATGCAAATGAGTTTATCCAGTCAGCCACACAGAAGGTCCATGTTCCACCCCCGCAGCCTGTGCTGATTGCACCTTGGGACAGAAATGTTGCGGGGGGCACAGGGCTGGTATAAATCACCTCAGCACCCAGGGTTGGGGATGGTGAATCAGGACAGGATCCTCACTCCCGATCACTATCCAGCAGCCCCCTACAGGCATCTGTTGGGTAAGGGTAGAATAAGGTTCAATTGTGAGGCTCCTGTGGTTGAACAGCCTGGAACACTTACCAGGGAGAATTTCAACTTGTGACCACTCGTTTGGCGCTTGAAGCACTGGCAGTTGACAGTCTAAAGCCGGGGCTGGGGTGGGCAGTGTTGAAGCCCCTGGGCCAACTCCGTGATGCCCAAGGCCCACTTGATGGGCTAATCAGACAAGCCCGCAAACTGGGTGAGGAATTTGCCCAGCTGGATGAAGTGTGCGGCCAGTTAAATATGCAATTGAGAATTCTACGCTGCTCGTTGGACCCCCAACTGCAAAATCCAGCTTGGGCGTCCCAACTCCTGGCCCATTGTTTTGGGTAGGTGACAAAATGTGCCCCCACCCCCTCCACCATGACGGACAGTAACAGCAAATTGACCGAGCTGTGAGAGACTGAGCCCAGTCAGGGAAGTCAGCGAGAGTCATAATGCGGGTGAAGCAACTGAAAAAACACATTGTCCTGTCTGCAGAACTGGTATCTTTTTCCATTTTATGATTTTTTTCCCCCCCCCGTTGACATTCTCACACTATCTTGCAGTTTATTTCACCCCTCAATTTTAAAATTCTTCTTGTTTTCAAATCCCTCCATGGACTTCCCTCCTCCCTATCTCTGTAATCTCCTCCAGCCCCACGACTCTCTAAGATATCTGCGCTTCTCTAATTCGGGCCTCTTGAGCATCCCTGATTTTAATCGCTCCACCATTGGAGGCCGTGCCTTCAGTTGCCTAGGCCCCAAGCTCTGGAATAGGCTCCCTAAACCTCTCCACCTCTTTCCTCCTTTAAAATGCTCCTTAAAACACACCACCTTGACCGGACTTTTGGTCACCTGACCTAATATCTTATGCGGCTCAGTGTCATCTTTGATTGATAACGCTCCTGTTAAGCATCTTGGGATATCTGAGCCAATATAAAAATGCAATTTTTTGTTATTGCTGACTTAATTGATGAAAACGCCCTGAAATCCCAGGACTTCTGAGCACAACAGCCGGTAATGGCTTGGTAAAAGTTCTGAGAATTGGATAGGGTTTGCCCAGTCTACCGAACAAGGATGCAGCAGTGTTTGCTGTAAGCTGTGTTTGTGCCAAGATTGAAAACAGGCAGAAAGTGGCCAGTCTGCTTCAGCAAAACCTGACACAGGAGCCCAAACAACAAAAATTCACAATCCAATAAAACCCAGGCCCGAATGCAGCCCTGTGACACTTCAGCCACATTGAAAAGGCAGTTGGGCATGGGCTTGTGACAGCCTCATCTATGGGCGAATCCAAAATAACATCTGATGTGTAGTGGAATATTGTGTGGGAAATGCATCCTGAGAGGTTTCAGCTCTTTGCAGACAAGAGAAGAGCGGCTATTAAGCCTGATCCCAAGCTTTTCATTTACAAAATTATTTAAATGGCTATTACTCTGACTCTCGCCTGCCACACCCAGTTCACACTGCCTCTCTCTCCCCCCCAGTTCACACTGTCTCTCTCTCCCCCCCAGTTCACACTGTCTCTCTTCCCCCCAGTTCACACTGTCTCTCTCCCCCCGCACTTCACACTGTCTCTCTTCCCCCCCAGCTCACACTGTCTCTCTTCCCCCACTTCACACTGTCTCTCTTCCCCCCCAGTTCACATTGTCACTCTCCCCCCCCACTTCACACTGTCTGTCTCCCCCCACCCCCCACTTCACACTGTCTCTCTCCCCCCCCCACTTCACACTGTCTCTCTCTCCCCCTCAGTTCACACTGTCTCTCTCTCCCCCCAGTTCACACTGTCTCTCTCTCCTCCCAGTTCACACTGTGTCTCTCCCCCCAGTTCACACTGTCTCTCTCTCCCCCCAGTTCACACTGTCTCTCTCTCCCCCCAGTTCACACTGTCTCTCTCTCTCCCCCCAGTTCACACTGACTCTCTCTCTCCCCCCAGTTCACACTGACTCTCTCTCTCCCCCCAGTTCACACTGACTCTCTCTCTCCCCCCAGTTCACACTGTCTCTCTCTCTCCCCCCAGTTCACACTGACACTCTCTCCCCTCCAGTTCACACTGACTTTCTCTTCCCCCCAGTTCACACTGACTCTCTCTCTCCCCAGTTCACACTGTCTCTCTCTCCCCCTCAGTTCACACTGTCTCTCTCTCCCCCCAGTTCTCACTGTGTCTCTCCCCCCAGTTCACACTGTCTCTCTCTCCCCCCAGTTCACACTGACTCTCTCTCTCCCCAGTTCACACTGTGTCTCTCCCCCCAGTTCACACTGTCTCTCTCTCCCCCTCAGTTCACACTGTCTCTCTCTCCCCCCAGTTCTCACTGTGTCTCTCCCCCCAGTTCACACTGTCTCTCTCTCCCCCCAGTTCACACTGTCTCTCTCTCCCCCCAGTTCACACTGTCTCTCTCTCCCCAGTTCACACTGTCTCTCTCTCCCCCCAGTTCA
This sequence comes from Heterodontus francisci, assembly GCF_036365525.1. Lineage (NCBI taxonomy): Eukaryota > Metazoa > Chordata > Chondrichthyes > Heterodontiformes > Heterodontidae > Heterodontus > Heterodontus francisci. The sequence goes on from NC_090379.1 coordinate 117,322,310, forward strand.
CACTGTCTCTCTCTCTCCCCCCAGTTCACACTGACTCTCTCTCTCCCCCCAGTTCACACTGACTCTCTCTCTCCCCCCAGTTCACACTGTCTCTCTCTCTCCCCCCAGTTCACACTGACTCTCTCTCCCCCCAGTTCACATTGACTCTCTCTCCCCCCCAGTTCACACTGACTCTCTCTCCCCCCAGTTCACACTGACTCTCTCTCCCCCCAGTTCACACTGTCTCTCTCTCTCCCCCCAGTTCACACTGACTCTCTCTCCCCCCAGTTCACACTGACTCTCTCTCCCCCCCAGTTCACACTGACTCTCTCTTCCCCTCCAGTTCACACTGACTCTCTCTCCCCCCCAGTTCACACTGACTCTCTCTCCCCTCCAGTTCACACTGACTCTCTCTCCCCTCCAGTTCACACTGACTCTCTCTCCCCCCCAGTTCACACTGACTCTCTCTCCCCCCAGTTCACACTGTCTCTCTCTCTCCCCCCAGTTCACACTGACTCTCTCTCCCCCCCAGTTCACACTGACTCTCTCTCCCCTCCAGTTCACACTGACTCTCTCTCCCCTCCAGTTCACACTGACTCTCTCTCCCCCCAGTTCACACTGACTCTCTCTCCCCCCAGTTCACACTGTCTCTCTCTCTCCCCCCAGTTCACACTGACTCTCTCTCCCCCCAGTTCACACTGACTCTCTCTCCCCCCAGTTCACACTGTCTCTCTCTCTCCCCCCAGTTCACACTGACTCTCTCTCCCCCCAGTTCACACTGACTCTCTCTCCCCCCCAGTTCACACTGACTCTCTCTCCCCCCCAGTTCACACTGACTCTCTCTTCCCCTCCAGTTCACACTGACTCTCTCTCCCCCCCAGTTCACACTGACTCTCTCTTCCCCTCCAGTTCACACTGACTCTCTCTTCCCCTCCAGTTCACACTGACTCTCTCTCCCCCCAGTTCACACTGACTCTCTCTCCCCCCCAGTTCACACTGACTCTCTCTTCCCCTCCAGTTCACACTGACTCTCTCTCCCCCCCAGTTCACACTGACTCTCTCTCCCCTCCAGTTCACACTGACTCTCTCTCCCCTCCAGTTCACACTGACTCTCTCTCCCCCCCAGTTCACACTGACTCTCTCTCCCCCCAGTTCACACTGTCTCTCTCTCTCCCCCCAGTTCACACTGACTCTCTCTCCCCCCCAGTTCACACTGACTCTCTCTCCCCTCCAGTTCACACTGACTCTCTCTCCCCTCCAGTTCACACTGACTCTCTCTCCCCCCAGTTCACACTGACTCTCTCTCCCCCCAGTTCACACTGTCTCTCTCTCTCCCCCCAGTTCACACTGACTCTCTCTCCCCCCAGTTCACACTGACTCTCTCTCCCCCCAGTTCACACTGTCTCTCTCTTCCCCTCCAGTTCACACTGACTCTCTCTCCCCCCCAGTTCACACTGACTCTCTCTCCCCTCCAGTTCACACTGACTCTCTCTTCCCCTCCAGTTCACACTGACTCTCTCTCCCCCCAGTTCACACTGACTCTCTCTTCCCCTCCAGTTCACACTGACTCTCTCTTCCCCTCCAGTTCACACTGACTCTCTCTCCCCCCCAGTTCACACTGACTCTCTCTCCCCCCAGTTCACACTGACTCTCTCTCCCCTCCAGTTCACACTGACTCTCTCTCCCCCCCAGTTCACACTGACTCTCTCTCCCCCCAGTTCACACTGACTCTCTCTCCCCCCAGTTCACACTGACTCTCTCTCCCCTCCAGTTCACACTGACTCTCTCTCCCCCCAGTTCACACTGACTCTCTCTCCCCCCCAGTTCACACTGACTCTCTCTCCCCCCAGTTCACACTGACTCTCTCTTCCCCTCCAGTTCACACTGACTCTCTCTCCCCCCCAGTTCACACTGACTCTCTCTCCCCCCAGTTCACACTGACTCTCTCTCCCCTCCAGTTCACACTGACTCTCTCTCCCCCCAGTTCACACTGACTCTCTTTTCCCCCCAGTTCTCACTGTGTCTCTCCCCCCAGTTCACACTGTCTCTCTCTCCCCCCAGTTCACACTGTCTCTCTCTCCCCCCAGTTCACACTGACTCTCTCTCCCCCCAGTTCTCACTGTGTCTCTCCCCCCAGTTCACACTGTCTCTCTCTCCCCCCAGTTCTCACTGTGTCTCTCCCCCCAGTTCACACTGTCTCTCTCTCCCCCCAGTTCACACTGTCTCTCTCTCCCCCCAGTTCACACTGACTCTCTCTCCCCCCAGTTCACACTGACTCTCTCTCCCCTCCAGTTCACACTGACTCTCTCTCCCCCCAGTTCACACTGACTCTCTCTCCCCCCCAGTTCACACTGACTCTCTCTCCCCCCAGTTCACACTGACTCTCTCTTCCCCTCCAGTTCACACTGACTCTCTCTCCCCCCCAGTTCACACTGACTCTCTCTCCCCCCAGTTCACACTGACTCTCTCTCCCCTCCAGTTCACACTGACTCTCTCTCCCCCCAGTTCACACTGACTCTCTCTCCCCTCCAGTTCACACTGACTCTCTCTCCCCTCCAGTTCACACTGACTCTCTCTCCCCTCCAGTTCACACTGACTCTCTCTCCCCCCAGTTCACACTGACTCTCTCTCCCCTCCAGTTCACACTGACTCTCTCTCCCCCCAGTTCACACTGACTCTCTCTCCCCTCCAGTTCACACTGACTCTCTCTCCCCCCAGTTCACACTGACTCTCTCTCCCCTCCAGTTCACACTGACTCTCTCTCCCCCCAGTTCACACTGACTCTCTCTCCCCTCCAGTTCACACTGACTCTCTCTCCCCCCCAGTTCACACTGACTCTCTCTCCCCCCAGTTCACACTGACTCTCTCTCCCCTCCAGTTCACACTGACTCTCTCTCCCCCCAGTTCACACTGACTCTCTCTCCCCCCAGTTCACACTGACTCTCTCTCCCCTCCAGTTCACACTGACTCTCTCTCCCCTCCAGTTCACACTGACTCTCTCTCCCCCCAGTTCACACTGACTCTCTCTCCCCCCAGTTCACACTGACTCTCTCTCCCCTCCAGTTCACACTGACTCTCTTTTCCCCCCAGTTCACACTGACTCTCTTGTGCCTGAATTGTCCCTCAGCACTGCTCCTCACTTTGATTGAGTGTTGCTTGCTGTGGGGCAGCAAAGTCAGTTGTGTGTTGTGGGTTGGATTTGTGTCGAGCTCTTTGCTTGATATGAGGACAGCCTCCTCCAGTAGACTAGGGTATTGATGCGATGTGTTTTGTAATTGAATCGAGCCGGATGGGCCTCTTCTATTGGACGTCACTGCCAGTCGCCATCTTTCTTTCCTTCAGCATGCGGCAGGTTTCGATCACTGAGGAATGCGGCAGAGGCGTGAGACAGGAGTGGCGGTGAGCGGCGGAGCGGGACCGTTACAGCTCGAGCCCACGGCGGCTCTTCCCGGCAACGCAGGGGATATTTAAATCCGCCATTGAATTTCACCCGCCAACAAGTGGCCACGAGGACACCAGATTCCAAACTCTGACTGCCCGTGGCAGCAAAAGTACCATGGCAGCTTGGCACGAATGCTTGTGCGTGATCCCGTGAATCTACAACTCTTTGGATCTGAGCTTCCAGAATCATCCTGCAGGGGAAGGCCACTCAGCCCCATTAACCTGCTACAGAGTGTTACGCATGCAGCCCTAACCTCCAATAGCATCTCACCTGGTCCTTCTCATATTCCGCACTGCATCAACACATGGTCACTGCAAGCTCAGGACTCGACTGAATGCAGTGCCTAGTGATTCATGGTTAAACATGTCCTCACTGCCTGGTCTAACTGCCACTGGTCCTCACCCTTGGACAAGATGTGGGAGAGTTTGATAGATTACTACTACGTGCTGGGTCCTTGACAATGGTGATGAACACCCCAGGTGAATGTGGAGCTAGGATCTCCACTCCCCATAAAAATACTATGGCGATAATTGGGAGCCAGTGTAGGTTGGTCCTTGGGCAATTACCCCACTTTCCCCCAGAAAAGTTAGAAGGGCTTACCTAATGGCAGAGAAAATCTTTTACACTAATGAACTGATGCTAAGAAATAAGGCTTGGTTCATTTGCTCACGATAAATCAAACTAAGTTCTGTGGATGTAAATGTATTTGGTAATCCTAAGGGTCACAGGTTGCAGAGATATTTAAAGAGAGAATAAATGACTTAGATTTTACAGCATCTTCAATATGCCTCTCTTGAGTGCCACAGCATGATTTTCATTCAGCGAGTTTCTCAAGAGCAGCACAGACGTGACGGGCCGAATGACCTTCTGTGCTGTACATTATGGGGTAGAAACCTGTGGAGAAAATGTTTCCATTTGTGGGGCTGTCCAAAACTCAGGGTCGTCAATATAAGATAGTCACTCATAAATCTAATAGGGAATTCAACAGAAACTTCTTTACCCAGAGAGTGGTGAGAATGTGGAGCTTGTTACCGCAGGGAGTGGTTGAGGTGAATAGTATTGATGCAGTTAAGGGGAAGCTGGATAAATACAAAGGGAGAAAGGAATAGGAGGATATGTTGATGGAGTTAGAGGAAGAGGTGTGGGAGGAGGCTCCTGTGAGGCATAAACACCAGAATGGACCTGTTGGGCCAAATGGCCTGTTTCTGTACTTTAAATTCTATTTAATGTAATATGGAGTTATCCGATTACTGCCGAGGCCTGGAATTACATGCAATTGGAAGTCTACTCCCGATTTACAAGATTTTCAATCTCCCATCTTCCCGAAGCTGTTCCCATGACTGCTTACACATTCTTTGTCTCTTTATTTTCTCAATATTTCTGACTCTCACATGGTTGAGGTCACATTGATCCACTCATGATCCATGTTCAGGTCCATCTTTGTATAAATTTTATCCATCCTCTTTTCCCTGGCTCTTTAATACAATCCTATCTGTCTCTTTCTCCTCCTCCTGTATTAATACCATCCTGTCTTCCTCTTCCAGTTTTGAAGAAGGATCCACTCCTGAAGATTTCTCCAGCCCTACACCCCTTCGAAATCTCCAAACTCCTCCAATTCTGACCTCTTGAGCATCCCTGATTATCTTCACCTTAGCATTGGTGACCGTTCCTTCAGTTGCCTCGGCCCTAAGCTCTCTCCTCCTTTTAAAATGCTCCCTCAAACCTACCTCTTTGACCAAGCTTTGGGTCACAAGTCCTAATATATTTTTATGTGGCTCAGTGTCAGATTTTGTTTGATAACCTTCCTGCAAAGAGCCTTGTGATGTTTTAGTTTGTTCAAAGTGTTGTTGATCCTGTCTCCTCCTGGCACGAAGCACCCACACGAAACGAGGTTGGAGGAAAATCTTTACCTTGAGGTGCACTTGGTAAATTACCAAGCTCTCACAGAGGTCGGCTGGCATGGGAAATGGTATAAAAAAAAACCTTCAGCTAACCCATGCTGTATCCAATCTGGGAATTCTACAACCTGATACAGGTGCCAAAGCATGGGAAAGGATTCCACTGTCCACATTGCCGAACACTACAATTTGACCTCATTAACAATCCCTCTCCCCCAAAAAAACTTTGTTTCAATTGTAAGCAGGAAGATTCCACTTGACTTTCCTCGCTGATCCTTTCTGTGGTGTCTGAGCTTGGAATATCACCACATGATGGTGCTGCTGTCAGCCAGGGTGGGTTTTTTCAGTGCTCCTGGTTTGCTGCCCTCCCACCAGCAGGTGGAACTGCAGCGTTGCTGGAAATATTTCCACAGTCAGCTTCTCAACAGGCAGAGCCAGTGTCATCAGGCAAGTGCTTAGAGAAAGACAGACGTGCATTTAGATAGCGCCTTTCACGACCTTAGAACATCCCAAAGCACTTTACAGCTAATTAAATGCTTCTGTAGTTACTGTTATAATGCAGGAAATATGACAGCCAGTTTGCACACAGCAAGCTCCCACGAACAACAACATGATAATGACAAGATAACCTGTTTTAATGATGTTGATTGAGGGATAAATATTGGCCTGGACACCGGGGAGAACTCCCCCGCTCTTCTTCCACTAGTTCCACAGGATCTTTTACATCTACCTGAGAGGACAGACGAGGCCACAGTTTAACGTCTCATCTGAAAAATGGCATCTCCAACAGTGCAGCACTCCCTCAGTACTGCACTGGAATACAAGCCCCTGAATGTCAGCCGGCCGGGGTGCCAAAGCAGCCCATGAGTCAGTGCTCGGAGGTGAGGGGAAGGGGAGAGGACATGTGCAAAGCGCTGTCTGGGCTGTTAGTGGCTCCCGGTATCTCTGTGGAGCCTGGAGGAGGAGATTACCTTCTACTGCTCTACACACAAAAACGATCAATCTGATGAAAGGTCACTGACCTGAAACGTGAACTCTGTTTCTCCCTCCACAGATGCTGCCAGACCTGCTGAGTATTTCCAGCATTTTCTGTTTTTATTTAAGCTTTCCAGCATCCGCAGTATTTTGCTTTTGGATATGGAACAAAGGGCCATTTGCTTCAGACAGTCCTCTTGACTGCACGTGAAAGATCCCATGGCACCAACAACTTTCGCTCATACAGTGCCTTTAACATAGGTCACCTGTCCTAATGTTCCTTGATGTGGCTCAGTGTTAAATTTTGTCTGCCAATTCTCCTGTGAACCACCTTGCAATGTTTTATTATATCTATTGAACAGGCTGGGGCTCCTTTCTCTAGTAAAGAGAAGGCTGAGGGGTGACCTGATAGACTATGAAAGGGTATGATTGAGTGGAGCCAGAGAAAATGTTTCCACTTGTGAGGGAGACTAAAATTAGGGGCCTTCAAAATAAGATAGTGACTAATAAATCCAATAGGGAATTCAGGAGAAACCTCTTTGCCCAGACAGTGATTAGAATGTGGAACTCACTACCAAAGGGAGTGGTTGAGGCAGATACTATCAATGCATTTCAGGGGAAGCTAGATAAACACAGGAGGGAGAAAGGAATAGAAGGATATGCTGATGGGGTGGAACATAAACACCAGCATTGGCCAGTTGGGCTGAATGGCCTGTTTCTGTGCTATACTTTATAATTCTATGTTATAAGTTCTGTATAAATGCAAGTTGTTTAAAGAAAAAAAGCCCCTAATTAAGCTGGTCAAGAGACGCCGAAGTTCACTTATCTTCCGTGTACACCTTTGTTGCAGTGACCAATTCCCACTCTTTAATCGTCCCTCGTGATGAAAGGGAGGAGAACATGGAGGAGCTGAAGGAGACAGCCAGGACGCTGAGCAGGGACCGGCGTTTCCGTGAGACCGTCTATAAGTACATGACTCTCAAAGATTCCTCAAAGTTCTGATGCTACCGTGTGATGTAAACAAGAAGTCGTCCTGCTTTGCCATAACATAACCCTTGACCTTTAGCAGCTGTTCACAGTTTGCGACCTCCTGTAATAGCTAAATGGGCAAAGAGTAGAATAACGCAGTAGATTGGACAAATTGTTTCTTTTCACCTCTGCTCTTCCATCCAGCCCCAATCTCTCCTCTGTCCATTGGCAAGAAAAGGGCCCCATGCTGGATGCGTTTTGGGAATCTTGGCCTAGTTCTTACTGGGTGCAGATTTGCAGAGTAAGCCACTTCCGAGTTTGGCCACTCACTCAGAGAACTCATGGCTGGCTGGTGTAGGATTGCTGGTTAAACCAGGGAGGTGCTCATTGAATAGTGGGGTCAGAGCACAGTGAAGGTGGTGGTGGGAGCTTTACTCTGCATTGAAATTGCACTGTGCCAACTCTGGCTCGATGCTGACATTGGGAAACCTGTTTGAATCCCAACGCTTAAATCCCTCACTTTAAGAGCACAAAAAAAATTACTTTAAGATCAATTAAAGGAAGCAAGCTGCTGGTGAAGGGAGGGTATATATTGTATATAGACACACAAATACACAAGTGAGAGAGAGACTTGTGCCTAATGCACTTTCTACACTTCAAAGTGCACTGTTAAAAGTCTGTGTTACACTTGTGTCTGATTGGCTGAAATATATTCAGAAACACCAAGGGTGGTTATTTCTGAGACTGGTCTGGGAATATGTTTCTGACAGAAAAATTGGGCAGGAACGTTTCCCACACAGTTTCTATCTTTAAGCAGCTCTTCCTCCTCCCCCACCCCGGCTCCCGCTGTTTGACCTGCAAGTTCCCCTCCAAACCACACACCATCCTGACTTGGAACTATATCGCTGTTCCTTCACTGTTGCTGGGTCAAAATCCTGGAACTCCCTTTCTAACAGCACTGTGGGTGTACCTACCTCACATGGACTGTAGTGGTTCAAGAAGGCAGCTCACCACCACCTTCTCAAGGGCAGTTAGGGATGGGCAATAAATGTTGGCCTAGCCAGTGACGCCCACATCCCATGAATGAATTTTAAAAAAATTCAACTGAGGTCTACTCCGAGGTCTTGTACAAGGATTAAATAGAGTACTTTGTCTTATACTCAATTGTCCTATAAATACACAACACCCTATTTGCTCTATCACTTCACAGCATTGCTAATGAACCTTTAGAGATCTATGCACTGGAATGTACAGATCTCTTTTCTACACCCACTATAATGCTTTTCCCTGAAGGGTGTGTGGTGTGTGTGTTTTCATCATTCATCCTGCCTACTTGCTAACACTGCATCTTTCTAAGTGAAACATCGTTTGTTAGTCACAGGTTCAATCCCCAACACATGAAGATCTGTCTGTAGTAGCCGAGCATCATCTACAGTCCTGACACGCGCACAAATCTTAGAATCATCTGAAAACTTGCAGATTGCAGCCCCCAGCACCTACTTTCAGATCATTAATAAAAATAGTGAAGAACAATAGTCCCAACAGCAATATAAAAGCAAAATACTGCAGATGCTGGAAATCTGAAATAAAAACAAAAAGTGCTGGAAATACTCAGCAGGTCTGGCAGCATCTGTGGAGAGAGAAGCAGAGTTAACATCTCGGGTCAGTGACTTGTCATCAGAACTGGCAAAGGTTAGAAATGTAATAGGTTTTAAGCAAATAAAGCGGGGGTAGGGCAAAATAGATCAAAAAGGAAGATGTTGATAGGACAGAGAGCCGGAGAGATTGACAAGGAGGTCATGGGGCAAAGGCAAAGAGTGTGCTAATGGTGTGGAGAAAGACAAAGCATTAGTGCAGAGAGAGTGGTCATGACAGAATAATGAACAGCCCCAGCCCATGAAAAAAACAGTGGACAGGCACATAGTAAAAAAAATTACCTATCCAGTGTCCCCTCTCCCTGAGGACTTCCCTCCGGGTGGATATCACCCATCCAGTGTCCCATTTCCCCGAGGACCACCCTCCAGGTGGATATCACCCATCCGGTGGCCCATTTCCCCGAGGACCTCCCTCCAGGTGGATATCACCCATCCGGTGGCCCATTTCCCTGAGGACTTCCCTCCGGGTGGATATCACCCATCCAGTGTCCCCTCTCCCTGAGGACTTCCCTCCGGGTGGATATCACCCATCCGGTGGCCCATTTCCCCGAGGAACTCCCTCCAGGTGAATATCACCCATCCGGTGGCCCATTTCCCCGAGGACCTCCCTCCAGGTGGATATCACCCATCCGGTGTCCCCTCTCCCTGAGGACCTCCCTCCGGGTGGATATCACCCATCCGGTGTCCCCTCTCCCTGAGGACCTCCCTCCGGGTGGATATCACCCATTCGGTGTCTCATCTCCCTGAGGACCTCCCTCCGGGTGGATATCACCCATCTGGTGTCCCAGCTCGCTGAGGACCTCCCTCCGGGTGGATATCACCCATCCGGTGTCCCGTCTCCCCGAGGACCTTTGGGTGGATATCGGTGGATACCGATCCAGCTGCTCTATCTATTTTCAAGTTTTTAATTCTTTCTAAAACAATTTTTGTGGCACTGGGTTATTTCGGGAGGCTGCAGTGTGGGTGTGAGTTTGTCAGGTGACCAATGGGTTGGGATATTCAACACTTTTGGCATCATGGTGAAGCAGCAGTGAGATAGGACTGCCCAGTTTTACAGGGTTTGCTGGATTCCTCAGGGTCCCAGCGCAATCCAAGGTGCCCATGTTGCTTTTCAAGCTCCTACAGGAACCCCCTTAACTATCTCCACAATCATGTCTTCCACTCCCTTAGTGTACAGATGATTTGTGACAATGTGCATGGTGCAGAAGGTCCTTCTATAGATCGTGTTGTCCCAATACATTAACCACTAGCCAACTGTGGCCCATTGGAATCCCAATGTAGCTAATTGCCTTTCTGATTAGGCACCTACACTCATGAAATAACAAGGAGTCAAGGCTTTCAGTAGAAGGGAAGGAGGGGAGAAGGTTGGCAAGGAGTGAGAACAAAAGAAATTGAAATGCTGGGGCCTATTTTGTACAGGTTGAGCCAGCTGTTTGGGGGGCAGAGCCTGCATGCATCAACATCATTTATAGAGAATCTACTCTGTAGGAACAGGAGGAGGCAGTTAAGAACCTCAGGCCTGTTTCACCAGTCAATGAAACCATGATCGATATGTTAATTCCATTTACCCAGCCTACACATTTGCTTCCATATCCCTTAATACCCTAGCCTAATAAACATCTATCAAACTCAGCTTTGAAATTTCCAATTGACCCTTCATCTGAGCTTGCAGACACTTGGCCTCACCCCAAACTCATCTACCTGCTTTTGAAGGCTGCCCAGGAGCAGGTAATACATTCCCCATGAGCTCAAGTGTGGAGGAGCTGCAGGAGCAGAACAGGTTGGAGCAAAGGAGACTCGGGCAGCTTTTAAAGAGGATACAGCCCGGTGGATATAACCCACCCGAACAGAATATACAGGAGGTTAATGCAGCATATTGGAGCTCTGTGCAAGTGTGTTGGTGAGTGATAGATAGTGTGCACATCTGTGGCTGCAATTCCAGACACAACAAAGCTCACTTGCAACCTCCATAGCCAGGCACCAAGAGTTTTGCCTGGTCAACCTCCACAGGACAAGGGAGGAGATCGGGGCAGCAACCCTGAGAATCACCGTGTCACACAGTGATGGCCATAGAACAGAATATGCAGAGGCTGAATTGAGAGCTGCACTGCTCAAGGGTGGAGCAGGTGGTAGAAACAGGGTGTGTCGATCAGATCAGCAAGACAACCAGTCTTGGTACAGTACAGTGACATCAGTAATTTTAATGATTACCATACAATTAATTAAAAACAGTGACAAGGCAGTAAGTATAAATGCTGGGTATTATAATCATATGGCACAGAAGGAGGCCATGCGGCCCATCGAGAACATGCCGGCTCTCTGTAGAGCAATCTAAACAGTCCCATTTCCCTGCTCTATCCATGTAGTGCCCATCCAATTTCCTTTTGAAATCATTGATCGTCTCTGCTTCCACTACTCACAAAGGCAGTGATTTCCAGGTCATTACCACTCACTACATAAAAAAGTTCTTCCTCACAAACCCTTGTATCTCTTTCCCAAAACCTTAAATCCTTGTCCCCTAATCCCTGTACCCTCAGCTAATGGGAACAGCCTTTCTTTGTCTACCTTATGTCATAATCTTGTACACCTCTATCAAATCTCAAATTTTATTTGTTCCAAGGAGAACGACCCCAGCTTCTCCAACCTAACCTTGTAACAAATCCTTCAACCTTGAAACCATTCTGGTAAATCTCCTCTGCACACTCTCAAGGACCCTCACATCCTTCCTAAAGTGTGGTGACCAGAACTGGATGCAATACTCTAGTTAAGGTCTTCCCAGAGCTTTATAAAGGTTCAGCATAACTTCCCTGCTTGTGTACTCAATACCTCTATGAAGTCCAAGTTCCCATATGCTTTGCCAACTACTCTCTCAATATGTCCTACTGCCTTCAATGATCTATGCTCATGAACCGTCTGGTCTCTCTGTCCCTGCACACTTTTCAGACTTGTGCTAATAAGTCTATATTGCCTCTCCCTATCCCTTCTGCCAAAATGCATCACCTCACACTTCTCGGTATTAAATTCCATCCGCCACTTGTCTGCCCATTCTGCTAGCCATCTGTGTCCTGTTGCACTCAGTTCATATCCTCACTGTTTGCCATACCTCTGTATTTTAATATCCAAGTCATTTATATATATCAAATAAAGCAGTGGTCCTAGCAATGTACACTACTGTCTACCATTCTCTAGTCTGAAAAACATTTATCAAGGCTGGTTTATGTCCTTAAGCCATTTTGTTTTATCAAATTGGACACTGACCCTACTATTCAGACAGACCCTTAGAAAATAGGCAACATGTTTAGATAGAGGATCTGGATCGGCGCAGGCTTGGAGGGCCGAAGGGCCTGTTCCTGTGCTGTAATTTTCTTTGTTCTTTGTTTTTTGTTTATTCCATGAGCCTCAATTTTGTTAACCAGCTTTTTATGTGGTACTTTGCCTTCCTTAAAATCCATATAGACAACATCCATCACATTCTCTTCATCAACCTTCTCTGTTACTTTATCAAAACATTCAGTTAGATTAGTCAAGCATGATCTACCGTTTACAAATCCATGCTGGCTGTCCTTATATAACGCAAACCTTTCCAACTGCATGTTGATTTTTATTTCCCTGATTATTGTTTCTAAAACTTTACCCACCACTGATATTAAACTGACTGGCCTGAAGTTGCTAGGACTGTCCTTAAACCCTTTCTTGAATAAGGGTGTCATATTTGCCACTCTCCAGTCCTCTGGCACCTCCCCCATATCCAGGGAAGATTGGAAGATTTATGACAAGCCCTTCTGCTATCTCCATCCCCACTTCCTTTGACAGCCTGGGATGCAAGTTATCCGGACCAGGCAATTACAGGGCTCCGAATAGTGAAAGAGAGGTAGAGAAGAAAATCTGCACGGAGATCACAGACATGTACAGGAACTATAGAATGGTGATAATTATCCAAATATCGATTGGGATAATGTTAGAATAAGGAGAAAGGAAGGAAAGGAATTTCTGAAATATGTTCGGGAGAACCTCCTTGACAAGTATGTTCTCGGTTCAACTAGGAAGGAGACATTGCTGGACCTGGTGCTGGGGAATGAGTGGGCCAAGTGGATCAAGTGTCTGGGGGGAACGCTTGACGTAAGAGTGATCATCGCATCATAAGGTTTAGATTAGTAATGGAGAAGAGCAAGGAACAATCTAAAGTAGAACTTTGAAATTGGAAGAGGGCTAACTTCAATGGGAAGAGAGGGGATCTAGCCATGGTATAATGGATAACAAGGCGGCAGATGCAGTATAATATAGGGCAGTGTGACATTATACACTTTGGTCATAAAAATAGAAAAACAGAATATTTTTTAAAAGATGTGCAACTTGTAAGTGTTGATGTTCAACAAGACTTGGGTGTACTTGTACAAAGAATGCAGAAAGTTAACATGCAGTTTCAGCAAGCAATTAGGAAGGCAAATGGCATGTTAGCCTTTATTGCAAGGGGATTGGAGTACAGGAATAAGGAAGTATTGCTACAATTGTACAGGGTTTTGGTGAGACCACATCTGGAATACTGTGTGAGTTTTGGTCTCCACATTTAAGAAAGGATATAATTGCATTGGAGGTGGTACAGCGAAGGTTCATTAGATTAACCCCCAGGGATGAGGGGGTTATCCTATGATGAGAGACTTAAATTGGGCCTGTATTCCCTGGAGTTTAGAAGAATGAGAGGTGATCTCATTGAAACATATAAGATTCTAAAGGGGCTGGATAGGGTAGACACTGAGAGATTATTTCTGCTGGTCAGGGAATCTAAAACACGGGGACACAGTCTCAGGATAAGGGGCCAATCATTTAGGACTGAGATGAGGAGAAATTACTTCACTCAAAGGATTGTGAATCTTTGGAATTCTCTACCCCAGAGGGTTGTGGATGCTTCATCATTGAATACATTTAAGACTGAGATAGACAGGTTTTGGTCTCTCATGGAATCAAGGGATATAGCGAGCAGACGGGTTGAATCCGAAGATCAGCCATGATTGTTTTGAATGGTGGAGCAGGCTCGATGGGCCATATGGTCTACTCCTGCTCCTATTTCTTGTGTTCTTGTGGAACAAAAGATTGACAGGAAAGTCTGTAACTGAACAATGGGCGATCTTTAAGGAGGAGATGTTTCAGGTACAGTCTAGGTACATCCCAAGAAGAGCAAAAGGTAGGGGAACCAAAGCCAGGGCTCCTTGGATGATGAAGGAGATAGAGAACATGATAAAACAAAAAAAGAGGGTGTATGATGCATGTCGAGTAGCGTGACCATACTGTTCTTGCTTCTCAATGGTAATCAACTGTATTCTGTCTTCGCCCCCTAAAGGACATTCTTTCTTTCCAATGCTACAATGTCTTCCGTAATCAGTACTGCCATGTCACCTCCCTTTTTCCTTCCCTATCTTTTCAGAACATTTTGTATCCTTGAATATTAAGCGCCCAATCCTCACCATTTTTAAGCCATGTCTTCCAATATCATCCCATTTGCTTGGTGAGCAAGTGCCCATATGTTGAAATTGCCTGTTCCTTTGTTCTTGTTCCACCCTTCCCCCTTAGGGCAGTTCTTTATATATCCCTTACTCCAGGGGCTATTGACACGGCCACAACATCATCCATTTTCAAACAATCAGTGACACTGTAGCCCATTTAACCCACATATGGATATGCTTCCATTTTGTTTCTCCCCAAGTGCCTTCAGTTTTCCAGCAGACACAAATTAAAACAGATGGCAGTAAGACAGCTTCGGATTACAAGTGGTAATAAAATAAGTTGCTAAGTGGTATATATAGGTATAAAGTTTAATGCTAAGGAACCTGACGTGCTGCATGTGATAATCCTAGGCTGCCTCTCGGGAAGGGGAAAGGTTACACACTGTCTGCTACACGGGTCCTCTCTCATTGACTATTTAAAACTATTTAATGCTCAACAGAATTGTCATTCCAAACCACATGCCGGCAAAAACATTTCTACAAAGAGTTTGAGAAATTTGTGAAACAATATCTTGTGACGCTTGAAACCTGGCTTAAATGGTAGAAGTGGAATATTGCAAGCTGCACACACAAGCGCATGCATGCACACAGTCACAGTGGTGCAATCCTACTGCAGGTAGGTGTCAATGGAGGAGTGGGAGAGGAAATGGTGAGACGCCCAGGTGCCATTCTTGACCAGCTTGCTTGGTGGGATTGACAAAGGTCTATTGACAACACCGTATCAGCCAATGAGTTGGAGGTGGTGCGGGACGTGCATCTGGATTCACGGCAAGCAGTCTATTGAGAAAAAGTCTCTATGAACCACAGCAAATGAAACTGACTGAAACCACAGCAAAATGTCGCAATCAGAGGAAGGTTATTTCACCAGCAAAATGCAGTGAGTGGAGGATAGTTACATAATGCAAATTATCTGCACAAAATCAATCTCAGTCACTTACAGCAGTTTGGATCTGAATGGCGGGGGAAGTACCCAATTACTGTTCTGGCCAGGGCTTGTGGTGTCACTCTTATCAGCTGGGAGCTGGTCATCTCAGTCCCCTGGGCACATGGCACAGGAGGCTATTGGGGTGGAAAGAGCTGTTAATAATTATAGCAGATGTGCACATGCAGAATGTGTTTTAAACTAAAGGATACTGCGCGATACTGGAAATCAGAGTGGTTTACTTGTAAGGTATTATTTAAGTTACACATTTCTCTCGCCTTTGCAGTTATTAATAGCAAAGTATTAATATTATTGGTCACGTCAATGCAGGAATTTACTTCACGACTGATTAAAATCTCGCTATCCTGCAGAATCTGCTGAGCTTTTTGGAAAATATTTAAATTGTGCTGCTTTGAAGTTGCAAATGATCAGTGCACTATGAAAGCGAGCTGGAACTCAATCACACAGCTATGCTCCGTAGAGAGAGAGAGAGAGCAGCTGATGTATCTGCAGGGCTTTGGAATACAGTTTCATCCTCAAGACCATTGGAAGTATATTTATAGGACGCCCCGTGAACGCTATGAATAATCTAGTCATTATTTACTTTTCTGTGCGTTTAGAATTAATGTAATTTTTGTCAGTATCACTGGGGCTGTGCAAACTAACATTACTGAACATTGTATTTTTCACTCAGCACCTCTTCCTGGTTTTCTTTTGCTTCTCTCTGATGCTTTCTAACATTTTGTTTTGCTTCTCCCCCATTTGTTTGCTCTTCCATTCCTTTCACCATGTTACAATGCAACGGGGATATGTTGAGCACTGCAACCATGTGGCATGCTGGTCCTCTGACCTCGTGTTATGCAATGTGAGGACCCATGATTAGCCAATGGTGACTTGGGTGAGGGAGAGCTCGCCATTAGTCTCTTGCTGCTACGCCTCCTAGTATTTCACTCAAGAGCAGATGTAGCAGAGAGCTGAGAGCAGACCATATCCCCTCTACCTTGGCAGGGGAATTGCCAAGAAGAAAAGTAGATTTAAAATGGAATGTTATTATGAGTGATATTTTGGAGGTGATGTAACTAAAAGTCGCTTCAGTGTTTGTTTTACAATGTGATTATTATATATACTTTTTCTCCAAATCATATACAAAACAAATTGTAAACAGGATAATGCTGAACAAAAAATTATTGCCTATTGGAGAAGCGATCAAGCTTTAAAAAATAAATGTTCTGAATTTTCAGCAGCAACTTGGCTCTTAGTCCAGTTTTTGCCTCTGATGTAGAGCTTTCCCAGTTTGCAAGTAAAACCTGTGTCAAGACCAGACTACCTCTAGAACAGCCTATTTGAGCCCGGAGATGTAGGATGTATTGTACTGTAGTAGGGAAGATACAGCATTGTAACTTGTCGTTCCACACATGTTAAGTACATGGCGTTGGCTGTGACATTGGGAGTGAGTGCCGGAGCTACAGGCTTCCCTACCTTAGAATCATAGAAAGTTTTTGGCTCAGAAAGAGGCCACTTGGCCCATCGTGTCTGCGCTAGCCGACAAAAAACCCTAGCCTAATCCCACTTTCCAGCATTTGGTCTGTAACCCTGCAGGTTATGGCACTTCAGGTGCACATCTGTCGTCATTGGTGGCGGCTGTCTCTCGATTTGAGGATGACATGTACTCAAGGTCACTAGTTTCTGCCATGGGTCTTCATGTGACTGAATAGGCCAGTTCTTGCAGATCTTTGGGCACATGGGGCAGGACGTCCCACGAAGCAGTGGGATCTGGAGTGCAGGATTTGCTTCCTTTTCTTTCCTTCTCTGCAGCCGGTCTGCCTCATCATTAAGGCGTTTGGACTCAAAGCACGATGCACCTTGATGCACAAGTTGTCGCCATTTTGAATGGTTGGTAGCAAGCCATCAATGTCAATGCTGCCGGGTTTCACAGAGAACTTCAGAGTGTGTTTGAAGGGTTTTCTTTGTCCTCACCTGGAATGCTGGCCATTTGAGAGTTGAGAACACAGGACCTGGCAGGGGAGACGGGTTTTGGCCATCCAGACATAGTGTCCAGTCCATCAAAGTTGATTTTGCAGGAGATTTGCCTGAATGCTTGTGGAGCTGACGGGGTGGGGTGGCGCAGTGGTTAGCACCGCAGCCTCACAGCTCCAGTGACCCGGGTTCGATTCCGGGTACTGCCTGTGCGGAGTTTGCACGTTCTCCCTGTGACCGCGTGGGTTTTCGCCGGGTGCTCCGGTTTCCTCCCACAGCCAAAAACTTGCAGGTTGATAGGTAAATTGGCCATTATAAATTGCCCCTAGTATAGGTAGGTGGTAGGGGAATATAGGGAAGGTGGGGATGTGGTAGGAATATGGGATTAGTGTAGGATTAGTATAAATGGGTGGTTGATGGTCGGCACAGACTCGGTGGGCCAAAGGGCCTGTTTCAGTGCTGTATCTCTAAATAAATAAAATAAATAAAAAGGACAGTAGTGAGTCCAGGTCTCACTGCAGTACAGGAGTGTGGTGACAATAATGGCTCTGTACTCTAGGACATCCAGGCACCTTTTCAATGAGTTGAGGGTTTCTTCCTTTCAGGCAGTGAGTTCCAGACTCCCGCCACCCTCTGGGTGAAAAAATCTTTCCTTTTCTCCCCTCTAATCTTTCTACCAATCACGATGGAATCTTAGCAAGTTTACGGCACAAAAAGAAGTACCTTCAGGGATTGGAGAGTGGAACAGGCCTGGAGTTCCTATATATTTTTCAGAGTGGAAAATGCTTCATTTAACCACTTGTGCTAGCCTTGGCTGTCGCCTCTGAGTCACAAGGTTGTGGTTTTGAGCCACATCCCAGGGACCTGAGTGCAAAATCTAGATTGATACGCCCAATGCTGTACTGAGGGAGTGCTGCACTGTTGGAGATGCTGTCTTCTGGATGAGATGTTAAACCAAGGCTCCCTCTCAGTTGGACATAAAAGATCCCATGCCACTATTTCGAAGAAGGGCAGGGGAGTTATCCCTGGTGTCCGGCCAATATCTATCCCTCAATCAAAAGCACTTAAAACAGATTATCTGGTTTTCATCTCATTGCTGTTTGTGGAAGCTTGTTGTGTGCAAATTGGCTGCTGCTCTAAATTACAACATGAGTACATTTCAAAATTAGTTCATTAGCTGTAAAGTGCTTTGGGATGCCCTGAACTCATACAAGGTGCTTTTTAAAAAATTCATTCATGGGATGTAGGCGTCACTGGCCAGGCCAGCATTTATTGCCCATCCCTAATTGCCTTTGAGAAGGTGGTGGTGAGATGCCTTCTTGAACCGCTGCAGTCCATGTGAGGTAGGTATACCCACAGTGCTGTTAGGAAGGGAGTTGCAGGATTTTGACCCAGCGACAGTGAAGGAACGGCGATATAGTTCCAAGTCAGGATGGTGTGTGACTTGTAGGGGAACTTGCAGGTGGTGGTGTTCCCATGTATTTGCTGCCCTTGTCCTTCTAGTTGGTAGAGGTCGCGGGTTTGGAAGGTGCTGTCCAAGGAGCAGGCTGTTGCTTGACTAGTCTGTGGGACAGCTCTCCCAACTTTGGCACAAGCCCCCAGATGTTAGTAAGGAGGACTTTGCAGGGTCGACAGGGCTGGGTTTGCCGTTGTCGTTTCCGGTGCCTAGGTCGATGCCGGGTGGTCTGTCTGGTTTCATTCCGATATGCTATAGAAATGCAAATCTGTCTTTCTTTCTCGTCATGTTGAGCAGACTCAGAGTGCTTTCCATAAAATGGATTATCTTTAGAGTGCATTGCGATGCAGCCAAAAGCAGCAGCCATTCTGAGCTGGTAACGTCCCACAGACAGTGAATGAGATGAATATTTTGGGTGGCGTTGAGTGAGGGAGAAATGTTAGTCCGGAATTCTTTTTGAAATAGTGCCATTGGATCTTTTTGCATCCACCTGAACTAGCAAATGAGAGCCTGATTGACCATCTGCCCTCTGAGTGATCAGTTACAGAGTACTGACAGAGTAACAGAATACCTGCACCTCGATGCTCGTTTTATTTTGTTGTATGAGGGAGACCATAATACAAACACAATTGTTTAGGTTGCAATGAAAGCAATGTAGAGGGGCATCTGTTGTTCACGGCATTTCTCCTGTATCTGACGAAGGGAGAACAGCATGTCAATAGTCGATCTCTCTGCACGAAAGCCACACTGTGCCTCAGGGTAGACGCGCTCGGCCAGCTTCTGGAGCCTGTTCAGAGCGACTCGAGCAAAGACTTTCCCCACTATGCTGAGCAGGGAGATTCCACGGTAGTTGTTGCAGTCACCGCGGTCACCTTTGTTTTTATAGAGGGTGATGATGTTGGCATCGCGCATGTCCTGGGGTACTGCTCCCTCGTCCCAGCACAGGCATAGCAGTTCATGTAGTGCTGAGAGTATAGCAGGCTTGGCACTCTTGATTATTTCAGGGGTAATGCTGTCCTTCCCAGGGGCTTTTCCGCTGGCTAGGGAATCAATGGCATCACTGAGTTCCGATTTGGTTGGCTGTATGTCCAGCTCATCCATGACTGGTAGAGGCTGGGCTGCATTGAGGGCAGTCTCAGTGACAGCATTCTCCCTGGAGTACAGTTCTAGGTAGTGCTCAACCCAGCGGTCCATCTGTTTGCGTTGGTCAGTGATTATGTCCCCCGATTTAGATTTGAGGGGGGTGATCTTCTTGATGGTTGGCCCAAGAGCTCTCTTCATGCCATCATACATTCCTCTGATGTTTCCGGTGTCTGAGGCCAGCTGAATATGGCTGCATAGGTGTTGCCAGTAGTCGTTTGCGCAACGCCTAGCTGTTCTTTGTGCAGTACTTCTGGCTGCTTTAAGTGCTGCGGATGTTAAATCGCTGGGGGCTTTCTTGTAGTTCAAAAGTGCAATGCGCTTAGCGGCTATGACAGGTTCCAGCTCTTCATTATGAGATTGAAACCAGTCTGCATTTCTCTTCGCACTTTTGCCGTAGGTGGTCAAAGCTGACTCATAGATGGCGTCTCTGATGTGGGCCCACTTGGTCTCAGCATCCCCTGTGGGAGTGTTTTGAAGGGCTGTTACAAGTGAATTTAGAAATTTTTGTAACAGCTGTGGGTGAGAAATTCTGCTCGTGTTGATGCGCGGGTGGCCCTTCTGCTTGGAATGATGCAACTTCTTTGGTCTGAGTCTAACCTTGCTGCACACCAGGGAGTGGTCGGTGTCGCAGTCCGCACTGTGGAAGCTGCGTGTGATTTGAACACTGTTTAAGGCGGCTCGCCTTGTGACAATGAGGTCTAGCTGGTGCCAACGACGTGATCTTGGGTGCCTCCATGAAACCTGGTGACAGGGTTTAGTGTGAAAGAACGAGTTGGTGATGCAGAGGTTATGATAGGTACACAACTCAAGCAGTCTTTGCCCGTTCTCATTCATCCTTCCAACGCCATAGCGCCCAAGGCAGGAGGGCCATGAGTCATGGTCGGCCCCAACCCTGGCATTAAAGTCCCCCAGCAGGAATAGGTGTTCGGTGTTGGGGATGCTGCTAATGATGTTATGGAGTTGTTCATAGAACTGGTCTTTAGCTTCAGGTGCGGAACAGAGTGTTGGAGCATAGATGCTGAGTAGGTGTACTGGACCAGAGGTGGTGAGCAGTCGGATGGACAGTATGCGTTCCGAGCCATTTGAGGGAGGCTCTATCATGCTGAGCAAGGAGTTTCTGATGGCGAAGCCCACTCCATGCTGTCTTGGTTCTTCAGGATCCCTGCCCTGCCAGAAGAAGGTGTAGTCTTGCTCTGCTAGAGAGCCACTCGCGGGGAGGCGAGTCTCCTGAAGTGCTGCAATGTCCACATTGAGTCTACTGAGCTCGTTGTTAATGATGGCGGTCTTCCGAGAATCGTTGATTTGTGTAAGGTCTTCCGACAGGCCAGGACACATAGTTCTGACGTTCCAGCTTGCAAAGCGAAGGGCTGGTACCTTCTTTCCTTTTTTCATGTTGTTTGGTGCGGTGTATCAGTCCACCTTTCGGGCAATGACCCTGAGCTCCAAGCACCCATTGAAGCAGGCAGACTGTGGCGGGACAGAACCTTATTGACCGGGGGCTGCCCGGTTTGAGGCGGGCGGTAGCTGTCCAGTGAGGTGCAATGACCTCTCCCACCGACAAAGGCAACCCGTGGCGCCCAGTTTCTACGCCAATTTATCTGGACTTATAACCCGTAACTGCTGCCTTCCGTGTTGTTTCAGTCGCTGTGAGGCAACTATGGAGTGACCTCTCCATGGCGCATGCCTGGGCAAATTTATGGAGGTTGAGAGTTGCCCAGTCGTCAAAACCCCCCTCTCGGCCTTTCTGGTGGGGTCCAAAGGAGTGCAGGACACGACGTTTGGCACCAGTATGGCTGCAGGAACTGCCGGAAACATGCCAAAGGTGACACATGACCGCCTACGGGGTTCCGCTCCGGATTTTCTGTTAGGGTTTACTCCCTTAGCCTTGGTCTCTCCCGAGACGCCCACAAGGCAGTGGGGTTGTTGGGGCCCCTACACAGGTGTAGGATGGTGCCGGTGGGAGGAGGGGATGCAAGGGGGAGGGGTAGAGGGAGGGGGTGGGGGGGGGGTGCAGGGGAAGGGGGTGCGGGGTGAAGATGGTGCGGGGGGGGCGGGCTGGGACGGGGTTGTGAGGGGGTGAGCTGAGAGGGTGGAGCAGGGAAGGGGACGGGGGTGGGGGGGGTGGTGGAAGGGGGGTAAAGGGGGGGGGAGGGGGGGTGGAATCTGGTGCAGGTAATAAGCCATTTCCTCAGTGCCCACCATCGACGTCCGGAAAGCTCATCTACGTCCTTCGGGAGGTGAAGCATCATTTGGCAGACTTAGAGGTGATTACATTTGCTAAGGGTTTTTTTTTGCAGTGGTTTAAATAAAGGCATGCAGCATTGCCGACAGTGCGCTGCAGATGCTCTCCGAGCCATCTCCCGCGGGCGCTTTGAAGTTGCGGCCGGGGGGGCCGCTCGTGGATGTTTTGGGTGTTCGGGGCACCTTTTCACAGGACTTCTCTCGGGTCCCGCAGCTCCTTCTTCACCTCAATGAAGCCTTTGACCTCGTCAGCAGACGTGGTCTCTTCAGACTACTAGAAAAGATCGGATATCCACCAAAGCTACTAAGTATCATCACCTCATTCCATGACAATATGAAAGGCACAATTCAACATGGTGGCTCCTCATCAGAGCCCTTTCCTATCCTGAGTGGTGTGAAACAGGGCTGTGTTCTCGCACCCACACTTTTTGGGATTTTCTTCTCCCTGCTGCTTTCACATGCGTTCAAATCCTCTGAAGAAGGAATTTTCCTCCACACAAGATCAGGGGGCAGGTTGTTCAACCTTGCCCGTCTAAGAGCGAAGTCCAAAGTACGGAAAGTCCTCATCAGAGAACTCCTCTTTGCTGACGATGCTGCTTTAACATCTCACATTGAAGAATGCCTGCAGAGTCTCATCGACAGGTTTGCGTCTGCCTGCAATGAATTTGGCCTAACCATCAGCCTCAAGAAAACGAACATCATGGGGCAGGATGTCAGAAATGCTCCATCCATCAATATTGGCGACCACGCTCTGGAAGTGGTTCAAGAGTTCACCTACCTAGGCTCAACTATCACCAGTAACCTGTCTCTAGATGCAGAAATCAACAAGCGCATGGGTAAGGCTTCCACTGCTATGTTCAGACTGGCCAAGAGAGTGTGGGAAAATGGCGCACTGACACGGAACACAAAAGTCCGAGTGTATCAGGCCTGTGTCCTCAGTACCTTGCTCTACGGCAGCGAGGCCTGGACAACGTATGCCAGCCAAGAGCGACGTCTCAATTCATTCCATCTTCGCTGCCTTCGGAGAATACTTGGCATCAGGTGGCAGGACTATATCTCCAACACAGAAGTCCTTGAAGCGGCCAACATCCCCAGCTTATACACACTACTGAGTCAGCGGCGCTTGAGATGGCTTGGCCATGTGAGCCGCATGGAAGATGGCAGGATCCCCAAAGACACATTGTACAGCGAGCTCGCCACTGGTATCAGACCCACCGGCCGTCCATGTCTCCGTTATAAAGACGTCTGCAAACGCGACATGAAATCGTGTGACATTGATCACAAGTCGTGGGAGTCAGTTGCCAGCATTCGCCAGAGCTGGCGGGCAGCCATAAAGACAGGGCTAAATTGTGGCGAGTCGAAGAGACTTAGTAGTTGGCAGGAAAAAAGACAGAGGCGCAAGGGGAGAGCCAACTGTGCAACAGCCCCAACAAACAAATTTCTCTGCAGCACCTGTGGAAGAGCCTGTCACTCCAGAATTGGCCTTTATAGCCACTCCAGGCGCTGCTTCACAAACCACTGACCACCTCCAGGCGCGTATCCATTGTCTCTCGAGATAAGGAGGCCCAAAAGAAAAAAGAATGTTTAGGTTGCAGCATACACAAACAGTCAAGAATATATTTCTGTTCTTCCCTTGGATTCTAGGAATGGGCAGTGCCTGCTTCAGTAATTTTCCATTTGCAAGTCAAAGAGCTGTTTGCTTTGAACTATTTATTTCAAGAAAGGAGGACAAGTAAATCGCTGCATCACCTGACAGGAGTGCCTGGGCCCTTGGATAGTGAGGAGGGAGGCAGTGAAAGAGCAGGTGTTACACCTCCTGCTGTGGGAAGGGGATGAGGTGTTGGGGTGATGGAGGCCAGGGTGTCGCGGAGGGAATGTTCACTTCCGAATGCTGACAGGGGAGGGGAGGGGAAGATGCGTTTGGTGGTGGCATCACGCTGGAGGTGCAGAAATGGCGGAAGATGATCCTTTGGATGAAAAGGCTGGCGGGGTGGAAAGTGAGGACAAAGGAAACCCTATCATAGTTCTGGTAGAGAGGGGAAGGGGTTGTGGTGTTCTCGAGACTGGAGTGAGGTTTAGCCAAGTTTAGTAAGGGATATGAGACAGAGACAGCATGCTGTTGAAACAATGGATTCTTCTTTATTCTCTTCTTACTTTCACTTTCCCTGTGCTTTCTCATGTGTGTTGTACAGCAGACACAAGTGGACAAAATGCATAATGCAATTTCAAAACACTACTTCTTAGTAAATGAGAGGTGTAGCATGTTTCAATGGTTCATTTCCAAAAGTGAAAACAGTAAATTTAAATATAAATATTTCACTTCGTAACATAGTCACTTAAGTATGGCAGGTGTTTTCTCTCACGACTAGGATATCGTGTGACATCAGGTGTAGTCTCATTTGACACATGTTCTTCACCTGAGGTATCGATGTCTGAATCAGATTCAATGCTTCTGAGTGGTGTTTTCAGTGCTTTGAAGAATGACGCGTTTCTTGTAATGATTTGTAAATCGCACTTAATAGTGATCATTGATCCTTTTGTGTTGGTCACAACAAATGGTTGGATGACATAAGGGGTTGTTTGTTTCCCAACTTGACCATTATATTTCACAAGTACTTTATCTCCTGGCTTTAGCAGTGTAGCTCTAAATTTCATGTTCCACTGTGCAGTTGCCTTCATTCCATCCTTCTCTTCGCGATCACGTTCTTGTACCTGTTGATCATTAGCTCTGTGCGGTAGCTCAGGTAGACGTACACTCATAAGATGTGCAAAGATGATTGTAGCTGGAGGTTTTCCAGTAGTCGAGTGAGGAGTCACTCTGTAATTAAGAAGAAAGCGATATCGCTCTTGCTTCCATGACTTGTTCTCAGCTGTAGCTGTATGTATCACTTTTTTCAAGGTTCACATAAATCTCTCACTTCTCCATGAGCTTTTGGCCAATAGGGTGTGATT
This sequence comes from Heterodontus francisci, assembly GCF_036365525.1. NCBI lineage: Eukaryota > Metazoa > Chordata > Chondrichthyes > Heterodontiformes > Heterodontidae > Heterodontus > Heterodontus francisci. Next base: position 117,347,420 of record NC_090379.1, read on the forward strand.
TTCTGATGAGTGAACCCTAGGTAGTTTGTGAATTTGCTGAACTCATCTCTGTTGAATGGGACTCCATTGTCACCTCTTACCATTTGAGGGATTCTTGACAAGGTGAAGATCCGGTCAAGCTTTGGGATAACTGCTTTCATTGAAGTTGCCATAACTAATCTCATGATTGAGAAACTACTGTAGTCGTCAATGACAACAAGCAGGTGTTCACCTGTGGGCAAATCTGTGAAATCAACACTAACTTCAATCCATGGTAAACATTGATTGAGTTTGTGCTCTACCATGCAGTCAATTCTTGGGAACCATACCTTTTCCCTAAGGAGTTGTTTGGTTTTGATAATTCCCTGGTGTCCATCATGTGCTATTTTGACAACACATTCCCTCAATGAATGTGGAATAACAATACAGCTGTTGTATAATATGAGGTCAGATGTGGTTGTAACGGTGAGCTCATTTCAAACGTTGTGAGGACATTGTAGTGTGTGAGTGATTTTGCTTGCAGACGCTTTTCAAACATGCCTTTCAAGTTTTGTGATTCTATAGCCTTCGTAATTAATTGCAAAACCTCATCTTGTTTTCTTGCTGCTTTGCTGTCAGCTGGTTTTAGTGACTTTGGCACCGCATTTATGCTTACGTAGTTAAGATGTTGTTCAGCAACCTTTTCCTCATGTCTAGTAGCACCGACTTTCGGCAATGGATGTTGTGAAAGGTAGTCCGCTGGGCCGAGCTTGCCTAGCTGATACTCAACATGGAACTCGTACTCTTATAGTTTGAGTATCCAACATTTGATTTGAAGGGCATTGTATTGGTATTGCGATGTGGGTTTTTGAACAACCTTGCTTGTGGTCTATGAACGGTTATTATTTATATGGAAGTGAGTTTAAAGTAGAGATGAAAGTGTAAGATACTCAATATGATCGAGAGCACTTCTCTCTCTGTTTGTGAATAACGTTGCTCTACAGGCATTAACAATTTGCATGCTACCACAATGATTGATTACCTGTCTTGTCTTTCTGTATGAGAACTGCACCGAAGCTGGCATCCATGACTAGTTGGGTGGTTTTCTCTGAGTCGAAATAGGCATTTTTGCAACTTGCTAACAAATATCATTTGATCTGATGTGTGATTTGGTCTATTCCCACTTGGTAATCTCTTTTGTCAGATCGCATAGGGGGACAGATAGCATAATGAGCAGGGATAGGTATTGACATGTTGCACCATGGACATTTGACAAAATTATTGACTCACCCACGGACATGGGGGCAATTAATCTGTATATAAAGCATATAGCCAACTTAATGCCATCAAAACACAGTCCTATTTAAAACAGATTTCTACCTATAAATAAAATACGTAAGCTTACAAACATCAATGGAGAGCAGCATGAATGTATTAGCTAGCTAGCAAGCAAAATGGTATGCAATGCCAATACAAATTACTTTTGTTGACAGAATAGAGATAGCTACACCATGTCACAGAGTGCTAGATGGACCTTATCAGATAACCTCTTTGGATTCACACTGAGTCTGGAGTGCAGATTCAGCTAATAAATCATAAAATTCAAGGAGATAATTGTTATTGTGATTATGGAGGTGAGGCAGTAGAAAAATTAGCAATAGGAAGACAGACCATTTCTCACACAGCTATTGTCACAAAACAATTTAACTCGTGATGGTCTCTGTTTGTGCAACTTCTCCACCTACTTGTAATATGTGTCTGAAGACAGGGGCAGCCAACAAAAGATCTCCAAATTAGGAGAATTTTATAGGATGGAGCAGGATAATACTTCAGTAGAGACATGTAAAACAGAAAATCAGAGTGGGACAGGAAGGGACATAATAGAAGGTAGCCAAGACTGATTTATTCATCTTTACAGGCTGTTAAACTAGGTTCTAGATTCTAAAATACAGTAACAACAGAATCAGTCATGGACAAAATGTCATTTACTAATCAAAGCTAGTGACAAAACTAGATGAACACAATTACAAATAAAGAGCACCCTTCAGTTCCTCCAATAAAGAGATTGTCTTAAGTTCACTTATGTCTATATCTCAATCTATCACCGTCAATTCCGATTCAGCTCTGACAAGATAATTAACAAAAAGCTCTGCTGCAAAAAGGTGAGTGTTTGTTACTGCATGCTTTATTCAGTTACAAAATGTTTAGTCACTATTTGTAAGATGGTACTCCAGACTAACCAATTTATGTCCAAGCCAAATCTATTACATGTTAGCAAAGGTGTACTTTTAATGTAATGTAATTATATGATACAGACAACTTTCAAATGACATTGGCCACTCAGGTTATCTGCCCTCAAACTGGATAGTAAATAATGCACAATGCAGTTACTGATCTTTGACATTCTTGTAAAACTTGTCCTTTAATCCAATTCGCAGCAAAATAAATAATTTAATGACTATTTCTAACATGGTCATTGAAAGATAATACATTTTTACTCTGTCTTCCCCAACAGTTTTAAAATTGTGAATGCAGCATGGATTTTGTTAAGGAATTGCAGACAGTGCATCATAGATTAAAGTTTATTAAAGCTATCCGTTATATCGTATTTACTAACTATTATATATGGGTCAGCAGCATCATGTTTTTGCCAATATCACTCAGCCCATTGCACCGTACTCTTGTATTTATGAGAAACTTACAGTGCTGACTTCTGGAGATTCCTTGGACTTTCTTGCCTGTTTTCCCTTCTATACAAGTTCAGGAACAATGTGATTCTAATAATATGCAACCCGAATGCAGCAAGAGAAATCCATGAGTCTAGAACATTGTAAACCTGGACTCTGCTGTCTGGAGAATGTGCTAGAAATCTCACCATAATATGAGCAAGCATTTAAAGCTGCAACACCCAATCTTTAGCAAATATAGGAATTGCCAGATCAAAAAAGAATACGGTTCATAGGTTCACCTTCACCGTCCTGGTGGTCACATGTTACAATGATAATTGAGTTGTTGACTGATAGCAGCAGAATTGTGACATTTATACTGAAGTAAAAGTCCAGCAACTTTTAACATTTCACTGAGTTTGTGTCCCAAGTGAAAGTATTACACGCCAAAGCATAGAAATTGAGACATTCCTTAATTGACTTTTGCCATTTTAATATGAGTTTACATAACACGAGCCTTTAAACTTGTGTTTTAAAATAACTTAGCTTGATGTTTGGTGGTGGGGTCATGATCCAGGAGGAACATAAGAACACAAGAAATAGGAGCTGCTCCACCATTCAATATGATCATGGCTCCATTCAACTCCATTTTCCCACCTGCTCACCATATCCCATGAGTCTCTGAGAGACCAAAAATCTGTCTATTTCAGCCTTAAATGTATTCAACGATGGAGCATCCACAAGCCTCTGGGGTAGAGAATTCCAAAGATTCATAATGCTTTGAGTGAAGTAATTTCTCCTCACCTCAGTCCTAAATGATCAGCCCCTCATTGTGAGACTGTGCCTCTGTGTTTTAGATTTCCGACCAGTGGAAATAATCTCTCAGTGTCTACCCTATCCAGCCCCTTTAGAATCTCACCTCTCATTCTTCTAAACTCCAGAAAATACAGGTCCAAGTTACTCAGCCTCTCATCATACGACTACCCCCTCATCCCAGGGACCAATCTAGTAAACCTTTGCTGCACTGCCTCCAATGCAAGTATATCGTTTCTTAAATGTGGAGACCAAAACTGCACACAGGAGGTAGGAAGAAGTATCTGAGTGTTGGCACTCAGTTTCTGATAGTTGGACGTCGGTACACCAGACAACAACAGCACCACCTTTGCCCGCATGTTTGATGACAATGTCGGGGTTAGACCTGAGAAAACGGAGTGCAGCAAGTTCAGAGGGAGACAGGTTAGAGTGAGTGAGGGAAGTGGATAAATTAAGATAGCCGCTGTCACGCCAACAGTTCTCAATGAAAAGATTAAGAATGGGTCCAGGTGGAGGGTAAATACTGGAGGTGGGTGAATAGGTCCACTGGTCGGGGGGAGAACACCTGGCCAAAAAGTGAGCCTACAGGCGAAGGCGACAGAAGAAGAGCTCAATGTCGTGTTGAATATAATGGGATAAAGCTGAATCCTTCCCCTTATGTCCCTACATCACTGAATTTTGCGCTCGGCACGCCACTGAGCTCTTCTTCCATCACCACTGACTCCAGGTCTGTCACTGACCTCATCTGCTCTGGAGATCTTCCCTCGACAGCTTCCCACTTCATAGTCCCACACACCCAAACAACCTGCTTCTACCTCCTTCCCAAAATCCACAAACAGGTCTGTGCTGGTAGACCCATTGTTTCAGCCTGTTCCTGCTCCACTTAACCAATTCCTTCCTATCTTGACTCTATCTTGTCCAGTCTCTTCCCACCTACATCCGTGACTCTGCTGGTGCCCTATGTCATTTTGACAATTTCCAGTTTCCTGACCCTGAGGGCTCTCCGCTTCTTCCTTGAACAAAGGTCCAACCAGTCCCCATCCACCACCACACTCCTCCGCCTGGCTGAACTTAGTCTCACATTGAACAACATCTCCTTCAACTCCACTCATTTTCTCCAAATAAAAAGTGTTGCTATGGGTACCTGCGTGGGGATCCTAGTTATGCCGGTCTTTTTGTGGAGTATGTCAAACTTTTCTTTATTTGTTCATCGGATGTGGGCATTGTTGGCAAGGCCAGCAATTATTTCCCATCCTTGAGAGAGTGTGCATTTATATAGCACCTTTAACATAGAAGTATAGAACATAGAGCACAGAAAAAGGGCATTTGGCCCAACCAGTCCATGCCAGTGTTTCTTCTCCATTCTAGCTTCCTCCCATCTTTCCTCATCTAAATTTATCATTGTAATCCTCTCTTCCCTTCTCCCTCATATTGTCAAGAAGTTCCTATATGCCAAATGAGAAATTTTAATTTCATCGGTTGGAAACTTACCATCGCCTTTTAATGGGAGAAATCCCACAAGTCAACTTTTAAAAAACTAGCAGGCAAGATGGCCACTGCAATTTACATCTGAAATACCAGGAGATTGAACTGGAGACAAAAAGTTTAAGAAGAAGCCCAGCCAGAACAATGGCTTGCTCCAAGTGACTGAATTACCTAAAATGGCTTCATTAACACGGCAGTCAAGGCCATCCTCACACATTGATTTGAAAGAACAAACCCGCTCCAAGTGTGAATGGGCATCCTGGGGCATGTAGAACCCTGAAATTCATTAGGAAATTCCAGAAAGCCTCCTTAGAAACTAAGGGGATTGAGAGAACCATGTGACCATCTGCTCACCTTTAAAGAAATTGGGAGTTGTTACACAGACAGAAGACAAGCTGGAACTAAGTGTGCAGCAGCAGAGAAGGCTGCTGCTTCCCTGTCTCTCGCTTCTTTCTCTCTCCCCAGAAAACATCAAGTTTGAAAACCATCTGCGACTGGGGGCCCTCCAAGCCTACAGACTGCTACAGCCAGTGACAAGGCAAAGAGAGCCCACTGCAATTCTGCCTTCAAGCAAACCCTGAGCAAAGCCAGTCCACCAAAGTGCACTTTGACCAGTGAGGACTTCAAGAGTACAACTTCAGCCAAGGACTACCAGATCATCCACTTCACAGACTATGTATTAAAGTTCCATTTATTCTGGACTTTAATCTAACCACCAAATCTATTTTTCCCTCTGTAATCTATTTGTGTGTGTGTGATTCTTGTGTGAATGTGTGCGTGAATGTGTAGCATATTTTTAGTTTTTTAAAATCGGGTTAGAGTGTTAAGTAGAATAATCTTACCTCTTTCTTGTTTAAACTCAAGAAAACCTGTCCGATGGGTTCTTTCATGATCATAGTAATGGAAAAAGGTAAGTCACTCAAGGAGGTGGAAAGCACAACCACTGTTTAAGAAGGAATAAACCTTGTTGCGGTCAAATAAGAGGAAGGAGTAACAGGGGAGCCTGAGATCCTCTCCTCACCTGGCCGTAACAATATGCTTGTCTAACTTCCTCTTAAATGCATCTATACTATTCGCTGTGGTAGAGAGCTCCACATTCTCACCACTCTCTTTGGGTAAAGACGTTTCTTCTGAATTCTCTATTGGATTTCTTGGTGATTATCTTAACTGTCTGTAACATTGTAAAACAGCGCAAGACAGTGGAGACAGTATGGATTCATTCAAATGCTAATCAGATAAATTTCTTTCAGAATATAACATTTTGGAATCCAGTATCTGAGTAATTTGAAACATGATGTGGTGAGTGTAGCATCTTTGGGTGGAACAGATGACTTTGGACCTCTGGTTCCCAAAGCTCTCCAGCACTGGGGTTTTCTTCACCCCATGTCTGGGTCTGGTGTACTCTAGAGCATGGCTACCCAACCTGAACCCGACCGGGCCCGACGACATGTGTCGGGTTTGGGTCGGGTCGGGTCAGGTTGCTCTTCCGGGCATTTGGGCTCGGGTCGGGTCAGACACAGTGGCAGCCAGGACATCAAGGCGGGAAACACTCCGCACTAGTCTGCAGTGAGTGATTCCATCCAAGGTACAGCACAACCTCTCTAATATAATCAACTTTATTCCGGTGGGCGGGTCGGGTCGGGTCGGGCGCGGGAAAAAAATCCAAGGACTCGGGCTGGGTCGGGCTCGGGTTGGATGTGGTTCTGTCGGGCTCCGGTCGGGTTTCATTTGCAGACCTGAGCAGGCCTTTGGTGTAGACTCGTTAATAGCGAATGATTACAGTGATCAGTCAACTACCTCATTATCACTGTAAGATGTGAATACCAGGATGATGAAGGTGAACCTATGAACCGTATTCTTTTTTGATCTGGCAATTCCTGTATTTGCTAAAGATTGGGTGTTGCAGCTTTAAATGCTTGCTCATATTATGGTGGGATTTCTAGCATATTCTCCAGACAGCAGAGACCAGGTTTACAATGTTCTAGACTCTTGCTGCACTCGGTTTGCATATTAATAGAATGAGTGCAAGCATGAATCTTGGAGGCGGACTGGTGAACATGAACAAGTGATTGAGCTGCAGAATCAGTATGTTGAACATAGCTGCGCTGAGTAAAGTACTCAATGTTCCTCTTAAATGTCAATAGCACTCGGATGGAAGGGCGCGTCATCCGAATCCAACATGCGCCCGGTTGCGGAGCCAATCAACAGCAGCGGCCTGATAAATATTCATTTACGAGCCTATGAACCAGTGGAAGGGGGTCCCGGAATGTTAATTAGCTAGTGTGTTTATCCAATCAACAAACGCTATCGGGAAACGTCCAATTAATACGTTCCGATTTGATGAATATTAAATAGCTGTCCAAGGAAGGTCTGACCCAATCAGGATAAACATCGAAAACCAATCAGAAGGCTTCGTTCATCTGTGACTTTGATGATTGGGTTAGAGCAATGGGTCCGGATGCCTGTGATTGGGGGAGAATGGCAAGGGCACCTCGTGGTAGCGTGGCACGCGCCGTTGCCGTTGTCGTTGCCGCGAGAGCCGGCGGATAACGGGCCGAGTGAACGGTCGGTGATTGTGCGCGGCTGGGGCGGCCGTTAGGTCAAGGATGGCGGGAGGAGGAGTGAGTGAAGGGACAGTGAGGGAACGATAGGAAGTGAATGTGTGGGTGTCAGGGGAGCGGCAGTGAGGTGTGAATCTGCGCACTGTTTACAGGAATACTGGGTATGTATTACGTATTGTAGTTTCCACTAGTTCTGAGATGTTCTTTTGTTTCTGCTCCATTAACCCTGACCCCCAATACCCCTCACCCCAACAGCACCTTCACCTCACCCTGAACCAATATCCTTCCCCAACCCGCTCCCTGCAACCCTTCCCCCCCCTCCCCCTCCCCAGTCCCCTCTTTCCCCCCCTCCCCCTCCCCAGTCCCCTCTTTCCCCCCCTCCCCCTCCCCCTCCCCAGTCCCCTCTTTCCCCAACCCTTTTCTTCCTCCCTGCAACCTCCTCTCCCTCTCTGCAATTCCCCCCCCCCCCCACCCCCCCGCCAAACCCTGCTTACTCCCTGCAACGCCCTCCCCCCGTCATCTCTCACCCCAGCACATATACCCCAACCCAAACATTTAACAGTCCACTGACCCACAATCAGCAAAGACTACGGGCCCTGACAACATTCCAGCAATAGTACTGAAGACCTGTGCTCCAGAGCTGGCTGCGCCCCGAGCCAAGCTGTTCCAGTACAGCTATAACACCGGCATCTGCCCGACAATGTGCAAAATTGCAGAGGTTTGTTCTGTCCATGAAAGGCAGGATGAATCTAATCTGGCCAGTTACTACCCCATCAGTCTACTCTCGATCATCAGCGAAGTCATAGAAGGTGTCGTTGTTAGTGCTTTAAAGCGACACCTGCTCATTGATGTTCAGTGTCATTGTGAGTTCCACCAGGGCCACTCAGCTCCAGACCTCATTACAGCCTTGGACCAAACATGGACAAAAGAGCTGAACTGGTGAGGTGAGACTGCCAATTACATCAAGGCAGCATTTGACCAAGTGTGGCATTAAGGAGCCCGAGCAAACCTTGAGTCAATGGGAATCAGGAAGAAAACTCTCCACTGCTTGGAGTAATACCACAACGGAAGATGGTTGTGGTTGTTGGAGGTTAATCATCTCAGCCCCAGAACATCACTGCAGGAGTTCCTTGGGGTAGTGTCTTAGGTCCAGCCATTTTCAGTGCTTCATCAATGACCTTCCCTCCATCATAAAGGCAGCACTGGTGATGTTCACTGATTGCACAGTGTTCGGAATCATTTGCAACTCCTCAGAAACTGAAGCAGTTTGTGTCCACGTGTAGCAAGACCTGGACAATATTCAGGCTTGGGCTGATAAGTGGCAAGTTACATTTGTGCCACACAAGTGGCAGGCAATGACCATCTCCAACAAGAGTAAATTTACCATCTCCCCTTGACATTCAACGGCACTACCATCGCAGAATTTTCCACCATCAACATCTTGGGTGTTACCATTGACCAGAAACTGAACTGGACCAGCAGGTCACAGGCTGGGAACTCAGCAATGAGTAACTCACCTCTTGACTCCCCAAAACCTGTCCACCATCTACAAGGCACAAGTCAGGAGTATGATGGAATGCTTTGCACTTGCCTGGATGGGTGCAGCTCCAACAACATTCAAGAAGCTCTATACCATCCAGGATAAATCAGCCTACTTGATCGGCAGCCATCCACCACCTTCAACATTCACTTCCACCACTGGCACACAGTACCATTTCCAGGATGCACTGCAACCACTCACCGAGCCTCCTTCGGCAAGACTTCCCAAACCTGTAACCTCTACCATCTAGAACAACAAGTGCAGCAGACGCATGGGAACATAGTTCCCCTCCAAAACACACACCATCCTGACGTGGATATGTTCTTCATCACTGGGTCAAAATCCAGGAATTGCCTCAATAACAGCATTGTGGGTATACCTACACCACACAGACAGTGACGGCTCAGCACCACCTTCCTGAGGGCAATGAGGGATAGGCAATAAATTCTGGCCTTGCCAGTGACGTTCACATCGCAAGAAGAAATTTAAAAAATCTCACCGTGCCCAAACACGAACTTACCCATTTCTCAACCTCGCAGCCCAAACTGTAATTCTTCACCCTGCCATCCAAACTTCAGACTCCACCCCCTCAACCCAATCCATTCAACCCCGACCTACAATCTCCACCACCTCAACCCCAACCCATAATCCCATACCACCCCCCCCCCCCCCCAACCCTACACCACAATCGCCACCCGCTCAGCCCTGTGCGGCAGTGCCCACTTGCTCAGCCCTGCGCAGCAGTGCCCACCCGCTCAGGCACGCGCGGCAGTGCCCTCCCGCTCAGGTCCGCGCGGCAGTCCCTACCCGCTCAGACCTGCGCCGCAGTCCCCACCCGCTCCACTAGCCAAACCTCACCAACACCCCCAGTCCTCCGACCCTACCCCCTTATCGCCAATGTCTCAACCCGAACTGCACCTTGAACACCCCCACCTAAATCCCTTATTTCAACCGCCCCAATCCACCACCCAATTCAAACTTCCAATCCCAGCCCCTAATCCTCCCCATTCCCACACCTCCACCGACCACACCAGTCCCCTCAACCCAATCTCCACACCTGGAATCCCCAGTCCCCCTATGCGCCACACCCCAGCATCATGCCCTCTCCCACCACCCTAAGCCCCAAATGTCCATCCCACCAACACCACCTCACCCATTTCTCTTCACCTCCACCTCGGCTGGACCACACCACCCTATTCCCCACCGTTATACCCTCGTCAACTACAGCAACCCCACCTCACTCAGCCCTCCCATCACCCCTGTTAAGTTCCTCCTTCAGTCGAACAGCACAATGTTCTTCTATTTTCCAACGAGACGACCACTGGATCACATTGAAGATACACCTTTTCATCTTTTTATTCTGAATTAGATTTTAGTGTGTATTGTTCATAGACAAATCCGGTCAAAGTGGTTTTGAGATTTCAAAAGGTATGCAATGATATAATGGTGATGGGTGAGGATTTTCCAGCACACTCTGATGTATACTAATTACTTTATTTCCTTGTTTCAAAAAAATCATATTTCAAAATTAATTGTTGGCACCTTACTACAAAGCTGCTGAATGACGAAATCACAGCTGTCGCCTTTGGCGACACACACTTGATCCCAGTCCCCCATCACACACGCATTTGACCCCACTCTCCCCCATCACCACAACACACTCTGCCCCACCCTCCCACCCACACGCTGTTCCCCCCCCACCACCCGCCTCACTCCTCCCAGGAGTACTGATTTACTTTCCGGGAACTGCACATCCTGTGGCTGATCTGAAGAAAGACTTGTATTTCCATTGCGCTTTTTGGCATCTCAGAACATGCCAAAGCTCTTTCCAGGCAACAAATTACTTTTGATGTGTAGTCACTGTTGTAATGGGGGGAAACATTGCAGCTTATTTGTGCACAGCAAGCTCCCACAAAAAGCACTGAGACGATGAGCAGATAATTTTTAAATAAGAAATGATGGTTCTGTGATAGATTTTGCCCAGTACAATTTCCCCTGCTGTTCTTTGAATAGTGGCATTTTGTGTTCAAGACTTTGAATTGGGTCTTTCACAACTTCAGGACCTTGCAGCCAATTAAGCAACATAGAAACCTAGAAAAGTTACATCACAGAAGGAGGTCATGCAGCCCATCGTGTCTGAGCCGGAAAGTACTTTTGAAGTGTGGTCACTTTTGGAATGTAGACTGTCTATTATTGTAGTTTGAATTTTCTCAGATTACACCAGGATTTCTGTGCACGTTGTAACCTGGTGTTTGGGTATAATAATCCACAAAAATCAGATATGCAAAGTTTCTGTATCTCTGATGTGAAGTTTTGACTGTATGCCAAACAACTAATTTCTTCCACTCTTTGATGAACTGGTTGCTTTTTTATGTCCTGCTGATGCCTGAATCAAGGTTATTGTAGCTCTTTTTTGTTTTCATTCTTGTTTGTTGTAATGGTGCACTGATAAATGTGGCATAGCAATTTATTTGGTTCAGTCATGAGATGTTAAGTCATTGATTTCTTTTGAGTTTTTTTTTTAGCAGTCTTAGCTTTGACTGCAAAACAAATGTCATCCTTCACTTGTTTAGTAAACTGCTAGACTGATTTCACTGGAATTAGTAATATGGATACTGCACCAAATGAGTTCTCAATGAATGTTCTGAATTCTGAAGTATCTTGCTGTCACTTCGAGAGCTTTAATGTTGCTGATATAAGAAATGGATGACTTCTTTTGAAGATGAGTTGTCAGGAAATGAAGAACCTTTCAAGGAGGAGTCTGGAAGTACATCTGGAGGTAGATTGTAGCTGTGGTGTGCATACATACAGAAGTTACAAGATGGAGGTGAACATTAAATGTTGAAGCCTGCCCAAATTTGTCCAGCTGCAGAGGAGTGAAAGCAAGGAGATATCACGAAAGAGAGAACTTTGCTCACCAGAAGATGAAGTTTAATTTGGAAGATATGACCCTTCTTTGCACCATGTATCAGTATTGCTGCTCTCTGGGAAGTGTAGGGATCAGTAAAAAGCTGAATGTATTTTCGAGTTCAAAATGGTACTGCGTACATAAGTGCGATTAGTACATCATTAAACCAATTTTGGCTGTGCAAGCTCGCCTGCTATGAAATCAAATTACTGAATATGAGTTGAGTCTCTTTCCTTCTGTGCTGTTCCCAAGAAGCAAAAAACAACCCAATTCCTTTACATTGCAAGCAGTATGGGTGGTGTTTAGGAATAAGGAGATTAAGACTTTACAATGAACTATCATAATCTAGTTTCTCAGTATTCAGTGGAGAGAGAAACAGAGTTAAAATTTTAGGTCAATGACCTTTCATCAGAACTCCTTGTTCTGTTGCAAGGTCACGACCTGAAACGTTAACTCTGTTTCTCTTTCCACGCATGCTGCCAGACCTGAGGATTTCCAGAACTTTGTTTTTATTTCAGATCTCCAGCATCCACAGTATTTTGCTTTTGTTCTCCGTATTCAGATTGGGTAATGTAACATGAATAATACTTATGGTCTGTTTCTGCTGCTTTCATAAAACAAATTGTGTGTAGTCCTCTGAGCAGGTCAGGTGGGGAAATAAAAGGCCAAATTTCAGATTCTGGATTGAGTATTGTTGTCTGGCACTGTCAATGTATGGAAACTGCAATTAATCCACCCTTGCCCTCCTTGATGCAAGTCAGTGTTCTGAACTAAGTGGGTTCTATCATAACAGCTAAACACCAATCTTAAGTATTTGGAGTCTGCTAGTGTTTGCAGAGCGGGTGGTTGAGGATAGTTAATTATTCATTCGTGGGAGGTGAGCGTCACTGGCTAGGCCAGCATTTATTGTCCATCCCTAATTGCCCTAGAGAAGGTGGTGGTGAGCTGCCTTCGGATGTAGGTACACCGATAGTTCTATTGGGGACTTGCAGGATTTTGACCCAGCGACAGTGAAGGAATGGCGATATAGTTCCAGGTTAGGACGGTGTGTGGCTTGGTGGGGAACTTGCAGATGGAAGGTGCATCTGCTGCCCTTGTACTTCTAGGTGGTAGAGATCACGGGTTTGGAAGGTGCTGTCGAAGGAGCCTTGGTGTGTTTCTGCAGTGTATCTTGTAGATGATGCATACTGCTGCTTGTGCGTCGGTGGTGAAGGGAGTGAATGTTGAAGGTGGTGGATGGGTTGCCAGTCCTGGATGGTGTCGAGCATCTTGAGTGTTCTTGGAGCTGCCTGGATGTTGTTCAGGTCTTGCTGTATCTGGACATGGGCTGCTTCAGTATCTGAGGAGTTGTGAATGGTGTTGAACATTGTGTGTTATGAGAATGCTTTTTTTTGTAAAATATGTTTTAAGGACTTGTAGTTGAATTATGGCCATTGATTCATCTAGAATCTTGAAGAGATGCTGAACTTTGTTTTTTTTAAAAGAAGTTGCCAGAAGGTTTCTAGACTTGGCTTGTAAACCAGTCTTACTGGAAGGCACCTGTCTGTGGATAATCTCCCAGCAAGGGTTGTTTCTGACTTGAGATGTTTACAAAGAAGTGACAGGCCAAGATTTATAGAGGTAAGGAGGCTTGACTTCTGGAATGATTTTAGTTTCACTTTGAATTGTGACAAAAAGTTGTTTTTTGCTTGCCAAAGAAAACCCAGCTCTCTCTCGAAAAGAGATCCTGCATACAGTGTGTTAGTTTCCTGTTTCCAACTGTATTTGAAGAAACCCTGAGTATTGAATATGTGGGAACTGAAACACTTCTTCCTGCATTTCTTGGAAAGCCTACCCAAACTGATCTTCAACAACACATGGAAAGAACTGTTCAAGGAAGATCCCAGTGATAGCCGTCTATATGCATTTGGGACACCAAACCAAAACCAAGGGCAAGTATTCAGCCTAAGTGCTTTTTTCTGTTTTCTTTGTAACAGCGCTAAACAAAGATCCCTTTTATTCTTCCAGTTAACAGGTGTCTGTATGTGTGTGAGGGGCTAAGATAAATAAGGGGCTTTAATATTTCAATCAGTGGGTATGTTTTACTTCATTATTTGTTCAGACTTGTTTTATAATAAACTGATAATTTTGTTGTTTATTAGAAACCTGGTTGGTGGGTTTTATTTTGGGTAAAATAGATCTTATCGGTATGTGGGCAAATTTAAATATATGTTGTGACCTGTGGAGAAGTGGGACTAGAATAAACAGTGCATTCCTCCCGCCTCGGTCGTGACCTGTGCAATCGTCAGCGAACATCCTCACTTCTGACCTTATGGTGGGAAGGTCATTGATGAAGTAGCTGAAGATGCTTGGGCCTAGGACGCTACCCTGAGGAACTCCTGCAATGATGGCTTGGGTAGTTGTTTATGCAAGGAAATTAGAAAAAATGCTGGCTGACAGGTATCCAGAGATGTTCCCGCATCCTTCCACATTTCCGAGAGGCAGGTTCAGTACATTGGTGGCCAGCGGCGGAAACCCAACTGAACCTGTTAAGCCTATTAGAGGGATTTTCCCAGTGAAATTCCCTCTTCCCAACAGCAGAGCAACCTCACTCTGTCTCCAACCCGGCAATGAGGAGAAGGTACAGTGGGGGAGGGACTACCTCATTGGAACAGACCAGCTGTGAAGGCTTTGATCAGCTGCACTGAACAGTTAGAGAAATGGCCAGGCTGAGAGGCTGCCTTGCACGGCACTGATTTTTGCCAGAGAGAGATATCACTATTATCAGGTGAGTACCAACTGCCCAGAATGCACTTTCCCCCAACTCAGATGCACTTCCTGGTGCCAGCCTTTAGAGCAGCATGGAAGCACCTTATGCAGCTACACCATCCCCGTGTGCTGAGGGTCTGAGGCAGGAGGCTTCGCTTTGCAACATGCTGCAGCTGGAACAACATCTACATCAGCACCAGCTGCCTTCACCGCAGCCATAGTCCCCTCCATAGGGCCGAGGGAATGGCCACCCAGATACAGGTGGAAAGTGACCAACGGAGGGTGTAAAGGCAGAGGACCAGCTGTCTTGGCATGTGCGAGCACCTGTACCTCAGGAAACTCAGGTTCTGATGGCAGCTTGCTGCTGACATCTGCATCCTCATGCTGCCAAGACCGCCTTCACAGTGGAGCATTGCCAATGCCTGACAAGGTGTCGGGCACTGGAGGCGCACCCCCTTGACTTCCACAACTTTGAGCCTGACTCTCCCCAAGTTGCGTGATCTCCCCTGCTTTCTCTCCTTGCAGTAAAGTGGGAGGGTTAGAAACTTGTGTTCCGTGGAGGAAAGGACAACATTTGTTTATGCTGTCTGTGAGGCATGGGTGTGAGAGTGCAGTAGGTTGAAAGTGAGTGTAGGCAGCTTATATGGAGGTATGTGGTGCCTGCAGAGAGATGAATGAATGGAGCTGCAAGGTGTGTAGCCCTGAGGCATGTAGTGCAGGAGAATGCTGGACAAGTCAGAGTGTGGGGTTTGGCAGCTGACAGTGTTGTGCCACTCACTGTCATGTCCTCCTGAAGTCTGAGATCCTCATGGTCCACAGCCTCCAGGTTAGAGGGGTCACACTGCTGCTGCTCCCTTCCTCACCTACTTCCATTCACACCTGCTTGGTTGAAGAAGCTGTCCTCATTCTCTTGCCTTTAGGAGAGGTCACCGCAATGCAGCTGGAGCTACAGGTAAGAGTGGGAAGCTCTTGCAGTTTTGGTCTCTGTATTTAAGGAAGGATATACTTGCCTTGAAGGCAGTACAGCGAAGGTTCACTAGATTGGTTCCCGGGATGAGAGGCTTGTCCTATGATGAGAGATTGAGTGAGTTGGGCCTATACTCTCTGGAGTTTAGAAGAAAGGTGATCTCATTTGAAACATTCAGGATTCTGAAGGGGCTTGACAGGGTAGACTGGGGAATCTAGAACACAGCACAGGATAAGCGGTCGATCATTTAGGACTGAGATGAGAAATTTCTTCACGCAGAGGGTTGTGAACCTTTTGAATTGTCTGCCCCACATGGTTGTGGATGCTCCATCGTTGAGTATATTCAAGGCTGAGGTAAACAGATTTTTGGTGTCTCGGAGAATCAAGGGATATATGGAGCAGGCAGGAAAGCAAAATTGAGGCAGAAGATCAGCAATGATCCTATTGAATAGTGGATCACGTGGGGCCGTTTGGTCTACTTCTGCTCCTATTTTGTAAGTTCTTATGAGATTTGGGACCAGGTTACAAAATCCAAGTGCTGGTGAGGTTCTCTGAAAAACATGCTGTGGTCCCTTTAATTAGAAATCGTTCCGCTGACAAAATGGCCATGTCATCCTGGCTGCCCTCCCTAATTGCTTGGGGAACCCAGAGGCAGGCTCTTAATTGGTTTGTTCTGGGAAAGGGCAACCGGGAGGCCTGTTGCTCCAGTGGGATAGTGACCCAAAAATGGTTCCAATGACTGCAAAAAATTAAGGTTGGAAAATTCAGCTCATAATTTCTAAACTTTCCTTCCCAAGAATTGACTTGACTTTCCACTGTTCCTGGTTTTTCCAAATTTGTGTGATTGTCCTTTGGGTCTTCAGCTGATCTTTTATACTATGGATTTTCAATTTGCCTTTTTGAAATGTGCTGTTTAATCACTGGTAAATGTAGGAGGTACAGAACAGAATGCCTAACCTTTCAGACTGCCAGGCTCATCGGATCTAGCAGATAATCTGTGAAGTGAAAGTGCAAATAGATGATTTATTTTTTGGGGCCAGAAAAGGCACGGCTTCTGGGCTGCATACGCCCTCTGGGTGGTAGTTTGGACGTCCAGATTTAGATGGTGAATGGGAGCAGGCTATTTGATTATAGAGGATCTTAATATGCTGGAGGAATGGTGTTAAAATTTGCAAGTGAAACTAAAATTGGGGGGATGGGGTGTAGAGCTACAAATGTGGAAGACTGTGCCAAAATACAGAAAGATATAAAACAGGCTTGCAAAGTGGGTGAATAAATGGAAAATGAAATTCAATATAGCGTAGTGTGAGGTGGTTCATTTTGCTTGGAGAAATAAGGACAGCTTTTATCTGAACAATAGTCATGTAGGCAGAACTTGTGGCCAGTGAAGAGAGGACTGAATGCCCTCCAAGAGTTGGCTGGTAGTCCGGTGAATGGGCTCAGGAAACCCAAATCGAAGGAGCGAAACTGCAGAACCTGAGGAACTAAAGAAGGTATATAGATATCTAATATTTAGGTTCCTAGTCTTTAGTGACCTCAGTGGTTCTTGTTAATCTTGAGTAAATAATTAGCCTTTGGTTAGTTGGCTTTGAGGAGCGAATAGACACCATTCAAGACAAAGCAGCCCATCCACCACGAGAACGGAGCAGGAGCCTGTACCGCCACTCAGTACAATCGTGGCTGATCTTAGGCTTCAGATCCACTTTCCTGCCCGCTTGCCATATCCCTTGATTCCATGAGAGACCAAAAATCTGTATTCAAAGATGGAGCATCCACAACTCTCTGGGGTAGAGAAGTCCAAAGATTGACAACCATTTGAGTGAAGTAGTTTCTCCTCATCTCAGTCCTAAATAATTGGCTCCTCATCCTGGGATTGTGCCCCTGTGTTTTACATTCCCTGACCAGTGGAAACAATCTCTCAGCGTCTACCTGATCCAGCCCCTTCAGAATCTTTGTTTCAATGAGATCGCCTCTCATTCGTCTAAACTCCAGAGAATATAGTCCCACCTTACTCACCCTATCATTATTGGCCAACCCCCTCATCCCAGGGACCAATTTAGTGAACCTTCACTGTACTGCCTCCAATGCAAGTATATCGACCCTTAAATGGGGAGACCAAAACTGCGCACGCTACTCCAGATGTAGTCTGACCAAAACCCTGTAGCAAGACTTCTTTATTCCTGTATTTCAATCCCCTTGTAATAAAGGCTGACATGCCACTTGCCTTCCTAATTTCTTGCTGTACCTGCATGCTAACTTTTTGCATTCCTTGTACGAGTACACCCAAGTCTCTTTGAACAGCAACACTTACAAGTTTCATATTTAAACAAAAATTCTGCTTTTTTATTCTTATGACCAAAGTGAATAACTTCACACTTCCCTACATTATACTTTATCTGCCACCTTGTTGCCTACTCTCTTAACCTGTCTGCATCTCTTTACAGCCTCCCTGTGTCCTCCCCACAGCTTCCCTTTCTACCTAGTTTTGGATTATCAGCAAACTTATGAACAGACAGAGAGTAATATATCTAAGTCGTGAATATAGATTGTAAATAACTGAGGCCCCAACACTGATTCTAGCGGCACTCTGCTATGCACTGACTGCCAACTTGAAAATGGCCCGTTTATGCCCACTCTTTGCTTACTATCCGTTAACCAATCCTTTATCCATGCTAATATATTACCCCCACCTCCATAAGCCCTTATCTTGTCAATTAACCTTTTGTGTGGCACCTTGTCGTATGCCTTTTGGAAATCCAGGTATACTACATCTACTGGTTGCCCTTCTTCTACCCTACGAGGTACATCTTCAAAAAACTCTAATAAATTAGTCAAACAGGATTTCCCTTTAGTAAAACCATGTTGACTTGTTCTAATCATACTGTGATTTTCTAAGTGCATTGTTAAGACTTCCTTCATAATAGATTTCAGCATTTTCCCAGCAACTAACGTTAGGCTAAGTGGCCTGTAGTTCACTGTTTTCTCTCTGCCTCCTTTCTTGAAAAGCAGTGTAACATTTGGCAACTTCCAATGTGATGGGACCCTTCCCAAATCAAAGGAATTTCGGGAAATCATAGCTAGTGCATCCACTATCTCTGCAGCTATCTCTTCTGGAACCCCAGGGTGTGGGCTATTAGGTCATAGAAACATAGAAAATAGGAGCAGGAGTAGGCCATTCGGCCCTTCGAGCCTGCACTGCCATTCATTATGATAGTGGCTGATCATCCAACTCAGTAACCTGTTCTCACTTTCACCCCATACCCTTTGATCCCTTTAGACCCAAGAGCTATATCTAACTCCTTCTTGAAAACATACAATGTTTTGGCCTCAACTACTTTCTGTGGTAGTGAATTCCACAGGCTCACCACTCTCTGGGTGAAGAAATGTCTCCTCATCTCAGTCCTGAAAGGTTTACCCTGTATCCTTTGACTTTGATCCCTGGTTCTGGACTCCCCCACCATCGGGAACATCCTTCCTGCATCTACCCTGTCAAGTCCGGTTAGAATTTTATAGGTTTCTATGAGATCGACCCTCTTCTGAACTCCAGCGTGTATAATCCTAACCAACTCTATCTCTCCTCATACGTCAGTCCCGCCATCCCAGGAATAAGTCTGGTGAACCTTCGCTGCACTCCCTCTATAGCAAGAACCTTCTTCCTCAGATAAGGAGACCAAAACTGTACACAATATTCTAGGTGTGGCCTCACCAAGGCCCCGTATAATTGCAGCAGGACATCCCTGCTCGTGTACTCGAATCCTCTCGCTATGAAGGCCAACATATCGTTTGCCTTTTTTTACCGCCTGTTGCACCTGCATGTTTACCTTCAGCGACTGGTGTACGAGAACACCCAGGTCTCGCTGCATATTCCCCTCTCTCAGTTTATAGCCGTTCAGATAATCTGCCTTCCTGTTTTTGCTACCAAAGTGGATAACCTCACATTTATCCACATTATACTGCATCTGCCATGCATTACCCCTCTCACTCAACTTGTCCAAATCACCTTGAAGCCTCGCTGCATCCTCCTCACAACTCACCCTCCCACCCAGTTTTGTGTCATCTGCAAATTTTGAGATATTACTTTTAGTTCTCTCATCTAAATCATTAATATATATTGTGAATAGCTGGGGTCCTGGCAACAATCCCTGCAATACCCCACTAGTCACTGCCTGTCATTTGGAAAAAGACCCATTTATCCCTGCTCTTTGTTTCCTTTCTGCCAACCAATTTTCTATCCATCACAATACACTGCCCCCAATCCCATGCGTTTTAATTTTACATGCTAATCTCTTATGTGGGACTTTGTCGAAAGCCTTCTGAAAGTCCAAAGGTCCCGGGGATTTGTCAGAATATAGCTCCTTAAGTTTCTCCAAAACTTTTTCTCTGCTGATCTTAATTTCCTTAATTCCCTCACTCTTTTTAGCCCCTAGGTTACTGTCTATTTGTGGTATGAAACTTGTGTCTTCTACTGTGGAGACAGTCACAAAATATTTGTTCAATGCCTCATCATTGCCATGATAATTTCTCCTGTCTCTGCTTCTAAGGGATCAACATTTCCTTTAGCTACTCTCTTCCTTTTTATATACTGACAAAAGCTCTTAGAATCTGTTTTTTATATTTCTGGCTACTTTACTGTTCTATTTTTTTCCCTTTTTATCAACATTTTCGTGGCCCTTTGCTGGATTCTAAAATACTCCCAATCCTCAGACTTGCTACTGTTATTTGCAACATTGTAAACCTCTTCTTTTAATCTAATACTATCCTTAACTTCCTAAGTGAGCCACGGATGGGTCTTTGTTGCTGAGTTTTTGTTGTTCAATGGAATGTATTTTTGTTGAACATTTTGAATTGTTTCTTTAAAGGTTTCCCACAGCTCATTTACTGCCATACCTTTTAGTTTATTTACCCATTTAACCGTAGCCATTTCTCCCCTCATACCAAAGTAATTAGCTTTCTTTAAGTTTAAGATGTTTGTTTGTGATTGGAGGATGTCACTTTCAAACCTAACATGGAATTCAGTGATGTTATGATTACTATTTCCCAGTGGGTCTTTTACTTTGACATTACTAATTAACCTTTCTTCATTACACAATACTAGATCTAAGATAGCTTCATCCCTAGTCAGTTCCACAACGAATAGCTTCAAGAAACTGTCCTGAAAACATTCTACAAACTCATCTTCTAGATCACTCTTGCCAATTTAATTGTCTTAGTCTATATGAAGATTAAAGTCCCCCACAACTATTACATTGCATTTGTTACAAGCTCCATTAATTTTTTGTTTAATGCTCTATCCAATGGTATAACGACTGTTACGGGGCCTATAAACTACTCTCACCAGTGTTCTGTGATCCTTGCTATTCCTAATTTCTACCCATACTGATTCTACTTCACGATCTTCTGAGGCCAGATCCTTTCTCACTAATGTCCTTATGTCATCCTTTAGTATCAGGGCTACCCTGATTCTTTGCCATTTTGTCTGTCTTTCCGAAATATTGTGTATGCTGGAATATTTATTTCCCAACCTTGATCACATTGTAACCATGTCTCAGTAATGGCAATTAGATCGAAATCATTTACCTTTATTTGTGCCACTAGTTCATCTGTCTTATTTCAGATGTTTCGTGCATTCAGATAAAGAACCTTTAACTTCATTTTTTTTACTTCTATTCCCTGCAATGATCTTATTTGTGGATGTACAATTTTTGTTAAACTCTCTGTCCCTTGTCCCATTCTGCTTGTCTTCACCCACAACACGATACTGTTCCGATGCCTCGACCTTTCTCTTAGGATTTCTAAATCTCCCTTCACCCGAAGGTCTGTTATTTTAAAGCCCTGTCCACAGCCCGTTATAAGATTGACCAGGATACTGGTCCCAGCCTGGTTTAAGTGGAGCCCATTCTTCCCTGCGTACTGATGCTCCATGAATCGAAACCTCCTCTTCCCACGCCACTCTTTGAGTCACATGTTTAATTCTCTAATCTGTTGACTCTATGCCAA
Source organism: Heterodontus francisci (assembly GCF_036365525.1). Lineage (NCBI taxonomy): Eukaryota > Metazoa > Chordata > Chondrichthyes > Heterodontiformes > Heterodontidae > Heterodontus > Heterodontus francisci. The sequence goes on from NC_090379.1 coordinate 117,369,063, forward strand.
ATGGCATGTGGCTCAGATAATAAACCAGAGATGATTACCTTTGTTGTTCTGCATTTTAATTTGGACCCTAACTCCTCAAATTCTATTCGCAGGACATCATTCCTGGTTCTACCTATGTCATTTATTCCCAGGTGGACCACAACAACTGGATCTTCCCCCTCCCATTTCAAGTTCCTCTCCTGTGAGGAAATGTCCTCAACCCTGGTACTGGGCAAGCACGACCTTCCGATCTCCCGATCGTGGCTGCAGAGAACAGTATCTATCCCCCTGACTCTACTGTCTCCTATCATTGCCACATTCCTCTTGGCTTCCCCCACTTGTATGGCATCCTTCACCATAGTGCCATGGTCACTCCGCTCATCCACCTTGCAGTCCGTCTCATCTGCACAGATAGCAAGCACCTTTTACCTATTGGACAAAGTCATACGAACGTACGAATTAGGAGCAGAAGTAGGCCATTCGGCCTCTCTAGCCTGCTCCGCCATTCAGTAAGATCATGGCTGATCTGTTTATGTCTCGAATTCCACACGCCCATCTACCCCCGATAACCTTTGATTCTCTTGTCTAACCAGAATCTATCTACCTCCGCCTTAAAAATATTAATGACCCTGCCTCCCCCACATTCTGAGGCAGAGTGTTCCAAAGTCGCATAACGCTCCAAATGAAAAAATTTCTCCTCATCTCGGTCCTAAAAGGGCGACCCCTAATTTTCAAACAGTGCCCACAGGAGGAAATATCCTTTCCACATCCACCTTGTCAAGACAGTTTAGGATCTTATAAAATTCAATCAAGCCTCCCCTCACTCTTCTAAATCTTTCCTCATAAACCCACTCATACCAGCTATCAATCTAGTAAACCTCCTCTGAACCACCTCCAACGCATTTACATCCTTTCTTAAATAAGGAGACCAAAACTGCACACAGTATTCGATATGTTGTCTCACCGATGCCCTGTATATCTGAAGCATAACATCCTTACTTTTATTTTCAATTCCTCTCGTAATAAAGGATAGCATTCCATTAGCCGCCTTTATTACCTGCTGTACCTGCAAACTAACATTTTGTGACTCATGCAGTAGAACACCTAGATCCCTCTGCACCTTGGAATTCTGCAGTCGTTCTCCATTTAAGTAATACTCTGCTTTTTTTATTCTTCCTGCCAAAGTGAACAACTTCACATTTTCCCACATTATACTCCATCTGCCAGTTTTTTGCCCGCTCAACCTATCTATATTGGTCTGCAACCTCATTATGTCCTCTTCACAACATACTTTCCTACCTATCTTTGTGTCATCTGTAAATCTAACTACCATGCCATTGTTCCCCTGATCTAAGTCATTGATATAAATTGTAAAAAGTTGAGGCCCCAGCCCCTGCGGGACTCCACTCATCGCATCCTGCCAATCAGAAAAGGACCCCTTTGTGCATACTCTGTTTGCTGCCAGCCAGCAAATCTTCAGTCCTTGCTAATGTGTTACCCCCTACACCATTAAAAAAAACAAGTTCTTACTTTCGCAATAACCTTTTATGTGGCACCTTGTCAAATGCCTTCTGGAAATCCAAGTACAGTACGTCAATGGGCTCCCCTTTATCCACAGCGCATGTTACTCATTACTACATGCTGATTACCCTTGCCTGTCTGACTCGCAGTCACACCCTCCTGTCTGACCATTGACCGACTCAGTTCTGCTGTGACCTGTAGCCTGCAATTCTTGTGCCACGTGGGAATTTCAGGATGCTTCATGTAACCTGGTATGCAGGAGATGCTTCCAGCCATTTGAACTCAAGCTAAGGATTTCTCAGCTTGAAGGGCAGCTGAATTCACTGCAGGGCATGTGGGCGGCTGAATGTTACCTGGATCCCAGCATCCAGGAGGTGATCACACCACAGCCAGCTAGAGTTCAGTCAAGCAAGAGGGTGGTGGTAGTAAGGGTTTGGCAGGGGCACTTGATTTGTTCTGATATGGCCAGCAATTATTGCCCAACCCTGATTACCCTTGAGAAGGTGGTGGTGAGCTGCCACCTTGAACTGCTTCAGTCCATGTAGGTACACCCACAGGGTAGTAAGGGAGGGAGTTCCAGAATTTTGACCCAGTGATGATGAAGGAACGGGATGGTGTTTGATTTGGAGGGGAATTTGTAGGTGGTGATATTCCCATGTGCCTGTTGCCCTTGTTCTACTATGTGGTAGAGGTCACGGGTTTGGGAGGCTGTTAAAGGAGCCTTGGTGCGTTGCTGCAGTGCATCTTGTAGATGGTACACACTACAGCCACTGTACACCAATGGGAGTGAATGTTATTCTACATTAGTAGCTTTACCTGCCTGTCTGTAATTTACTGAATGGTTAAGATAGTGGATGGGGTGCCAATCAAGTGGGCTACTTTGTCTTGAATGGCTTTGAGCTTCTTGAGTGTTTTTGGAGCTGCACTCGTTCAGGAGAAGATTGCATCACATACCTGACTTGTGCCTTGTTGATGGTGGAAAGGCTTTGGAGAGTCAGGAGGTTAGTCACTAACAGAATACCCAATGTCCTACCTACTTTTTTAGCCACAGTATGTCGCTGGTGCAGTTAAGTTTCTGCTCAGTGGTGACACCCAGGATGTTGATAGTGTGGTATTCAGTGATGATAATGCCGTGAAATGTCATGGGGATGTGGTTCGATGCTCTTTTTGGCCATAGTCATTGCCTGGCAGCTGTGTGCCCACTTAACCCAAGCCTGAATGTTGTCCAGGTCTTGCTGCATGCGGGCTGTGACTGCTTCATTATCTGAGAAGTTGTAATTTGAACTGGAAACTTAGCAATCATCAGCGAACAACCCCACCTCTGACTTTATGATGGAGGGGAGGTCATTGAAGAAACAGCTGAAGATGGCTGGGTCTAGGACACTACCCTGAGGAATTCCTGCAGCGATGTCCTCGGGCTGAGATGATTGCCCTCCAACAACCAGAACCATCTGTGCAAGGTATGAACCCAACCAGTGGAGAGTGTTCCCCTGATTCCCACTGCCTTCATTTTACTAAGGCTCCCTGATACCACATCCGTCAAATGCTGCCTTGATGTCAAGAGCAGTCACTCTCCCCTCACCTGGACCAAGGGTGCATTGAGGTCTGGAGCTGAGTGGTCCTGGCAGAACCCAAATGGAGCATCAGTGAATAAATACGAATGTATGAACATATGAATTAGGAACAGAAGTAGGCCGGTCAGTCCCTCCAGCCTGCTCTGCCATTCAGTAAGATCATGGCTGATCTGATTGTAACCACGACTCCACACTAACGCCTACCTCCGATAACCTTTCACCCCCTTGCTTATCAAGAATCTACCTGTCTCTGCCTTAAAAATATTTAAAGACACTGCTTTCACTGCCTTTTGAGGAAGAGAGTTCCAAGGACTCACGATGAATTTTTTTATATCTATAGAAACTCTTACTGTTTTTATATTTCTAGCTAGCTTTCTTTTGGACTCTAATTTTCCCCTCCTTATCAATCTTCTAGTTATTCTTTGCTGTTTTTTATATTCTGTCCAATCTTCTGACCTGCCACCCATCTTTGTGCAATTATATGCAGTGGGTCCTCCCCTTGGAATGTTTTCTGAAATATCCACCACTGCATCTCTATTGACCTATCCCTTAACCTAATTTGCCAGTTTACTTTAGCTAGCTCTGCTTTCATGCCCTCAGAATTTCCCTCCTTTAAGTTTAAAATACTAGTCTTGGACCCATTCTTCTCTCCCTCAAACTGAATGTAAAGTTCAATCATATTATGATCACTGCTACCTAGGGCGTCTTCACCATGAGGTCATTAATTAATCCTATCTCCTTGCACAATACCAGATCTGGTATAGCCTCCTCTCTGGTTAGTTTCAGAATGTGCTTTTCTAAGAAACTATCCTGCAAACATTTTGTGAACTCCTCATCTAGGCTACCTTTGCCCTTCTGATTTTGCCAGTCTATATGTAGGTTAAATTCCCCCATGATTATCGCCATACCTTTGACAAGCTCCCATTATTTCTTCCTTTATACTCTGTGCTACCGTGTGGTTACTGTGAGTGGTCCTGTACACCACTCCCACGAGTGACTTTCTTTTATCATTTCCCATCTCTACCAAACTGCTTCTATATCCTGGTTTCCTGAATTTAGGTCATCCCTCTCTAATGTGCTAGTACCATCATTAATTAACAGAGCCACCCCTCCACCTTTTCTTAGCTTCCTGTCCTTCTTAAATGTCATGTACCCTTCAATATTCAGGTCCCAATCTATATCATCCTGCTGCTTGATAGCACTATTGATGACACCTTGCTGATGATTGTGAGTCGGCTGAAAGGGTAGTAATTGGCTGGACTGGATTTGACCTGGTTTTGTGGACAGGACATACCTGGACAATTTTCCACTTTGCTGAGTAGCTGCCAGTGTTGTAGCTGTACAGGAACAGTTTGGTTTGAGGCCCGGCTAGCTCTGGAGCACAATTCTTAAGCATTGCAGCCGGGATGTCGCCAGGGCCCATAGACGTTTCTTGGTATCACGTGGAGTGAATCAAATTTGGATGAAGGCTGGCAACTATGATATAGAGGACCTCAGGAGGAGGCCGAGATGATTGTGAGCTCTCCAGCCTTGTCTTTTGCATTTGCATGCTAGACTCCACTATCATTGAGGATGGGGATGTTTGTGGAGCTTCCTCCCTCTGTTAGTTATTTAAATTGTCCACCACGATTCATAGTTGAATGTGGCAGGACTGCAGAGCTTTGGTCTGATGTGTTGGTGTGGGATCGCTTTACTACTGCTTTCACTGTTCAGCATGCATGTAGTCCTGTGTTGTAGCTTCAACAAGTTGGCATGTTATTTTTTAGGTACACCTGGTGCTGCTCCTGGCATGTCCTCCTACACTTCTCATTGAACCAGGGTCGATCCCCCCCCCCCCCAGCTTGATGGTAATGGCAGAGTGAGGAATATGCTAGGCCCTGAGATTACAGATTGTGGTTGAATACAGTTCTGTTACTGCTAATGGCCCACAGCGCCTCATGGATGCCCAAATTTGAGCTGCTAGATCTGTTCTAAATCTATCCCATTTAGCATCGTGGTAATGCCACACAACACGATGGAGGGTGTCCTCTGTGTGAAGGTGGAACCTGTAGTCACTCCTACCAATACCGTCACAGACAGTTGCATGTGTGACAGTAGATTGGTAAGGATGAGGTCAAATAGGTTTTTCCCTCTTGGTTCTCTCACCACCTGCCACAGGCTCAGTTTGACACACGTGTCCTTCAGGACTTGACCAGCCCGGTCTGTAGTGGTGCTGCCGAGTCACTCTGGGTGATGGACATTCAAGTCCCCCAACCAGAGTATAACTTTCTTAAAACTATAATGTAGAGATACTCTATATTACCTCAAGTGCTGCAGAAATAACTGGGTTATTGTACACGTCAGAGTGTGTAATTATGCGATTGCCTCAACTGCCCTCTGAAGAGGTCTAGCAAACCCATAGTTGTACTCGGGCATGGATAGACTCTGATGAATGGTCATGGACCTGAAACATTAACTGTTTCTCGCTCCACAGGTGCTGCCTGACCTGAGTATTTCCAACATTTTCTGTTTTTATTTCGGATTTCCAGTATCCACAGTGTTTTGCTTTTGTGTAGTGTTGGGATGGCCTTGCCAGGAGCACCTACATCCGAGAATGAATTAAAAGTATTATACATTCGTTGTTTAATCCATTTACTTATAGTCTGATGATTTCAAGACTTGAATTTAATTTTAGTGAATTCTGTGTTCTTGAAAAGATGTCGGTCCTGGAACATTTTTAATACTGTAATTTATGGCTTGATTTTAACTCGTGTGGGAATGTGGCTGATTTTAACATGTTGGGAGGGAGGCCTGTATCGGTAGGGGTGGAGGGAAGCAAGGTTTCCTTGTGGGAACTGGATGAGCACTCCTGCTCCTCTTGGCCCAAAGGAAGTAATTTAAATAAAAAAGCTTGCTTTGCTGGGTCTCTTCTGGCTCTAGCTACTGTACCTGACAAGTTTTGTCTGGTGCAGGAAACAACACTGTCCCTGCTTAGACCTCAGATTAAAATGGCAGATAGTTCTGATCGCATCATCAGAACCTGATCTGCAAATTTAATGAGGTCTCTGCCAGTTTGGGGTGGGTATCCTTACCACCTGCAATTTAAAATTACCATTGACGAGATCAGAGTGGCAATGGAGTGGGTTAGGGGAGGCGGTGGCTGGACTAGTAACCCAGAGACCCAGGGACATGGGTTCGAATCCCACCGCAACAGAAGGTAGAATTTGAATTCAATTACTAAATGTGGAATTAAAAACTAGTTGAATGATGGCCGTGAAACCATTGTTGATTGTAAAAACCCATCTGGTTCACTGATATCCTTTAGGGAAGGAAACCTGCTGTCCTTACCTGGTCTGGACTACATCTGACTCCAGATCCACAGCAATGTGGTTGACTCTTAAATGCCCTCTGAAATGGCCGAACAAACCACTCAGTTGTATCTAACCGTGACATAGTTGATAAGGAATGAAACCGGACAGACCAGCCGGCATCAACATAAGCACCGGAAACGACAACGGCAAACCCAATTCTGTCGACCCTGCAAAGTCCTGCTTACTAACATCTGGGGGCTTGTGCCAAAGTTTGGAGAGCTGTCCCACGGACTGGTCAAGCAACAGCCTGACATAGTCATACTCATGGAATCATAACTTACAGACAACGTCCCAGATACCGCCATCACCATCCCTGGGTATGTCCTATCCTATCGGCACAGTGGTTATACAGTCAGGAGGGAGTTGCCCTGGGAGTCCTCAACATCGACTCCAGACCCCATGAAGTCTCATGGAATCAGGTCAAACATGGGCAAGGAAACCTCCTGCTGATTACCACGTACTGCCACCACCCCCCCTCTCAGCTGATGAATCAGTACTGTTCCATGTTGAACACCACTTGGAGGAAGCACCGAGGATGGCAAGGGAGCAGAATGTATTCTGGGGGGTGGAACTTCAATGTTCACCACCAAGAGTGGCTCAGTAGCACCACTATTGACCGAGCTGGCCGAGTTCTAAAGGACATAGCTGGTGGACTGGGTCTGCGTCAGGTAGTGAGGGAACCAACGAGGGAAAAATATGCTTGACCTTGTTCTCACCAATCTACCTGCCGCCGATTCATCTGTCCATGACAGTATTGGTAGGAGTGACCACTGCACAGTCCTTGTGGAGACAAAATCCTGTCTTCACATTGAGGATACCCTCCAACGTATTGTGTGGCACTACCAGTGTGCTAAATGGGATGGATTGCGAACAAATCTAGCAATGCAAAACTGAGCATCCATGAGGCACTGTGGGCCACCATCAGCAGCAGAATTGTACTCAACCACTATCTGTAACCTCTACAGTTACCGTCAAGCCGGGGGACCAACCCTGGTTCAATGAAGAATGCAGGAGGGCATGCCAGGAGCAGCACCAGGCATACCTCAAAATGAGGTGTCAACCTGGTGAAGCTACAACCCAAGACTACTTGCATGCCAAACAAACAAGCAGCATGCGATAGACAGAGCTAAGCAATCCCATAACCAACGGATCAGATCTAAGCTCTGCTGTCCTGCCACATGCAGTTGTGAATGGTGGTGGACAATAAACAACTAACTGGCGGAGGTGGCACCACAAATATCCCCATACTCAATGATGGGGGAGCCCAGCACAACAGTGCAAAAGATAAGGCTGAAGTATTTGCAACCATCTTCAGCCCGAAGTGCTGAGTGGATGATCCATCTCGCTTCCTCCTGAAGTCTGCAGCATCACAGATGCCAGTTTTCAGCCAATTCGATTCACTCTGTGATATCAAGAAATGACTGAAGGTACTGAACTCTGCATAGACTATGGGCCCTGCATTCCGGCAATAGTACTGAAGACTTGTGCTCCAGAGCTGGCTGCGCTCCTAGCCAAGCTGTTACAGTACAGCTGCAACACTGACATCCACCCTGCGATGTGGTAAATTGCCCAGGTATGTCCTGTACAGAAAAAGCAGGACAAATCCAACCCGGCCAATTACCGCCCCATCAATCTACACTCAATCATCAGTAAAGTGATGGAAGGTGTCGTCGACAGTGCTTTCAAGCGGCACTTGCTTACCAATAACCTGCTCCGTGACGCTCAGTTTGGGTTCCGCCAAGGCCACTCAGCTCCTGACCTCATTACAGCCTTGGTTCAAACATGGACAAAGGAGCTGAACTCGAGGTGAGGTGAGAGTGACTGCCCTTGACATCAAGGCAACATTTGACCGGGTATGGCATCAAGGAGCCCTCGCAAAACAGGAATCAATGGAAATCGAGGAAGATGGTTGTGGTTGTTGGAGGTCAATCATCTGAATTCCAGGGCATCACTGCAGGAGTTCCTCTGGGTAGTGTCCTAGGCCCAACCATCTTCAGCTGCTTCACCAATGATCTTCCTTCAATCATAAGGTCAGAAGCCGGGATATTCGCACAATGTTCAGCACCATTCGTGACTCCTCAAATACTGAAGCAGTCAGTGTAGAAATGCAGCAATACCTGGACAATATCCAGGCTTGGGCTGATAAGTGGCAAGTAACATTCATGCCACACAAGTGCCAAACAATGACCATCTCCAACAAGAGAGAATCTAACCATCTGCCCTTGACGTTCAATGGCGTTATGATTGCTGAATCCCCCACTATCTACATCCTGGGGGATACCATTGACCAGAAACTGAACTGGAGTAGCCATATAAATGCTGTGGCTACAAGAGCAGGTCAGAGGGTAGGAATTCTGCGGCAGTAACTCGCCTCCTGACTCCCCAATACCCGTCCACCATCTACAAGGCACAAGTCAGGAGTGTGATGGAATACTGTCCACTTGCCTGGATGGGTGCAGCTCCAACAACACTCAAGAAGCTCGACACTATCCAGGACAAAGCAGCCCACTTGCTTGGCAGCCCATCCACAAATATTTACTCCCTCCACCACCGAGGCACAGTGGCAGCAATGTGTACCATCTACAAGATGCACTGCAGCAACGTACCAAGTCTCCTTTGACAGCACCTCCCAAACCTGCGACCTCTACCAGCTGATAGGGCAAGGGCTGCAGATGTATGGGAACACCACCATCTGCAAGTTCCCCTCCAAGCCACACACCATCCTGACTTGGAACTATATCGCCGTTCCTTCACTGTCCCTGGGTCAAAATCCTGGAAATCCCTTCCTAGCAGCACTGAGGGTGTACCTACCCCACATGGACTGCAGCAGTTCAAGAAGGCAGCTACCACCACCTTCTCAAGGGCAATTAGGGATGGGCAATAAATGCTGGCCTAGCCAGCGATGTCCAATCCCATGAACGATTAAAAAAAAAAATTTAACTGCCGCAGTCTGTTTCCCTACCAGCTGGTTGGGGTAGTGTGGTTGGAGAGAAGTTAAAATGGCCCTTAGTGTCAGTGTCTAGCGCTCTAGGTTTGGTTTGGCTTGGGTAGATTCAGAATAACCTTCTGTTTGTTCTGCCCCAACAATTTAAGTTAACCATATATACAGCTTGTGGACATGCATGTAAATGATTTCCATTTCCAGGTTATTAAATGGCCAGTTACAAATATTCAGTGTGGTATTTCATATCTGCATATTTCAAAAGAGAATATCTAAAGTTCTTGTTATTATTGGGGGAAATTTTAATTGGACTCGTAGCTGAAGACTTAGGAGACTAAATTGGGCTCTGTAGCACTAGTTTATTCGTACTACAAAGCCTTTTAATCGTGGAAGGGAGAGAAGAGATCTTGGCCAGAGGCTGCATCCACCAAGGATCTTTAGGGAGTGCTTCTCTTCCCTCAACTTCAACGACAACCAAAGTTTGGAATGTCTTTACTTCTTTATAGAGGTTGTGAGTGAAATCTGCCAACTGCTGCACCTACAATTGCAACCTCAAAGCAGGACAAGGCCTCCATCACCTGTGGCTGTGAAGTTGACTGTGGTTCTTAACTTTTATGCACTATCATGCAGTTTGCAGCACACTGCTGCATAAGGGAGGTCACTGAGGCGCTCTATATACAGTGTTACGGCTTCATTTTGTTCCCTCTTGCCAGAAACAAGCAGGCAGAGCGAGGATGAAGGTTTGCATGGACAGGCTTCCCCATGCTGCAGGGTGCCATTCCATGTGTCACATGTAAATTCTGCCATTTTCATGAATTGAAAGGGATTCCACTTTCTCAGCTGGTGTGTGACCGCAGGGGAATCAAGCAGCTGAATACCTATTAACCTGGCAGTAGTCACAGCTCCTTCATTCTGCAGCAGTTCTGTGTGCCACCTCTATTTGAACCATGACGTCAAGCCATAGGCTGACTACTGGCATCAAAAGTTATCTGCTCCTGACTCTGGTCCACAACCCGTGCACATGTGCTGATCAGACCTACAATTAAAGCCATGCTACCACAAGGAATTATATAGAGCACAACATCGGTGTCCTTTAGAAACCCTTTTACTGCCTAAACCTCTTTGGAGGTGACCTACAGTACTCAGCTGAACGAATATCAAGGTTTTCAGTAGTTTGAGATTGCATAATCTGGGAACAGTCGTTCCCACCATCTATCAATAGAGGAGGAGGGAGTGGAGGAGCAGCAGGAAGAGGAGGAGAAAGTGTAACCAGAATCATTATATTCCACAAACAAAAATAAACTAATATTGTGCATTTCCTTAGTGCCTGTCTTCTGTGTTCTGTAGTCTATCATAAGAACATAAGAAATAGGAGCAGGAGTAGACTATAAGGCCACTCGAGCCTGCTCCACTGTTCAACACAACGATAGCTGATGATCTGCCTCAACTCCACTTTTGTGCCTGCTCCTCGTATCCCTTGATTTCCTGAGAGACCAAAAATCTGTCTATCAGAATCTTGAATGCACTCAACGATGGAGCATCCACAACCCTTTGGGGTAGAGAATGCCAAAGGTTCACAACCTTTTGAGTGAAGCAATTTCTCCTCATCTCAGTCATAAATGGTCAACCCCTTATCCTGAGACTGTGTCCCCGTGTTCTAGATTCCCCAGCCAAGGGTAACAACCATTTGTGTCTACCCTGTCAAGCCTCTTCAGAATCTTGTATGTTTCAATGAGAACCCCTCTCATTCGTCTAACCTCGAGAGAGCATAGGTCCAATTTACTCTGTCTTGTCATAGGACAACCCTCTCATCCCAGGAACCAATCTAGTGAACTTCGCTGTACTGCCTCAAGAGGGAGTATATCTTTCCTTAGATATGGAGTCCAAGACTATGCACTTTACTGCAGTTGTGGACTCACCAAGTCCTATACAATTTTAGAAAGTCTTCCTTATTCTACTCCAATCCTGTTGCAATAAAGGCCAACATTCCATTTGTCTTCCTAATTGCTTGCTGTTCATAATGTTCCTTGTACGAGTACAGTCAAGTCTCTGAACATTTACAAGTTTCACACCTTTAAAAAAAAAATTCAGCTTTTCTATTCTTACTATCAAAGTGAATAACTTCACACTTCCCCGCATTATATCCATCTGTACCTTGTTTCCCACTCACTTAACCTGTCTATATCTCTTTATAGCCTCTTTGTGTTCTTCTCAACGGCTTACATTCCCACTTAGCCTTCTATTGTCGGCAAACTTGGACACATTTACTCTCCGTCTAAGTAATATAGCTTATAAATAGCTGAGACCCTGGCACTGATCTTTGTGGCACTCCACTAGTGATGAAAATGCCTCATTTAGCCCTACTCTTTTCTTCCTGTCTGTTAACCAATCCTCCATCCATGGTAATGTATTGCCCCTGACTCCATGAGCTCTTATCTTGTCTATTTACCTTTTATATGGCACCTTTATTGGATGCCTTTTGGAAATCCAAGAATACTACATCTACTTGGCTCTCTTTTATCTACCCTACTAGTTACATCCTCAACTATATTTTATATACATTTTATATACTATCCTTATGTCCCTATGAGGTGCTTCCTCAATGGTTGCAGCATGGCTTGTAGAAAGCTGCGGATCTTCATTTGAGACTCTAGATGGTCTTGGAGGTCGACCTCGTGCAGCGCTGGTCCTAGAAGGCCCAGCTTCAGACTGTACCACTTTGGCTTGGACTGTGGCAGTCTGGGCTAGCCACATTACCATACAGTAATCCTGAGAGAGGACAGCAGAATTGTGCTCTGTGGAGCCACTGCACGTTCTCAGGGTGGCGTCTCGGCAATCCTACTGATCTGTTAGAGAATAGATTAATCAAGTGCTGTGATGCCCTGGAAGTCCCTTTGAACAGTTGTGTTCAGAAGCATGAGGACAGCAATCTGTTCTTCCACTGCAGCACTTAGACCTTTGATGGAAGCTGTCGGTGCTTCATTCCAAACTTATATCAGCCATCTGATGCTGTATTGTGGTGGGTTCCACAGGCATGGTGATAGAGATGACCACCTTGTTCGATGTTGGAAGGGCTGAGCTCCAGGTTTTCCACAAAGCCCTTTGCCAAGTTGGTGCTGGACTCCTCCAAGCTACTTGATATTGAGTGCATGCTTTCTGGAAGACTTTCCAGTGCATCAAGCATTTGGTTATGTACACTCATCAACTGCCTTCTCTCGCCTGGCACTTTGAAGTTCTTATCTGAGTCCCCGCAGCAGAACTTGTGTGATCTTGCGCTCTGATGAACAAGCACCTGTGCTATCCTTTTCCCCCTGCCCTGGCTTCTGTGCATTTGTGCCCCCTGTCTCGCCATGTTCAGATCCCTCCTTTGTCTGAGCAGGTGTCATTATTTGAACTGATGGCTGAGAGTGTAAGATTGAATCATAGTGTCTTTGTCTTCAATCTTCACTGTTGTCGCTGTCTTCCTCCATTGATTGGCAAGTTCCAATTTTTGAGTATCTGAAATGAAAAAAGGGACAAGCATTGTGTTGTGAAGGGCGAGGAGAAACTAATTGCATGCTTACACCCTTTGCAGCTTCTCAGTCAGAAGAGATTGAGGGATGAGGGAAAAGTGGGTTGGGGGAAAGTGGAATAGGTATGCTGATAACCTGATCATCGATCACTTCAGCCCCACCAGTGAGCATGGCTTCAGTGATGCCATTTCATAATGACCCACGCTGTCTCTCCATGGGGGTTAATGTATAAAGAGCGGCTTGTCCTCTTCCACTTGTTTCCTACTGCCTCTAAAGGGTTAGGGTTAGCGAGCTGTGAATTGTGGGTGCTAGGCTTGTCACAGTGCTAACATATCCAGGTGAGATAAAATGCATGAATGATAGGGTTGAGTTCTGATTGATTGAAATTGTTGATCATTGGTGGTAGTGTTGTGAATTGAGCAGTAGCTGAGGCTCATGGTGCAGTGGAATGATGTGCCATTCAAAGATGAACTCACTGACCTATACAACTCGTATGATGTCATTGAACTTCCTCCTGCACTGCATCCAGGTTCGAGGCGCAACACTCCTAGTATTGACCTCCGCTGCTACTTAGTTCCACTGGCTCCTGAAGATGTTTCTGGAGGGCCTCCTGCCCCCATGCAAATACAGTACATCTCTCCTTTCCACCTCCCCCAGTGCAGTGTCTGAAAACCTTGGTGCCGGCTCCCTTCCAGCCATTCTTCGCTTTCAATTCATTTCTGAAGCTACTCCCACTCTTTAAGAGATGCAGGCTGCCTTTAAGTGGTCCTAGCCAGGAATTTACTGTGCTGACTGCAATGCAGTGAATGAGTCCTATCCAATTTAACCCCTTTAGTGTAGGTAGAACACTAATTATTCAAAACATCTGGATGGAGTTGTAATGATAGAAAGATTCCTATTTTTGTCATCTGTTCATGGGATTTTGGTAGTCCCTTTTTTGTGTAGTACCTGCCTTTGCCTTTGGCCTCCATGTCTTGAGAGACAATGGGTAAGGGCCTGGAGGTGGTCAGTGGTTTGTGTAGTACATGCTAGGTAATTAGGTTAGGGGGAAATTCAAATTCCTTGTGTGAATGGAGATCCTGTAGATCTGTTTTCTTACCCGCTCAATCACTAATTGTATTTTCAGGTCTGTTTGTTGGTGATGCATATTGTTATTCCTAATGGTTGGTTTAAAGAAGCCAACTTGGTTCTGCATAAATGCCAGCCAGGTCTCATTGTCGCTTTTGTTGGTGAGCATTCTTAAAGAACTGCCTTGAACTCGAGTAACCTGGTTCTCTTGATGGGGAATGTCCATGTTTTGGCTGTGGGGAATAAGGCTGATTTAACAGCTCCTTGACCAGGCAGTGAGGTGTATTTAGCAGCTTTCTGCTAGCTCTTTGCTATATTTTACGTACAGGTGGTTAATTTTGAAAACAGATTTCTCTATGTTTTCAACAACCTGTCTGTAAGCAAATTGATTTAAATCTTTTCCTTTTTAAAAAAAAAAGCTGGCGTATTTCTCTACTCCCTCAGTTTGTGAATCCTGACTTTTAAAGGACCGCAACAACCCTGTTTTTAAAGTTTAATAAAAAGGGTTTATTAACATACATTGTTAAATTTGAGAGGGGATTAACTGCTTAACGCACGCTAACAAACATACAAGGAAAGGTAAAGTCATCAAAAGGGCAAGAACATTTACCAAGTAAAGAAAAAAGCTTGATTACAAATTGATGGGGGTCCCGGTTGAAACCATAGTCTTTTTTTTAACTAAGAAAAATTTAAAACTGGAATTAACCAACTAGAAATGCCAAGTGGAGTGGGAGTCATAGGAAATCTCTTCTCTTTAACTTTCTACTTATGCACTTTTGGAGATAAGCTGAGGCAGTTTAGTTTCTGATTTCACCCTTTCCGACGAGAGAGGAACTGGCAGAGAGTGGAGACAGATCTCTTGCTGCTTTTCCGATTGTGGCTTTTTCTTCTTGCAGGCTCCAGAGATAGAGAGGCTTCAAGGCGGCTGTTTCTTGTCTGAGCTGTTCTCTTTAACTGAAACTTTCAAAATTAGACAGGCTAAAAAGGGTGGCTTCTAGGTCATTTGACCGGACCCCTTCAAGTAGCTGCCCCACCTCCTGTTGGTCTTGCTACATTTTAGATTTTAGACAAGTTGAACACAGAAGTAAAACAACTTAACATGCTGTATGTGTATATTGTGTGTGTATATATATAAAAAGAGAGAGATCAGAGAAAAAAATGGCTGTTCTCAAACTCAAAAGATTCTTCAGTAATAACATACCATACCCAGAACAAAAGGGTCAACATGCACATTAAGAACTGAGTTTTTAACCTATTTGTATACTAGTTTCTTCTATTTTCTCTGTGTCTAATGGCAGCTGACAATAACAACCAAGTGCACAAAAATACTACAATTTACAGCTGGTTTTCATCCGTTCGTAACATATAGCCGTTGTAGAATTAAGCAAGCAAAAGCTCCAGAGGATTGAGAAAATATCATGTCTTGTGATTTATGGACATTGATCTGGGCTTGCTACTATCAGTAAAATTGGCAGTGTTACTTGTTTTTGTATCAGGGTATGTAAAATGATCCATACTCACGTAACAGCTACATACAACGTTCTTTGTTATAGGAAAGCTAGATGAACGTGACAGGACTTGTGCTGTTTCCAGTAGAAAAGTACAGTAATGGTAGTTTGTTCAACCCTGAGCTGCACTACATTGCCAGAGTTGTGTATATAAAGTCATACTGGTTTATGGGAATGAGAGCTGATTTACCGTAGGTGTCCTTGACACTGAGCATGAGAGAGTCGTCTAGAAAATCATTACTGGGCTTTCCACAAAATTGCTACAATATTACTTGCATATCCAATCTTAAAGTAATTTTCTGCAAAGCCCAGTAATGATTGTCTAGACATTTCTCATGTCAAGGACGTCTCCATTTCTTACGACATCCATCATGAAGCCAAAAATGCAGAGAAATGTGTTATCTCTTAAATAATTGTTTATGCAGCTCCAACTTATTCCCTAACACAGGTGGCTGATTTTCCTGTGACATCTGTAACAAATGAACCATGGGAACACTTGATTTGATTTCTATGATTTTTGATAATAATCTGGGCACTGTGTGGTTCATAATGTCTGCCATCCGGTAACTCATATTCTACCAACAGAAGATCATTTTGTGCCTTTTTAATATGAACATCTTTAATGAATGGACACTGACTAGAGCCATTTACCGCACAGAAGGAGGCCACGTGGCCCATCAAGTCCATTGGGCTCTGCACGGAGCTATTCAGTCAGTCCTACTGCCCCACTCGATCCTCGTAGCCCTTCAAGTTTTTCTTTCAAGTAGCCATCCAGTTTCCTTTTGAAGTCATTGATTGTCTTTGCTTCCACCACCCTTGTAGGCAGCGAGTTCCAGGTCGTTACACCCGCTGCGTAAAAAAAGGTTTTTCCTCATATTTCCCCCTGCATCCCTTGCCCAAAACCTTCAATCTCTGTCCCTTAGTCCTTGTTAACTAATTAATTAAATATTAGTTAATGGGGCCAGTTTTTCCTTGTTTAACTTATCCAAGCCTGTCATAATCTTGTACACCTCTATTCAATCTCCCCTCAATCTCCTTTGCAACACCCCCAGCTTTTCCAACCTAACCTTGTAACTAAAATCCCCTATTTTCTCTGCACCGCAACAATACCACTAATTTGCATTTGCTTATGTCTTTAACATGCCCTGGTATTTAATGATGCTAGGTGTTATTTGTAGTAATTGACGTTGATTGAAGGTTAAAGAAACAATTTTATGGAGATTTTTGAAGGTGAAGAGGTTCAGGAAGAGAGTTGAAGTATAGGGTCAAGGCTGAAGACTTTGCCAACAGAGAATGAAGGGAGGGTGAGATGAACAAGAAGCTAGCACTGAAAGTGTTCAGGGCGTGTACCAACATTTGAACTGAAGGAAGTTGCAAAGGTTGGGGAGGGGGGATATGGAGTGTCTGGACTGTATCTCAACTCCTTTGCCATATTGAAATGACAAAGATCAAAACTTGCTGTTGAAAAGGTGTCAAGCAAGGAGAACCTCTGTTCTTTTTACCATTAGTTTATATCATTTGCTTTGCTGTGAATGAACTTTTAAACAAGGATGTTGATTTAATACTTTGAGACTTTCAGTAGAGGTCTGAGAATGGCAGTGATATCTGAGCATGAGGGCAGGACAGGATGTGGGTGAGCTTGGAAGGCTGGCAAGAAGTGTATTGTGAAAGTTGAGTTTGGAGGTGATGAAGATGTGAATCTTGGAGAGTCAGCCTGTCATCCATTCCAGGAGTTAGATCCTTAGGCAGGAAATGTTTGTGGAAGTAGAGCTTTAATGAGCTATCTCTCTTTAAAAAGTACTTTTAGCACAGGCCAGTTATCCATACTCTGTAAACTTTGAGTATGAATATCCCATTTCAACAAACTGACCTGATGTTTGCTCACAATGATTTTCATAGACTTTCTAATTCATTTTGTTACTTTGCCTCTCTCTAGCCCAGTGTAGAGCAAGATGGGAGGGAGTGGGGTGTGTATCAGGGTATAATATTTGTCCCATAATCTCCTGATCTTTTTGGAAATGTTCTTTGCGTGTTTTTTTTATTTAAATGACCAAGAATGCCAGGTTTGTTGGATTTCCCAGAGACTTCCATTTGGGGCAATGTCATTTCTGGCCCTTCCCAAGTAGAGGAATACAGAATAATGAAATTATATCAAGTAGTTGTCAGACTCCCTGTTGCTGTTGATAATGGATGCATTCTAGATTGCTATTAGACTGTCTTCCAAATGTTTTAATACACTCTTTCAGCATTCCTATTTATCTTTCCATACTTAACCCCACCAAGGGACCAAACTATTTCTCAGTATTACAAGGGAGAATATGACTTCTGCAATGTAAACCATCTTGGAAAATCTTTTTATTTACAACATCAGCTGCAAAATTGATGTTCTTTTTCATAATCTTGATAGTGTTGCTAATTAAGATATCATTGGCAAAAGCAAGAGTTGTGAACCTTAAATTGAGAATGCTGCTTCTTGGGCTAATGCCAAATCCAGGTTATTGAAGTAATCAAAGCAAATGATATAACCTAATGGTGGAAAGAACAGAGGTTCTCCTTGTTTGACTCCTTTTTAACAGAAAGTTTTGACCTTTGCCATTTCAATATGGCAAAGGAGTTGAGATACAGTCAAGACTCTCCATTGGAATTTTCATTGAGATCCTAGGCAATAGGCAACATCAGAAGACTGTTGTGTTGAATTACTTTATTAAGTCCACAAAACTGCTGCCAATTAATCCTTATTGTGTTGTGTAACAGCTATAATATTGTACTAAACTGCCATATTTTCATTACACTGTGTTGTTTTATCAAGTGTTAACGATATACTATCAGTCGCCTCTTTAATAAAATCTTTGTCAGCAAATGAAACAATACTGACTCAGTATTTGTAGGTCTCCAATTAATAATGTTCCGTTGCATCCCTTTGTCTTAAGGATCAATAAGTTAGTCTTACAATCTAATTGTAATAGGGACAGTCTGTATGCTAGAGAGTAATGTCACTGGCTGGAAACCTGAATTAAATTAAAAAAAACAGATAAAAGGTGACTCTGTACTAGCAGCTAAAGATGGCCACCCCAATTTGCATCACTGTATTGCACATTCCGTTACACTGAGATGAAAACAGATTGTCTGCATGGATTCATCAAGAACAATGATCTGGGAACCTGAGTGAACTACCTATCCTGTTCCCATTTAACAAGGCATCAAGGCCATCACCTGAATATTAAACTGGTGGAGACGAACCACTCAAACCTAATCACTTGCACAATGGGACCCTGGTTGTGAGAAGG
This sequence comes from Heterodontus francisci, assembly GCF_036365525.1. Classification (NCBI taxonomy): domain Eukaryota; kingdom Metazoa; phylum Chordata; class Chondrichthyes; order Heterodontiformes; family Heterodontidae; genus Heterodontus; species Heterodontus francisci. Next base: position 117,387,803 of record NC_090379.1, read on the forward strand.
GAATTCCTGGACATGGACTGATTAAGTTGCAAGAGGAAATACACACTGGTAACCACTGCGCTTGAATCACTGGGTGATGGTCATGTGATAGGCCCACCATCTGTGTGCGTAAGCTGTTGTTTTCTCTGCAGCAACCAGACAGGCAGCTAGACAGTGACAAGAGAAGACCCCAGTGGAGTTGCTCCTTCCTTTCCCTCTCTCAAATCCACCTTGCAAGCTTTGAACACTGCCTGCTGCAGACAGAGACCCCCTGAAGGAAATCAGCTGCATTTCTGTCTCCCGAACAACCATTGAATCAGCCATCCACATCTTCAAATCGGAAGCCTCAGGACCGCCAAAGGAAAGACCACCACTCTCAGCCTGAAACCAGCCGTGTCACCAACCTCCGCAGATTGTATACCACTTTTATTTCTCTGGACTCTAATTCGACCAATCTCTCCTTCCCCACTCTGTAACCTATTTGTGTGTGTGTGTGTGTATATAAAGTTCGACTGTGTGTGTGAGAAAGTTGGAGCGTTTTTTTATTTGACTTTATAGATCGGTTGATGTACAATAAAGCTAACCTTTTTTTGTTAAACTCAAGAAAATGTATGGTTTCTTTTATGATCACGGTGTGAGAACAGTTAAACGCGTTGAATTGGCACATATATCCTGTTGTGAAATAAACCTGTTGTGATCAAGCAAGGTGAGGGAAAAGAAGGGAGCCCTTTGACCCCTCCTCACCTGATCATAACAGAAATCAAACTCTCAGACAAGTGAGAAATTGGAAGTGGGAAACCAAATTGATCCCTAGCAATAATTAAAAAAAAAAACTTCAATACAGGATTTCTTGTGGTTTTCAGTGCTAAAGTATTAAAATGTCCACATTCATGGCCAGAACCTTCCTAGAACAAAGTGAAGTAACTTGGGACAGTTTAAAAGCCTATCCATTGAAGAGTTAAGGAGATAAAAGCAAAATATTGTGGATGCTGGAAATTTGAAACAAAAACTGAAAGTGCAGGAAATCCTCAGCAGGTCTGGCAGCATCTGTGGAGAGAGAAGCAGATTTAACGTTTCAGGTCTGTGACCTTTCATCAGAGTTAAGGAGTATAGCTAGGCATTTAGAGATAAATATATGTTCAAGAGCTAGGAAACCTGAAATCCTAAAACTTGTGGCCAGCTATTTTGAAATTGAAACTGAAGCACCAGAGTTGGGCATAGAATCTGAAACAACAGACTAGCATTAGCCAAGATACCGCTTAAACAGCGGAGACTAGAATTCCAAGGAAGAGAAAGGAAAGGGAGAGACAGGAATGGAAGGAAGAAAGTGAAAGAGAATTGCAGGAAAGGGAGAAAAAGGATGGCAGCAAAGAGAGTTAAGGCGGCTCGAACTGAGTCGGGGAAGACCCAGTGTACCCAGTGAAGGCATCACGAGGGAGGGAACTTCCCCTAGCTCAGGACCAAGTGCTGAGCTCTTAAAGTTCTCCCAGTTGATACCAAAGTACAAATGAGGGGATGTGGAAGTATTTTTCATCTCATTTGAAAAGCTTGCAAAACAGTTGAAGTGGCCAGTGGAGGGCTGGATCCCTGTTACTGCAAAGCAAATTAACAGGAAAAGCCCATGAGGTTTATTCCCTGTTGTCTGATGAGAGTTCAGTAAACAGAGATGACCAAAAATGCTATTCTGAGCGAATATGAGCTGGTAGAGGCGTACCACCAAAAATTCTGAACTCTCCGAAAACAGCCTTAACAAACTTGCATCGAGTTCAAAAGGATTAAGCAACTCGCTTTCAACCAGTGGTCATGGGTGCTTAAGATAGAGTCCACTTACGAAAACCTTAGGGAGGTGATCATCTTCGAGGAGTTCAAAACTTGCTTTCCCTTTTCATAAAAACTCACTTGGAGGAACAAAAGGTTCCAAAAGCCAGGCAGGCAGTAACCTTAGCTGATGATTGTGAGCTTGACCACAAGCCCTTGCCCCAAGGGAAACCCTTCCCTAGTCACCTCCAAAAACCTGAAAAGGATAGAAGGTGGGAGAATGATAAGAAAATGAACAGCCACGGGCAAGAAGGGAAAACTGGAAATACCGGGGGCCCTCTCCAGGTCAAAAAGGAAGGTGCTGAAAACAGTAGTGATGCCTGAAAGCCTGTATGTTTCCATTGCAACAAGGCAGGTTACCTTCGAGCTGATTGCTGGAAGTTATGGGGAAAACTCATGTGATTAGTCAGGGTACACCAGATCAGTGCAGGAAATGGGGCCCTGATGGAAAGCACTGCAGACCAGGCTGTGGCTCTAACTGCAGCAGTAAGTCCCTGTAAAAGTACCGCTGTGAGTGCGGGAGAACATAACAAAATCCCTGAGAGTTACCAGGATCTTGTGTCTAAAGGAAAGTTGACTCCCATACCCCTCGGGTGAGGCAAGTATGCCCATTGTCATACCTAGGGGCCACCCAATTCCTTCTGCTGGGAAAAGGCTTGACTTTTCCCCCAGACAGTGCACTGATTGCCAAAGTATTAGTGAGCAGTATTGGGGAAGTCATATACCCATACTTTTATGTTGGGTGCACCTGGAATGCGTCTTTATTTCAGGACCGGTAACTGTGCGGTCGACCTGCTCCTTAGTAATGACCTAGCGGGGGCGAAGGTGGTAGCTTCCCCAGTGGTCTTAGAGAGGCCGAACGAGGGAAACAGCAGTTACAGGAGAAGTTCCCTTCCAAACTGCACACCATCCTGACTTGGAACTATATTGCTATTCCTTTGCTGTCGCCGGGTCAAAACCCTGGAACTCTCTTCCTAACAGCACTGTGTACTGCAGCAATTCAAGGAGGCAGCTCACAACCACCTTCTCGAGGACAATTAGGAATGGCTAGTAAATGCTGGCCTAGTCAGTGACGCCAATGTCCCATGAACGAATAAAGAAAAGGTCCCTGGCATTTTTCCTGACTGTGTGGTGACCCAATCCATGGCCAAACCAGCTCTATCAGAGGAGGCTAAACTGGCACTGCAGACGGATGATCCTGCTGTCTGGTTATCCTTCAGGAATTTGGAGGAACCAAAGGAAGTGATTAGCGGGTCTTCCTTGGTCGAGGCTCAGCAAGCTGACCCAGTGTTAAAATAGTTAGCACAGACAGCCCAAACTGAAGCTGAAGCAGAGGGGGTTCTAAAGTGCTACTATTTAAAGAATGAGGTGCTGATGAGGAAGTGGAGACCTCTTCACAGACCTACAGATGAAGAGTGGACAGTGGTCCATCAGGTAGTGGTGCTGCAGAGGTACCATTGGGAAATATTGAGAATAGCCCACCAAATTCCAGTGGCTGGACATGTCAGTATCTGAAAAACCCAAGCCCGCCTAAGACAGCATCTTCACTGGCCACAACGCCACAGGGATGTGGTGGAGTTCTGTAAGACTTGCCACATGTGCCAGGTTGTGGGGAACCATTCAGCAGAATGCTGGTGGGTTGTGTGGGGACCCTTCTGAAAACAAAAAGGGCCTACCAGTATCTTCTCACCATTATGGATGTGGCTACCCGATTTCAAGAGGCTATCCCACTAAGAACTACCGCTGCCAAGGTAGTAGTGGAGGGGCTAACCCAAATCTTTACCTGATATGGGCTGCCTACTGAGATCCAGTTGTATCAGGGCACAAATTTTATGTTCAGCATTTTTCAAAAGGTCATGGGTAATCTGGGCATAACCCAGCTAAAGTCCTCAGCCTACCACCACGGTCACAAGGGACTTTGGAACCAGATCCTAAAGCCAACGATCAGGGCATACTGCTATGAGTACCCCCATGACTGGGACAAAGGGCTGTGATTTCTTCTGTTTGCTACCAGGGACTCACCCAATGATTCCACTAGCTTTATTCTCTCTGAATTAGTTTATGGACACGGGGTGAGAGGTCCTCTTAAACTAATCAAGGAGAGGTTTAGGACACAGGGATGAATCTTCCCTGTTAGACTACATCTCCATGTTCTGTGAGTGGCTCACGAGAGCCTGTGCGGTCTCGCAGGAACACCTAAAACTCTTCCAGACAGCTATGAAAAGACAGGTGGATAAACATGCCAAGGCCAGAACACTTCAGCCTGGAGACCATGTGTTAGTGCTGCTACTAATGCAAGGTGAACAACTGAAAGCCTGGTTCAGTGGCTCATACAGAGTAGTAAAGAGGATTAGCGAGGTGAATTATTTAATTGACACCCCAGACAGTAAGAAAAAAACAAAGACTGTACCATATCAATATGTTAAAGCAGTATCACAGCCAGGAAAGGGACAAACAAGCACAGGTCTGTCAAGCAGTCAGGAAAGAGGAGGACAAAAGGGACAATGAGGATGAGTTAGAGGGAGGCTGGGAGGATTCCCAAATACCCTAAGCCTACCATCCGGTTAGCTAACACCGAAGTGCCAGGAAGATTAGACACTGTACTCTCCAATTTAAACACAGAGCAGAGAGGAGACCTAACAAAGCTGCTCACAGCATTTAAAGAGATCTGCAGGGCCAAACCAGGGTGCACAACCTAGCCCTACACGATGTTGATGTAGCAATAAAACATCCCTTAAAACATAATCCCTATTACCTAGGTCCTGGGAAACTGATCCAGGTTTGGGAGAAAATTCAGTACATGTTGGAGCACAAGCTGATTGAGCCCAGTCAGAGCAGCTAGACGTACCCAGTTATGCTGGTGCCCAAGCCCGATGGCTCAAAAAGGCTCTGCATTGATTACAGAAAGGTTAATGCAGTAACCAGAGCTGAGTCCTACCCAATTCCCCGCCTGGAAGACTGTATTGATAGAGTAGGAAATGCCACCCACATAACCAAGATAGACTTGTTAAAAGGATACTGGCAGGTTGCCTTAACCACTCGAGCTAAAAAGATGTCAGCTTTTGTCACCCCCAGATGGCTTATTCCAGTACCGGGTGATGTCATTAGGATTAAGAAATGCCCCATCTGCCTTCCAAAGGCTGCTGAGCCAGGTAGTGGCTGGCCTACCCAACTGTGTAGTGTACCTGGATGATCTGTTAATATACAGTGACACCTGGGGTGGGGGAGGGGCTACTGTTAGAAGACCTCTTCTGAAGGTTACAGTCAGCTGACCTAGTGATCAATCTTACAAAGAGTGAGACTTGATTGTTAGGAGTGAGGAATGAAAAGGTAGAAAGCTTTTTTATTGGACTGACCAAACTGAATAGCGCAGTGATGAATAACAGGTCGTGATCAGTAATGCAGATATTCTAGTTACTTTGCTGTGGTGTATGGGAAAAGTTGGATATATTAAGAAAAAGGATGTCCCACTGGACTGCACACTACTGTGAGCTGTACTCCTGTGGATCTGACATCGCCCAGTCAGTGCTTGACGCTCTCCTGCAACTTCCTGTTGTGGATGAGTTAAATGAAGAATTCTCATCACTGGAGCTCGAGAAGGCCATAGACCGCCTAGCGAACAGAAGGGCACCTGGCAAGGACAGAATCCCAGCTGAGCTGCTCAAACACGGAAAGTCCCATCTATTGCCACACCTTTGTGACTACCTCCTCCTCTACTGGATAGTAGGCTCTGTTCCACAACAGATGCGTGATACCAGAATCATCACACTATACAAAAACAAAAGCGACAGAGGAGACTGCAGCAACTACAGAGGCATCTCACTCCTTAGCGTCATGATGAAGGACTTTGCTAGAGTCATACTTAAAAGACTGCATTTACTCGCAGACCGAGCATACCCGTAAGCGCAGTGCGGTTTCTGTGCCAGCTGGTCTACCGTGGGCAGGATCTTCTCCATAAGCCAGCTACAAGAGAAGTGACGGACAGAGTATACCCCTTTACCTTACTTTCTTAGATCTCCCTAAGGCATCCGACACTGTCAGCAGTGTCTCCTGGGCCTTAGAAGATTTTGGGAAAAATTGACTGTCCACCCAAGCTTCTCAGTCTTGTCCGCTCCTTCCATGATAACGTGTGCTGCACTCTGCAGCTTGATGGCTCCACTTTCGACAGTTTTGGAGTGAAGAATGGAGTGAAACAGGGTTGTCTCCTTGCTCCCACCCTATTTGGCATTTTCTCCCCATGCTCCTGATCTACACCTTCCCTGCAGATATGGAAGGAGTCTACTTGCACACTAGGTCAGATGGCAAGCTCTACAATCTATCAAGGCTGAAAGCGAAGACAGAAATGCATCAGAGAATTAATCCATCCTGCTGGTTGCTCAAACGGAAACTCAGCTACAAAGACTCATGGACTGTCTCTCCCGTGCCTGTAACTTTTTCTTTTTGACTATAAGCATCAAGAAAACTGTTGTCTTGGGACATGGTGTTGCATCTCCGTCCCTGATCGCACTAAATAAGTGGTTAGCAAATTCTGCTACCTTGGGTCCATGGTGAGAGTCTGTCTGTCAGTACCTTGCTGTATGGCTGTGAAACATGGGCGACTTACAGCTATCAGGAAAAGAAGCTCAATAATTTCCATCTTTGCTGTCTGTGGTGCATTATGTGTATATCCTGGCAAGACAAAATCACAAATGTGGCAGTCCTCTCAAAGGCAGAGCTCCCAAGTGCGTTGGCACTAATCAAACGGAGGTGGCTTCGGTGGATCGGTCACATCCGCAGGATGGAAGAAGGTTGCATACCCAAGGACCTTTTGTATGTTCGCAGAATCACAGAATTGTTACAGCGCAGAAGTACGCCATTCGGTCCATTGTGTCTGCACCGGCTCTCCGAATGAGCAATTCACTTTGTGCTATTCGCCCGCCTCCTCTCCGTAACCCTGCTCATTCTTCCTTTTCATATAGCAGTTTAATTTCCTTCTGAGTGCTTCAATTGAACCTACTTCCACCACACTCTCGGGCAGTTCTTTTCAGACCCTAACCACTCGCAGCTTCAAAAAGTTTTTCCTCATGTTACTTTTGCTTCCTTTACCAATTTCTTTAAATCTGTGCCCTCTCTTTGTCGATTGTTTTACGAGTGGGAGCAGTTTCTCCCTATCTACTCTGTCCAGACCCCTCATGATTTTGAATACCTCTGTCAAATCTCCTATCCGTTTTCTTTTCTCCGAGGAAAACAGTCCTAATTTCTCCAATCTATCTTCATAACTGAAGTTCCTCATCCCTGGAATCATTCTTGTGTATCTTTTCTGTACTCTCTCCAATGCCTTCACATCTTTCCTAAAGTGTAGCACCCAGAACAGGACGCAGTACTCCAGCTTAAAGGCTTGCTACCCGACTTGAACCCGATGGGACCCAACGACTTGTCGGGTTTGGGTCAGGTCGGGCCGAGTCTGGGCTGGACACACACAGTAAGTGCTCTGCCAGTAAGTATTAAAAATAAAAACCTTAGCTGAGCTGGGAGTCCGGGACGAAACTGAGTCTGCGCAATGAGCGAGTGATGTCACTATGACGTCATCGTGCATGCGCTGTAGCTTCGTGGAGCTTCCCATTCGGAAGGTAAGTAAAGGGATGGTTGGGTCGAATGGGGCCAGGTTGGGCTCGGTGCGAAATTGGAGGGACTCGGGTCGGGCTTGGGTCTGCTGTGGATCGGTTGCGTTTGTGTCAGGTTCTTTTTCCTGACCTATGCAGGTCTTTGCTCTAGCTGAGGTTGAACTCGTGTCTTATACCACATAGGGTCAACATAACCTCCTGCTCTTGTACTCTATGCTGCTATTAATAAAGCCCAGGATACTGTATGCTTTAACCATTCTCTCAACCTGTCCTGCCACCTTCAATGACTTATGCACATATACACCCAGGTCCCTCTGCTTCTGCACCCCTTTAGAGTTGTACCGTTTATTTTATATAGACTCACCATGTTCTTCCTACCAAAATGAATCACTTCACATTTCTTTGCATTGAACTTCATCTGAACTTCCAGGTAGCTGGGCCAGACGACCATTAGGGCGCCCAAAGCTCTGCTTCAAAGTTTCCTGCAAGTATGATATGAAGGCTGTAAATGTTGACTATCGCATCTGGGAGTCACTTGCTAGCGCAAGAGGGCAATGGCGTGTGGACTGGCTTGCACTACCATAACGACCAGTGGCTACAGCTACTTGGCAACAGGCACCAACGCTGAAAATAACAACTCAGTGTCAGCTTTATGTGTGGCACTTGTGGCAGAACCTGCCTCTCAAGGATAGCCATCAGCAAAGATACCCCACTGGATTGTTTGCTGTGTTTCCATCATCTTCCATAGAGGGAAGGATGGCCATGGAAAAAGTTGGGTATGTTAAGAAAAAGGTCATTTCAACAGTAATTGAAATGGTGAGAAGAAACTGCTTCTAGTGGCTATCCTGGTTTAATGATTTAAAAATCTGGACCAGTAGTTTTATATATGTAACTCTTGGTTCACCACAGTATTGCAATTGAACTCATAATTTGATTATGGAAATTTTGAAGAAAATGAATGAAGAATATTTGAAGTGAACCTTATTTTTCTTTGTCACAACACTTGTGTTCTTTTATAAAAGCAAAATACTGCGGATGCTGGAAATCTGAAACAAAAACAAGAAATGCTGGAATCACTCAGCAGGTCTGGCAGCATCTGTGGAAAGAGAAGCAGAGTTAACGTTTCGGGTCAGTGACCAGTTCCGAAGAAGGGTCACTGACCCGAAACGTTAACTCTGCTTCTCTTTCCACTTGTGTTCTTTTGTTCCCCTTGTGCTCTGTACTTTCTTCTATCCCTATCCCTGGAACTGGGGCTCCAGATTATGGTCTTTTAACAAGTTATACTGTGAGGGTGTAATTGTTTCGAGGTAGGGCATCTGGTCCTCTGGCATCCTTTTAAATTGGGATTCTCATGTTTCTATTTACCAACTTCTCATATACAATAGTTCATACACAACATTAAATACATGTACTAATTTTAAAATTTATTCTTGTAGGGCGAGGTTTGAAGGACACATGAAGAGTGGAAGTGATGGTAAGTGTGCAAGAAATGCTTTCACACATTTTCTCTGGTTCTCTCCCGAATAGTAATGTTAACTAGTGTAGCTGGCGTTGTTGTATGCAGATCACCGTTCCTCTTACAGAGATATATAGGTACAGTAGCGGAACATCCATTTTATGAAAATCATCTTGTGACCAACTCATTACTAATATGGACAGTGGCTATCCTGTTAAGCATTGGTTACAAAATTGGTGAAGTGTGCTCACAATACCACTGTTCATGATTGAAGTTGGAAGAAACTGAAATCAGCCAGTCAAACTAGTATCAAAATGTTGGTGTATAATATTCTGAACTCCCTCCCTCTTAAAGTTCTAAGTTGCAAGTGTTAGGATATTCCACGTATGCATTCTAATATTAGCTTGTTTCTTAAATAGTTTTGTATAAACTCCACTTCAGTGGGAGAGTTTTCCAGGCAAAGTATTATTCTTGACAGTTGACACAAAGACTCCAGTTACTGATCTGCATAGGTGGTACGGTGGGTTTCTTGCAGGTTTGCCAAATTGCAGGTAAGGTGGGGAAGAATCTTTGTTAACATGCCTAGACAATTTATAATGCAAAAATTTCAAGAGGTAACTTATCTTGTATTTCTCCTCGGTAGAAAAAGATGCAGAATGAGCAGCCAACTGAGTTTTAGATGAGCTAAAATATATGGAGGGTGGAGGATGCTAGATGAATCAAGATAACATTGGAATAGTCAACTCTAAAGGTGACAAAGGCATGGCTGAGAGTTTCAGTAGCAAGTGGGGGTGAAGGCAGGGTGTCAGTCCAGAGGTACAAGTAGGCAGTCTTTGTGATGGAGATGATATGGGGTTGGAAGTTCAGCTCAGGGTTAAGTAGGACACTGAGATTTCGAACTGTCTGGTCCAATCTGAGACAGTACTGGGGGAGGGGAATGGAATTGGTGACAAAGGTAAGGAGTTTGTGGTGGGGCTGAGATGATGGCTTTAGTTGTCCCACTATTTAGGTGAAGGGAATTGTAGTTCATTCGGGATTGGATGTCGAATAAGTAGTCTGCCAATAGAGAGATAGTGGAAGGGTTGTTAGAGGTGGTGAAGCAGTAACAATTAGTGTTGTCAGCATACATGTGGAACCTGACTCCAGGGGCTGGACTTTTAGCCCCCACCAGGGACAGGAACAGAGGGGGGTGGACGGGAATTTCATGCCTCCGGCCTGTGTGCAGGTTTCCTGGCTCTATCCCGCCCGGCCATTTTTTTGGAGGCGAATGGGCTGCAAGTGGTGGGTAGCCAATTGAACTAATCGCAGGCCTACTGTTGGAGGCCGACTGGGATTTTCCAGTCAGCCTCCATATCCCTACAGGCAGCAGGGAACAGCTTAGCTGCCTGGAGGTGGCCTCCCGTTGGCAGGCCACGGGGCCGGCACCCCAGGCAGGCTTAGAGGCCCTCCCTGTCTGTTTGGGTTCCGCAGCAGCTGCAGGCCGCCCTGTGGAGCGGTTCTCCCCGGCACCTCCCACAATGGTGGCCAGGTTGCTGAATCTACTTGTTAATTTGAAGTTTGAACATTGTGGTGTCTAAAATCTTTATGAAATGGCTATATTGCAACTTGAATATTACCAAAACCGAGATTATATTTCTGAATCAACAGTAACATGATCTGATTAGCTTGAAGTTGATGGCTGTTTTGTGGTTTCATAAACTTCTAAGAAGGCTTTTAACATGGAATGGCAAGGGTATCACATGAAATGGTTGCAGATCAGATGCTATGATTGAAGTGTAACATTTTTTTTTTTTGATTAGAGATACAGCACTGAAACAGGCCCTTCGGCCCACCGAGTCTGTGCCGAACATCAACCACCCATTTATACTAATCCTATATTAATCCCATATTCCTACCAAACATCCCCACCTGTCCCTATATTTCCCTACCACCTACCTATACTAGTGACAATTTATAATGGCCAATTTACCTATCAACCTGCAAGTCTTTTGGCTTGTGGGAGGAAACCGGAGCACCCGGAGAAAACCCACGCAGACACAGGGAGAACTTGCAAACTCCACACAGACAGTACCCGGAATCGAACCCGGGTCCCTGGAGCTGTGAGGCTGCAGTGCTAACCACTGCGCCACTGTGCCGCCCATAATTGTATTCCTTTAATTCTGCTTTAAGTGGAAAAAGGTACAGAATCATTTCTATGAAACCTACTTTGAATGTTAAGCTTTAAAAGATTAATTGCATCCACCAGCAAATGACTCAGCTAACAGCTAAGCTATAAAGATGAGCATTGATTTAGATATCACTGCATTAAGTTTTGCTTTGATGTTGTTTTGGTACTATAAAGTATCTAATAGTTATGCAGTGTTTTTTTATTTAGTGTTTTGAGAGGCTGTGTTTCATTAAATACAGCCAGCAGACTTCTCTGAGTAAGGTTTTTCATCAATTCTGAGCTTATTGTTGAGCAGTGCCTGCATACAGTCTTTCTCCAGTTAGAGGAATACTGGCTATCCTTTGCTGAACAGAAGTCTGTAACTAATAGCTGAAATATTGATGTAATATGAAAATCTAGAATGGCCAGAATTTGAATTGCTAAAATCATAATTTCTTTGCAGTTATAAGAATAATTAGAATATAGAAAATTTAAGAATTAATCAACTAAAAATAGTGTTTAGCCTAAATTGTGTATGGCACAATTTAATTTTAGGTCCACGTATTGGGGTAATCTTAAGCTTCTAGCTGCATATGCTCTCCCTCACAAAGACTACCTGCCTTCACCCTAACCTTAGCCCATGCTGGTGAAACTTTTATCCAGGCCCTTGTCATCTCCAGATCTGACGCACCCCTCACTATTTCCAGCTCTGCAACCTTGCCCAAACCCTTCATTTTGTACACCTCTTTGTGCATAACTCCCTCCACTTTGCCCACCATTAGCCTGCTAAGCCCTATGCTTTGGAATTCCTTCACTAAAGCCTGTGCACCTGACTTCAAGACCTTCCTCAAAACCCCTCTCTCCAAGCTTTTGGTCACTCCTCCTAATATCACCTTTGGCTCAGTGTCAGTTGTTTTTCTGATATGTCTGTGAAGCTCCTTATGACCTTTTTCCATGTCAAAGGCACTATAAGGTTTTAAAAAAAATAATAAATGGAAATCTGTAGAATTCTACACAGGCTCCAATGCAGAATTGTTTGAGTAGAAAATCTTGTTAATTGGAGACCTTTATCCCCATACCTACCAGATGAGAAGTGACTGGACATTTCATGGAGCTTGTTCATATTTTAATTCTTTTTTTGGATAGGTATAATTTAGGTTACAGAGCTTCATATTGTAGTAATATTGTATCAGGCATTTTTCTCTGGGGAATAGATAGTGAAGGTGATATTCATGTTAACACTTACTAAAACCATCTTGTGGGTCAGTTTTAAAATGGAAGAAAGCTGGTGTCTCTTTAAAAGCTGTTCTAAACAAGGTATCCATTTATTTGCCTGCAAATAGTGGCTGATGTGTGCAGTGCAACAGACATCATCCTATATTCAAAATATGTGGAGCTTTCCAAATTTGTTTTGGGGGGGGGGGGGGGGTGGTGGATCTGAAGAGTAGGTTTATTTCTGGAGTTTACAGTTCTTTTGGTCTCCACAATAGGGATATTGTCTATTAAACTGTGTCCATGGAAATGTGGCTTTTAACAGTAATCCTGGATGTAGGAGTGGCTGGGTAAAATACCCAATGCAGAGCTGTGGATGCATTTGTCAAGCTGCCTAGGCACTTGGCTTGAAGCCCGCAGGCTTTTGTAATCAAAGCATGATCACGATCACCATGCAGTTACTACTGGGACACTGACTGATGCCTCTAGAAGCTGTTTGGAAGCAGCCCAGGATTGCTAATATTCAAAATGCACAAAACTGTGAGTGTTTTGTTTTACATTCTAAAAGACTGAGGTGGCCTTCATGGTAGCTGTGAGTAACAAAATAAGTTCTGTTGTGTCCAGCAGAGTGTGAAGTCAAATGTAAATCTGTATTAGCTCGAAATGGCTTGTTAAATGGACGATAGTGCCTGCCATTTGCAGGCTGGTTGATCAGCTGAGGTCTGCTTACAGCTGTTGAAACATTGTCAGGAGTCAAGCATTGAATGTTGGGTATGATCAGCACTGTGTGTGTGTATATATGTGTGTGTGTATATATATATATATATATATATATATACAGTATTTTGCATGATGATGTTTCAAACTCTTCCTTGTGGGAGGTCAGTTGAGACGGCAACTAAAGTGTGCCACACTATGAAAGGGACCCTGTTCCCAGACTAAGGCAGCAGCCGGAATAGTTATGACTGTGCATTTGTCCTGCCATGTTGAGTGTGTTAAAGGTATTGACATGTAGCATTCTACTGGCTGGCAACAGAGAGATAGTTATTGGAATAAAAAGCTTTGTCAGTATGCTACTTAGGTTTACAAGGATATTTTAAAATTAAACAACTTTGTTTTTTATTAGTACCGTCACATTTTACTATTAGATCGTGCTGTTATTGCTCTCTGAGAATTGTAGAACAGCTGTAGATTGCTTTATTTCCTTTGTCATCTGAGAATGGGGGGAAGCATTAGTGATAAATTAATACTAGTGAATTGAGCTAGTTTCCAGGGCTGGAGGGAAATCTTCATATCTTGCTTCAAACACATGTGGAAGTCTTTAATTCTTTTCATTTTCTGTCAATTTTTAAAAAAAAGATTTATCACTTCTATTGCTGAGCACAGTCATCCAGAGTTTCCTTCCTATGCATTGTTATCCTTAAGATCGCTACCATGTGTGTCATACCTATTGTGAATGGCCACAGTGAGTGTATTAAAGGACCAGGAATTGCAATGCATTAACATCAGATGGGATTTTATCTGGAATTGAGTAAAACTTAGTTTATTCTAATTTGAAGTAGATGTTTACACAATTTTTTTGCAAATATAGAGTCATATTGACACAGAAGGAGGCCATTCGACCCATTGAGTCTGTGCCGGCTCTCTGGAGAGAAATCCAATCAGTCCCATTCCTCTGTTCTCTCCCTGTAGCCATGTTGTTTCATTTCCCTCAAGTGCCCAACCAATTATTTTTTGAAATCATTTATCATCTCTGCTTCTACCACCCTCTGAGCCAGCAGGTTCCAGGTCATTTCTATTTACTGCATAAAAAAGTTCTTCCACACATCCCCCTGCATTTCTTGCATAAAACTCTCAATCTGTGTCCTCTTGTCCTTGTACCATTGGTTAATGGGAACAGTTTTTCTTTGCCTACTTTACCTAAACCTGTCATAATCTTGTACACCTCTATCAAATCTCCCTTCAATCTCCTTTTCTCCAAGGGGAACAACTCCAGCTTCTTCAACCTGACCTTGTAACTAAAATCCTTCATCCCTGGAACCATTCTGGTAAATCTCCTCTGTACACTCAAGGTCCTTCGCATCCTTTCTAAGGTCTGATGACCAGTATCAGATGCAATACTCGAGTTGTAGACTAACCAGAGCTTTATAAAAGTTCAGCATAGCTTCCCTTCTTTTGTACTCAATACCTCTATTTATGAAGTGCAAGATTCCATATTCTTTACTAACTACTCTCTCAATATGTCCTGCCATCTGCAAAGATCTATGCACATTAACTCCAAGTTCCTCTGTCCGTGTACACTATTTAGAACTGTGCTATTTAGTCTATATTGCCTCACCCTATTCCTTTTGCCAAAATACGTCACCTCACACTTCTATGTATTAAATTCCATCCGCCACTTGTCTGCCCATTCTGCTAGCCTATCTGTATTGTGTTGCAGTCGATTGGTAGCTTGTAAGCAGACACTGACTGGGACTGATGGATCTAAACGAATTGTACTAGTCACAAGGAGTTTGAGCGAGGAGCGACATGAGGCAGAAGAGTGAGGTGCTGATGGATCTGAACGAATTGTACTAGTCACAAGGAGTTTGAGTGAGGAGTGACATGTTTGTAATCCTTTTACTCTGCACAATAAATGTGAAACTGAGTAAATAAAAGCTCCAGCTTTATCTTTCTACGGCATACTTGGTAGCAGAGAATGGTTGCCTAAAGCTGAAGGTTGGAAAATAGGATTTTTTTTTTCTTGGATAGAAAGCTAAAATCGCAAGGGCTATTGTGAAAAAAATATGGCAGAAAGCAAGGCAGAAAACAAGTGCAAATTGTCGGGGTATGATTACCCTCTGGTGTTCTCGGAGTCTGAACCATATGACCAGTGGAAGAGTGAAGTGGATATGTGGACATGGGTTACATTTCTACCAAAAAGGAAGCAAGGTATGGTTTTGGCATTGTCACTTCCAGCCAGAAGTAAAATCAGAAGTAAAGTGTTTTCTGAACTGGATGCTCATTAGTTGGATATCAGTGAAGGGTTGGATCTTCTGTTAGAATTCTTAGATGAAATTTACAAGAAAGATGACCTATTGAATGTATATGTGGCATGGTCAGACTTTGATAGATTTCGGAAAACAGATGGTTATTCAGTGGAGGAATATATCATGGACTTTAACAGATTGTATCAATGATTAAGGAAATTCAATTTGCAGATCCCTGGTTCAGTGCTAGCTTTTAAATTTCGAGATTGTGCTAGGGTATTGCATATGGACAGGCTCCTGGTTCTAACTGGGGTTCGGTTCTTGGATAAAGACTCCCTGTTGGACCAAATGTCCGCGGCATTAAAAAAAGTTCCTGGGGAAACAGTCATTTGCTGCAGTCCTGGTATAGCAAGCGGGGCATTCTGCAGTGACACAAAGAATGAAGGACTCAATGTTTACAAGATTTAGAAATAATCCAGGTACGGGAAACAGGCCTAAGTACAATGGATGAGTTAAAGACAGGAGGAATGAAGATGAAAGCACCTTTAGCAGGTCTGAATATTACAGTGGAAGACAGAATTGGAACAGCAATCAAAGATGAATGACTCCCAGGAATGCCCAAGGAACAGTTAATAGGTGCTTCAGATGTGACTCAAAGTATCATTATGCAATGAGCTGTCCTAAGCAGAGGGGTAGAGTCTTTGAAATAACACACAACGCAGAGAATTCTGAGGCAGAAGAGTGAGGTGCTGATGGATGTGAACAAATTGTACTAGTCACAAGGAGTTTTAGTCCTGTACTGGATAGCACTTGTTCGTCGACACTATGTGGAAATGATTGGTTACTGTTATCTGGATTCACTCAGTAGTGAGGATCGACGCAAGGTAAAGGACTATAAAGGTACTTAGGTTTGGTGATGACAACACATTGAAGTCACTGAAGAGAGTAGTAATCCCATGTAAAATAGCTGGGGTAAGCCACTTTATCAGTACTGATGTCTCCAGTGAGATACCTTTACTCTTGAGTAAGCCTTCAATGAAAAGGCACAGATGAAACTTGATATGGAGCATGATAAAGCAATTGTTTTTGGGTAGCTGGTGAATTTGCAATTTACTCAGTCAGGGCATTATTGTGTACCCTTAACAAAACCTGATATTTCTAGTCACAGTGTCAGAAGTATTGATGGCATCGGGTGTTCCCAATCAGAGAGATAAAAGGCAAATTGTCTTAAAGTTACACAGACAATTTGCTCACCCTTCTTGTCAGTGAATAAAAACCTTAAAGATGCAGGTGTGATTGATGAAGAGTATATGAGGATAATAGAAGAGATTAGTGAAAAGTGTGAAATTTGTAAAAAAGTATCGGAGGACACCATCACATCCTATTGTCAGCCTTCCATTGGCATGTGATTTTAACGAGGTAGTTGCCATGGGTTCAAAGGTATGGGACAAAGAGAAGAATATTTTCATTTTACATTTTATAGACCTAGCAACTAGATTTAGTCTTTCTACAATAATAGTGAGGACAAAAGGGTGATTATAGACAAAATTATGGAGAAATGCATAGGGACTGGGCTTGGGGCACCAGCTAAGTTTCTGATTGATAATGGAGGGGAACTTGCCACCGAGTTCAGGGATATGTGTGAAAACATGAACATTACAGTTATGAATACTGCAGCTGAAAGTCCTTTCAGCAATGGGCTTTGTGAAAGGAATCACGCAGTAGTTGATGAAATGTTATATAAAATCTTAGCTGACCAGCCAAACTGCAAGTTGACAACTGCCCTGGCATGGGCGGTTCATGCGAACAATTCGCTTCAGATGGCTGGAGGATAGGTTCCTACCAATTGGTCTATGGGCGGAATTCCAAATTGCCTTCTGTCCTGTGTGACGGTCCTTCTGCTCTAGAAGATACTACAATTACTTCCATTTTTTTCTACACATTTGAATGCTTTGCGTGCAGGGAGATGGGCTTTCATCAAGGCTGAGGTCTCTGTGAAAATTCGCAGAGCTCTGAGGCATTGTATAAGGCCATCTGAAGTGGAATGTAGTTCAGGAGATTTGGTGTAATATAAAAGAGACAGCCATAGGGAATGGAAGGGCCCTGGTAAGGTAATTGGTCGGGATGGTAAGACAGTAGTTATCAAGCATGGGAGTCAAACTGTTAAGGTTCATTCTTCATGATTAATCAGAGTTGATTACAAAATCTCAGAATCTGAGCAGCTGTTAGAGGAAAAAGAGGCACCTTGTACCTCAAATACTCATGTGTTTTGTGATGAAGGTCCTGAGGCACAGGTAGATCAGGAATTGGATAGTAATGTTAACTGTTCATGATGTTCAGGAAAGAGCTATCACATCAAAGGCCAATTGCCTCGAGTAGATACTCGGGTGACATATATTCCATAGGGGTCTGATAAATGGAGGGATGCGACAATTGTGGGGCGTGCAGGAAAATCTACCAGCAAGTTTAAGTATTGGTTAAATATTCAAGATGATGACCAAGAAGCCAGAGCCATGGACTGGCAGAATGGGGTGCAAGGGTGGAGGGTAAGAAAGTGCAGTGCAAATTTTGATAGTGGGTCAGGATAGTGACTCTTGCGTAAGGAAGCGATCACATACTAGAGAAAGAGCCTCCAATAAAGTGCGAGGGAGATGATCTTGCAGTAGTTCCGAAAGACATCAAAGTGCTAATAGAGGCCGTAGTGTGAACAGATTCCACAAAAAAAGGAAGGCTCGAGGGCCGTCTCAGAAGAGAACTAGAAGCAGAAGTTCTCATGATCATCATGTTTTAGTGGCTGCCAATAAACTTGAGGATAGACTAATAAGAGAAGCAAAACATAAGGAATTAGAGAGTTGGAGAGAGTTTGGAGTTTATTTTGAGGTACCAGATAGGGGACAGCCAGCCTTGTCGCATAGGTGGATTTGTACTGAAGAAGTCCTTCCCAATGGAACTTATAAGGCTAAAGTAAGGTTAGTTGCGAGGGGTTTGGAAGAGCGACTGGGTGATACTGATGTTAGAATGGACTCTCCCACAGCTGGAAAAGTAATCTTAGTCATACAGTCATGGAGTTATACAGCACAGAAACAGGCCCTTCGGCCCATCGTGTCTGTGCCGGCCATCAAGCACCGAACTATTGTAATCCCATTTTCCAGCACTTGGCCTGTAGTCTTGTATGCTATGGCATTTCAGGTGCTCATCTAAATACTACTTAAATGTTATGAGGGTTTCTGCCTCTACCACCTCTTCAGGCAGTGCGTTCCAGATTCCAACCACCCTTTGGGTGAAAAATTCTTTTCCTCAAATCGCTTCTAAACCTCCTGCCCCTTATCATAAATCTATGCCCCCTGGTTATTGACCCCTCCGCTAAGGGAAAAAGTTTCTTCCTATCTAACCTATCAGTGCCTCTCATAATTTTGTATACCTCAATCATATCTCCCCTCAGCCTTCTCTGTTCTAAGGAAAACAACCCTAGCCTTTTCAGTCTCTCTTCATAGCTGAAATGCTCCAGCCCAGGCAACATCCTGGTGAATCTCCTCTGCACCCTCTCCAGTGCAATCACATCCTTCCTAAGTGTGGTGCCCAGAACTGTACACAGTACTCCAGCTGTGGCCTAACTAGCGTTTTATACCGCTCCATCATAACCACCCTGCTCTTATATTCTATGCCTCGGCTAATAAAGGCAAGTATCCCATATGCTTTCCTAACCACCTTATCTACCTGTGCTGCTGTTTTCAGTGATCTATGGACAAGTACACCAACATCCCTTTGAGCCTTTGTACTTCCTAGGGTCCTACCATCCATTGTATCTTCCCTTGCCTTGTCCTCCCAAAATGCATCACCTCACACTTTTCAGGATTAGATTCCATTTGCCGCAGCTCCGCCCATCTTACCAGGCCATCTATATCGTCCTGTAATCTAAGGCTTTCCTCCTCCCTATTTACAACACCACAATTTTTGTGTCATCTGCGAACTTACTGATCGTACCTCCTATATTCACGTCTAAATCATTAATGTACACTACAAACAACAAGGGTCCCAGCACCGATCCCTGCAGTACACCACTGGTCACAGGCTTCCACTCGCAAAAATACCCTCGACCATTATCCTCTGCCTCCTGCCACTAAGCCAATTTTGGATCCAATTTGCCAAATTGCCCTGGATCCCATGGGCTCTTACCTTCTTAACCAATCTCCCATGCGGGACCTTATCAAATGCCTTACTGAAGTCCATATAGACTACATCAGCTGCTTTACCTTCATTTACACATTTCGTCACTGCCTCAAAAAATTCAATCAACTTAGTCAGACACGATTGCCCCTGACAATGCCATGCTGACTATCCCTGATTAATCCCTGCCTCTCCAAGTGGAGATTAATCCTGTCCCTCAGAATTTTTTCCAATATTTTCCTTACCACTGATGTTAGACTCACTGGCCTGTAATTACCTGGTTTATCCCTGCTACCCTTCTTAAATAATAGTATCACATTTGCTGTCCTCCAATCCTCCAGAGAGGATTTGAAAATTTGTGTCAGAGCCCCTGCTATCTCCTCCCTTGCCTCACATAACAGCCTGGGATACATCTAATCTGGGTCTGAGGATTTATCCACTTTTAAGCCCACTAAAACAGCTAATACTTCCTCCTTTTCAATGCTAATATGTTCAAGTATATCACAATCCCCCTCCCTGATCTCTACACCGATGTTGTCCTTCTCCATAGTGAACACAGATGAAAAGTAATCATTTAAAACCTCACCTCTCCGGCTGCACACATAGATTGCCACTTTGGTCCCTAATGGGACTCTCTGGTTATCCTCTTGCCCTTAATATACTTATAAAATGCCTTAGGATTTTCCTTTACCTTGCTGGCCAGTGTTTTTTCATGTCCCCTCTTTGCTCTGCTAATTACTTTTTTAAGTACCCCCTACACTTTCTATACTCCTTTCGTGCCTCCACTGTTTTCAGCACTCTGAATTGCAATAAGCCTCCTTTTTTTTCACTGATCCAATCCTCTATATCCCTTGACATCCAGGGTTCCCTGGACTTCTTGGTCCTACCCTTCACTTTAGTGGGTACATGTTGGCTCTGAACTCTCACTATTTCCTCTTTGACTCCCACTGATCTGATGTCGACTTTCCTACAAGGAGCTGCTCCCAGTCCACTTTGGCCAGATCCTGTTTTATCATCTTAAAATCGGCCTTCCCCCAATTCAGTACCTTTATCTTTGTCCTTTTCCATAACTACCTTAAATCTTAGAGTTATGGTCACTATCCCCGAAATGCTCCCCCACTGACACTTCGACCACTTGTCTGGCTTCATTCCCTAGGATTAGGTCCAGTACTGCCCCTTCCCTTGTAGGACTAGCTATGCATTGGCTCAAAAAGCTCTCCTGTATGCATTTTAAGAATTTCTCCTCCTTTAAGCCTTTTGCACTAAGACTATCCCTGTTGATATGGGGCAATATCAGTATTGAAATCCCCTACTATTATTACCCTATTATTTTTGCACCTCTCTGAGATTTGCCTACATATCTGCTCCTCTATCTCTCCTTGACTGTTTGGAGGCCTGTAGTACACTCCCAGCCAAGTGACTGCCCCCTTTTTGTTTTTATGTTCTACCCATATGGCCTCATTTGAGGAACCTTCTAAGATATCATCCCTCCTCACTGCAGTAATTGACTCCTTGATCAACAGTGCAATGCCACCTGCTCTTTTACCCCTTCCCTGCCATGCCTGAAGATTCTGTACCCTGGAATATTGAGCTGCCAGTCCTGCCCCTCCCTCAACCATGTCTCTGTGATAGCAATAAGATCATAATGCTGTGTGCTGATCAATTCCCTCAATTCGTCTGCCTTACTAGTAAGACTCCTTGCATTAAAATAGATGCAATCCAGCATTGCATTTTTCACTTGTGCCTTAACAGGTCTAGATTTGCTCTGTCTTCCAGACTGATTCATTTTATCTTCTATATTTGACTGTGCATCACCCCCTATTGTAACTCTGCTCTGTATCCCATCCCCCTGCCAAATTAGTTTAAACTCCACCCCACCCCCCCCCACCCCCCACCTCCCTCCCCCCAACAGCACTAGCAAACCTCCCAGCAAGGATGTTGGTCCCGTTCCAGTTCAGGTGCAACCCGTCCAACTTGTACAGGTCCCACCTTTGCCAGAAACAGACCCAGTGATCCAGGAAACTAAAGCCTTCTCTCCTGCACCACCTCCTGCAGCCACGCATTCATCTGCTCTATCCTCCTATTCCTATACTCACTAGCACGTGGCACTGGGAGTAATCCAGAGATTACAGCCTTTGAGGTCCTGCTTTTTAATCTACCTAGCTCCCTAAATTCTTGTTGCAGGACCTCATCCCTCTTTCTACCTATGTCGTTGGTACCAATGTATACCACGACCTCTGACTGTTCACCCTCTCCCTTCAGAATGTCCTGCAGCCACTCCGAGACATCCTTGACCCTAGCACCAAAGAGGCAACATACCATCCTGGAGTCTCGTTTGTGGCCACAGAAACGCCTGTCTGTTCCCCTTACGATTGAACCCTCTATCAGTATGGCTCTCCCACTCTTTTTCCTCCCCTCCTGAGCAGCAGAGCCATCCGTGGTGCCACGAACTTGGCTGTTGCTGCTTTCCCCTGGGAGGCCATCCACCCCCAACAGTATCCAAAGCGGTATTTCTGTTTGAGAGAGGGATGGCCACAGGGGACCCCTGCACTACCTGCTTGCGCCTACTACTCCTCCTGGTGGTCACCCATCCCTTTTCTGCCTCTGCAGCCATTACCTGCGGTGTGACCACCTAGCTAAACGTGCTAGCCACAACGTCCTCAGCATCGCGGATGCTCCACAGTGAGTCCATCCGCAGCTCCAGCTGCGCAATGCGGTCAGCTAGTAGCTGCAGCTGGACACACTTCCTGCACACATGGTCGCCAGGGACACTAGAAGTGTCCCTGATTTCCCACATAGTACAGGAGGAGCATTCCACAGGGCTGAGCTCTTGAAAATCATTTTGGCTTTTTTGGCCACATATTCATGGGAATGTAGATCCAGTGACACAGAAGCAGCATTTCTGCAAGGTGATACTTTTCAGAGAAAAATGTATCTGAAACCACCTAAAGATGCAGCAGATACAGAAGGAAATTTATGGAAACTGAACAAATGGCATTAATGGGGCTTCCAGGTTGTGGTATTTCTCGGTGAGATCTGTTTTGGTGAAAATTGGTTGTGTTCAACTAAAAGCAGATCCTGCCATTTTCTATTGGTATCATAAAGGGAAACTTTCAGGCATCTTCATGTTGCATGTTGATGATTTCTTATGGGGTGGTACTGCAGATTTTGAGAAATATGTTATTAATAAGATTAAGACAAGTTAAGATTGGGAGTCAGGCTTGTGGGCCTTTAAATATATTGGTTTAGATATTAAGCAGACTAAATCTGGATTAAGTTTGAATCAACAATTCTATTTAGAGTGTGTTACTCCCATCCCGGTTAATCGTGTTAAGTTATCACAGAAAGTTGATGATATATCTAAAGCAGAGATTGAGCAATTGTGAAGCCTGGTGGGTCAATTAAACTGGTTGGGCTCTCAGACTAGGCCTGATGCTAGTTTTGATGTGCTGGAGTTAAGCACGGTGATGAAACATCTGAAAGTTGAGAATGTTTTAAGGGCAAATAAAACGTTGAAAGAACTACATCTGGAGCAATATGTACTGAAGTTTCCATCGTCAGGTGACTCAGAGAACATGAAGCTAATAATTTTTAGTGATGCTTCATGTGCTAATCTTGCTGATGGGTATTCAAGTGCAGCTGGTTTCATAATATTTCTGATGGGTGAAAATGGGAAACAGTGTCCTTTAGCTTGGGAGGCTAAGAAAATAAAACAGGTTGTGAAAAGCTGTGGAAACACTGGGTCTTGTAGAGGCAGTGGACATGGAGTTCTATTTGTCAAATGTTTTTGGTGAAATTCTGAACAAGGGACAGCCTGAAGATAAGATACCCATTGAATGTTATGTGGATAATCGTTCTTTGTGGGACAGTATACACTCTACAAAAAGTGTGAGTGAGAAAAGACTACGTATTGACCTTGCTGGATTGAAAGAAATGCTAGAGAGAAAGGAAATCTCCAAACTTAAATGGGTAGTTGCAAATCATCAGCTATCCGATTTTTTTTCACAAAAAGAAATGTGAGTTCAAAGAAATTGTTCGAGGTGCTAGAGGAGGAGGGGCGTCTCACAATGTAAAGAAAAAATTTGTACCCAATATGGAATTTATTTTGATTTAATTTGGAATATTCTTTGAGAATGTTAATACTTTGTGCATAATTTTGAATTTATTTTGAAATGTCCGAGTGTGTAATTCTAAGTTCTATTGTAAAAGAAAGAAGGCAATCTGTTAATTGTGTGTCAATGGTTTGATTATATGCTGGTGAAGGGTGTTAATTAGGGTTTTAGTTGAGCACTGACTGGGGCTGGGAAAGGTTTTGAGTGAGGAGTTGCATATTTGTAATCCTTTTATTATGCACAATAAATGTGAAACTGAGTGAATACAAGCTCCAGCATTATCTTTGTACAACAAACTTCCTGCAATTTATCAATTAAGAGGGATAGAAGAAGTGAGGGACCTTGGAGTGCATGTCCACAGGTCTCTGAGGTGGCAGGACAGAGTGGTGAAGAAGACATATGGAATTATTTCCTTTATTGGCCGAGGTACAGAATACAGAAGCAGGGATGTAATGCTGGGACTGTGTAAAACGCTGGTTAGGCCACAGCTGGCGTATTGCTTACAGTTCTGGTCACCACATTACAGGAAGGATGTAATTGCTCTGGAGAAAGTACAGAGGAGATTTACAAGAATGTTGCCAGGGATTGAAAGTTGCAGCTATGAGGAAAGATTGGATAGTCTAGGGTTGTTTTCCTTGGAACAGAGGAGGCTGAGAGGTGACTTAATTGAGGTGTACAAAATTATGAGGGGCCTAGCTAGAGTAGACAGGAAGGACCTGTTTCCCCCAGTGGAGAGGTCAATTACCAGAAGGATTACAGGGGACATGAAAAACTTTTTCACCCAGAGGGTAGTGGGTGTCTGGAATTCAGTGCCAGGAATGGTGATGGAGGCAAAAACCCTCAACTCATTTCAAAGATACCTGGATATGATCCTGAAGTGCTGTAACCTGCAAGGCCACGGACCAGGTGCTGGAAGGTGGGATTAGATTAGGCGGCTAGTTTTTTCGGCTGGCGCAGGCATGATGGGGTGAATGGCCTCCTTCTGTGCCCTAATTTTTCAATGTTCTGTGGTTGGTCCCAGCACTGAATCTTGGGGAACACCATTGTCTGCCATCCTCCAGTCTGAAAAACAACTATTTACCATGTCTTGCTGATTTCTGTCCTTAAGTCAATTTTTTTTATCCAAGATGACTCCTATTCCATGAGCTTCAATTTTGTTAATCAGCCTTTTATATGGTACTTTGTCAAATGCTTTCTTAAAATCTATATAGGTAACATCCATTGCTTTCCCTTTATCAATCTTCTCTGTTGCTTCATCAAAAAATTCAATTAAAATTGGCCGTCCTTAATTAACTCAAACCTCTCTAAGTGCCTGTTGATTTTTTTCCCCCCTGATTATTGTTTCTGAAACCTTACCCACTACTGATAAACTGACCAGCCTGTAGTTACAAGGAATTTCCTTACACCCTTTCTTGAATAAGGGTGTCAGATTTGGCACTGTCCAATCCTCTGGTACCTCTCCTGTATCTAGGGAAGATTGGAAGAATATGGCAAGCCTTTCCCTTATTACCATTTGCACTTCCTTTAGCAACCTGGGATGCAAGCCATCCAGACCAGGCAGTTTATCCACTCTAAGCATAGCCAGCCTTTCCAGTACATCCTGCCTATCAATTTTCATCCCATCCATTCTCTCTACTATCTTTTCTTCTACCAATATTTTGCCAGCATCCTCTTAGTAAACATCATTGCAAAGTACTCATTAAGTGTTCTAGCCTTCCTCTGCTCCTCTAAGCATATATCATCCTCTGTCCTTAATAGGACTCATCCTGCCTCTTAAATGATGATTTTGGTTCCCTTTTATGTGAACTGCCTTTCTATTTTCATATTTTCCTCTTCATTTCCCCTCCCAACTTTTTGTATTTGGCCTGGTTCTCTCTTGAAGAATTCACCTGACGTGCATCATGTTCTTTATCTCCCTTATCGTTCAAGGAGGCCTGGCTTTGGTTCCCTTACCTTTCCCCCTTGTTTGTTTGAACGTACCTAGCCTGTACCTGAAACATTTCCTCCTTAAAGATCACCCATTGTTCTGTTACAGTTTTCCCTGTCAATCTTTGGCTCCATTATACCCTGGCTAGATTCCCCTCATCCCATTGAAATTAGCCCTCTTCCGATTTATAAGTTCTACTTTAGATTGTTCCTTGCTCTTCTCCATTACTCATCTAAACCTTATGATATAAAGATCATGTATGGAAAACAAATATTTCCAGGGTTGTACATTGGAACATTGAATTAATTCTGTCAATTGAATCTAAATATTCAGTCTCCTATCAGTCGTTGGCTTTGAAAAGCTGGGTCAGTTGAGAAGATCCTGAAAAAGTTTGCTTTCGACCATTAAAGCCACTTTAAAAAAAAAAAAATCTTTTTTCCTTTCCTTTCTGTCTGTTTCTCTCAACCTTTTTCTGTCTCTTTCCTTCCTCCCCCTTTCTCTGTCTGTCCTTGTTGTCGCTTTCACTTACTCCCCTGCTTGCATTCTTGCCCTTTTTTCTTTCTTGCTCTTGTCCTATCGTTCTTACCTGTTCTGTTGCTTTTTCTCATGCTCTCTTCACTGCGCGCTCTTTCCCTCTTGCGTTCTCTCCCACTCTGCTTTTTCTCCTCTACTGTCTTTCTCTGTTATTTTCTCTTGCCGCTCCCCTCCCTCCCACTTTCCCCTTGAAATATCACTGATACCTTTTTGCTGTATCTGGGTGCCTTCAAAAAAGTGGAAGCATTTTTGTCGACAATTGAGTACTTCTTGCTGTATTTGCTATATGGGATATTTGGAGTTCTTTTCTGTGTGATTATTTTTGACCTGATTTATTATAGTGTACTGTTCATTTTATGTTGAATGAAGTTACATAAAGTGCCCCATGGCTTTTACAAAGGCTATCCGAGCAGTATTTGGGTGCCAAACTTATTTGCTAATCTGCCATATTCGCAATTCTTTGCTCAGACCAGAGAGTCTGATCATTTAGAATTGGTTTAGTCATGCATCTGTTTTTATGCTCATCTTGGGTTGATGATCTTCAGTGAGCTGAATTATCATTAAATATTGGAGTTGTCACTGACCACTATTCATAATTTGAGTGTGGGTTTGTTTGACACTTTCTGCTCTGATTTGGGACTGACTGTACCCACCCTTTAGGAACCCCGCTATCAGATGCAATATGATGGCGGTAGAGTTTATACCTTTGGAAACCTCAACTTAAGTGCAGATAACCCTATGATCACACTGATATCAAGATGACTGCCCTTTCTGGTTTTGTGGTATCCCTTGGTATAGCTTGAAATCTAAACCCCTCCATCTCTCCATGTGCCCCTTTTTTAATGCCCTCCTCAAAACACACCTCTGCAAGCTATTGGTCACCCCTAATATCTCTCTCTGTTTTGGCATCCATTTTTGTCTGATAATGCTTCTGTGAAGTGCCTTGGGAAATTTTCCACATTAAAGGTGCTTTATTAATGCAAATTGTTCTTGGAGGTAATTAGCAATTTTGGTGGTACTAATTGCCTTCTGTATCCATGACTTTTGACTTTGTAGCTGCGTCTACATACTTTTATCTCCTAGTTAGTGGCCGGCTCTGAAAATTAGAAATTGGAAATCTATCAGTTCTGTTTGTGCGTCATCCCATGCTGTCCTTCCTTATTAAATGCATCTAGAAATGGAGCTTTTTGTTTCTCAGATCAACCACATGTAAGATTTTAATTTTGCTTCTAAGCAGACTGAAGTCAAAATCCATTTTTGAACCTATGGATTCTTGTGTGAAATTAAGTTTCTTACATCCAAACATTTACCTTGCTAAATAAAAACAAGAAATGCTGGAAATACTCAGCAGGTCTGGTCACATCTGTGGAGAGAGAAGCAGAGTTAATGTTTCAGGTGAGTGACCCTTCATCAGAACTGGCAAATGTTAGAAATGTATTGGGTTTTAAGCAAATAAAGCAGGGTTGGGGCAAGAGATAACAAAAGGCAAGCTGTTAATAGGACTGAGGGTCACAGAGAATACCTGACCAGGAGGTTATGGAGCAGAGGCAAACAGTATGTTAATGGTGTGCTGAAAGACAAAGTGCAGAGAGGGTGTTAATTGACAGAAAAATGAACGGCCCTGGCCCAAAGCACAAATGTGAAAAAAACAGTGGGTAGGCAGATGGTTAAAAAAATGAATGATGAAACAAACTAAACTAAAATAAACAAATATAGAAAAAAAAAAGCTAAAAATAAAAAAGGGGGCCAGTCATGCTCTGAAATTATTGAACTCAATGTTCAGTCCAGCAGGCTGTAGCATGCCTAATCGGTAAATGAGATGCTGTTCCTTGAGCTTGCATTGATCTTCACTGGAACACTGCAGCAAGCCCAGGACAGATACGTGGGCATGTTGAAATGGCAAGCAACCGGAAGCTCGGAGTTGTGCTTTTGGACTGAGCAGAGGTGTTCCGCAAAGCGGTCACCCAATCTGCGTTTGGTCTCCCCAGTGTAGAGGAGACCACATTGTGAGCAGCGAAGGCAGTATACTAAATAGAAAGAAGTACAAGTGAATCGATGCTTCACCTGAAAGGAGTGCTTGGGACCTTGGATAGTGAGGAGAGAGGAGGTCAAAGGGCAGGTGTTACACCTCCTGCGATTGCATGGGAAGGTGCTGTGGAAGGGGAACAAGGTGTTGGGGGTAATGGAGGAGTGGACCAGGGTGTCGCGGAGGGAATGATCCCTTTGGAATGCTGACGGGAGGGGAAGATGTGTTTGGTAGTGGCATCACGCTGGATGTGGCGGAAATGGCGGAGGATAATCCTTTGGATGTGGAGGCTGCTGGGGTGGAAAGTGAGGACGAGAGGAACCCTGTCGCGGCTCTGGGAGGAGGGGAAGGGATGAGGGTAGAGGTGCAGGAAATGGGCCGGACACGATCAAGGGCCCTGTCAATTACAGTGGGGGGTGGGGTTCAGGAAAAAGGAAGACATATCAGAAGTGCTGCCGTGGAAGGTTGGATCATCAAAGCAGATGCGTCAGAGACGGAGAAACTGGGAGGATGGAATGGAGTCCTTACAGGAGGCAGGGTGTGAAGAAGTGTAGTCGAGGTAGCTGTGGGAATCGGTGGGCTTATAATGAATATTAGTACAGCCTATCCCCAGAGATGGAGACAGAAGTCGAGGAAGGGAAGAGAAGTGTCGGAGATTAAAGGTGAGAGAAGGATGGAAATTGGAAATAAAGTTGATGAAGTTTTTCAGTTCGGGGTGGGAGCAAGAATTGGCACTGATACAGTCATCAGTGTACTGGAAAAAGAGTTGGGGGAGGGGGCCTGAGTAGGACTGGAACAACCTTTTACTTGAAGGAAGTGAGTGGAGTTGAAGAAGAAGATGTTCAATGTGAGAACAACTTCAGCCAGACGGAGGAGGGTGGTGGTGGATGGGGACTGGTTGGGCCTCTGTTCAAGGAAGAAGCGGAGAGCCCTCAAACTGTCCTGATGGGGATGGATGTGCAGAGAGATTGGACGTCCATAGTGAAGAGGAGGTGGTTGGGGCCAGGAAACTGGAAATTGTCAATGACGTAGGGCGTCAGAAGAGTCACGGATGTAGGTGGGAAGAGACTGGACCAGGTGTGAAAAGATAGAATCAAGATAGGAAGAAATAAGTTCAGTGGGGCAGGAACAGGCTGAAACAATGGGCCTGCCATGACAGTCCTGTTTGTGGATTTTGGGAAGGAGGTAGATGCGGGCTGTCCGGGGTTTGTGGGACTGTGAGGTAGGAAGCTGTAGAGGGAAGATCTCCAGAGGAGATGAGGTCAGTGACAGTTCTGTGGACAAAAGCTTGATGTTTGGTGGGGTCATGATCCAGGGGGAAGTAGGAAGAAGTGTCTGAGAATTGGCGCTGAGCCTCTACAAGGTAGAGGTTGGTACGCCAGACAACACGGGGTGGCACAGTGGCGCAGTGGTTAGCACTGCAGCCTCACAGCTCCAGCAACCCGGGTTCAGTTCTGGTTACTGCCTGTGCGGAGTTTGCAAGTTCTTCCTGTGACATTGTGGATTTCCGCCGGGTGCTCCAGTTTCCTCCCACAGCCAAAGACTTGCAGGTTGATAGGTAAATTGGCCATTGTAAATTGCCCCGAGTGTAGGTAGGTGGGAGGGAATATGGGGTTAATGTAGGATTAGTATAAATAGGTGGTTGTTGGTCAGCACAGGCTTGGTGGGCCGAAGGGCCTGTTTCAGTACTGTATCTCTCTATGACTATGACAACAGCAGCACCCTTGTCTGCAGGTTTGATGACAATGTCGGGGTTTGACCTGAGAGAACGGAGTGCAGCAAGTTCAGAGGGAGACAGGTTAGAGTGAGTGAGGGGGCCAGAGAAATTGAGATGACTAATGTCTCGCCGACAGTTTTCAATGAAAAGATCACCTTGCTAGCCCTGTTTGAACAGAGGTTTAGTGAGCTGGATGCATTTGTTACATGGATAGGGGAATTCTTAAGTCCTATTTTTCCTTTTTTGCCTGATTATTTCGAGTTGTAGCTGTATAATCAGTGCTGGACGCTTCACCTTCCTTTCATGGAAAGGAGAAATAAATTAGCTAAACTTCTGACATCATCAGTGAGAATAGTGATTAAAAACCTCTACCTATCCATAGTGCAAATTAAAAAGTGCAAAGAACACCTTAAAACTATGTACAGCAACTCGAATGTCGTTATTTCAGTTTCTAATCCATAAATCCACACCCTTGTGCCGGGGGGAATTTTATGTTTGTGACGGGTGTCTCAATGTTAGGGGAAACCAATGACGAGATCCCTGCGCCCCCATTTCTAAGGAAGGCCTGCCGAATTTAGTGCCAGTCAGGCACTTAACTGGACAATGGTGGGCCTTCCATAGGATTTAGGACGCTGTTGCTGGAAGTCCCGGCCTTGCAGAGTTGCTGGCCAATCAGAGGCCGGCAGCTGCAGCACCACTGCGGAGGTGGTGGCTACTGCCGTCGCTGCAACGACCGGACACTGAGGAGTGGCGCTGGAACCAGGCTTAAGGCAGGTCTGGGCGGGAAGTGTCTCACAGGGGGTGGGGGTTTGGCAGCAAGCGCAGGGGGGTGGCCCTCAGTGGCACTACCCCCCCGCCCCCCCCTTCCCAATGCCTGGTCCCTCATTCAGGGACTGAGTGCCTTTGAATGAGCCCCCCTCACCGGAGCAGGGAAGCATCCCGCACAGTTTTTGTGCCATGCTTCCCGTGCGGCAGCAGCACAAGTAATTGTGGCTGCGGCGGGAAGGGTGTTAATTATCCAGTTATGGGCCTCTATTGGTGGCGGGGCGGGAAGGGCGTTCACGGGCCTTCCTGCCGCGGACTAAATTTTGGCAGAGGTGGGGTGATGGCAGGATCACCCCTGCCACCATCCCACCCGATTATTATGCTCTCCCTGCCTCCAAACCCATCGTGGGGAGAGCATCAAATTCCACCCGTTAACTCTGTTTCTCCCTCCACAGATGCTGCCAGACCTGCTGAGTATTTCCAACATTTTAACTAATTTATTATAAAATAAAAATGTGTGCAGATCATTATATTCTTTTCGTAGAATCTTTAAAAATTCAGAATAGAATGAAACCAATAGATCTTTGTGCTGGTTCTATCTCCATATTAGAGCTATCAATTATATCAATTTCCCTGCCCTTTGCCCAAAGCCTTCAAGTATTTAATTTTCTTAAGTGTCGTTGACACTTCAGACCACCTCCTTTTATTCTTTATTGATCCTATTTTTTTACACTCTTACATATTTACAACCCATGGAAATAATTTTCACTAATTGTCCTGTACAGCTGTCTCTTCTATTAGAAGCTTCCACCTTAACATTGCAGAAAATACGGAAGTATGGGGTTGAAGGTGATTTAGAGCTTTGGATCAGAAATTGGCTAGCTGAAAGAAGACAGAGGGTGGTGGTTGATGGCAAATGTTCATCCTGGAGTTTAGTTACTAGTGGTGTACCGCAAGGTTCTGTTTTGGGGCCACTGCTGTTTGTCATTTTTATAAATGACCTGGATGAGGGTGTAGAAGGGTGGGTTAGTAAATTTGCGGATGACACGAAGGTCGGTGGAGTTGTGGATAGTGTCGAAGGGTGTTGTAGGGTACAGAGGGACATAGATAGGCTGCAGAGCTGGGCTGAGAGATGGCAAATGGAGTTTAATGCGGAGAAGTGTGAG
This sequence comes from Heterodontus francisci, assembly GCF_036365525.1. Classification (NCBI taxonomy): domain Eukaryota; kingdom Metazoa; phylum Chordata; class Chondrichthyes; order Heterodontiformes; family Heterodontidae; genus Heterodontus; species Heterodontus francisci. Next base: position 117,419,400 of record NC_090379.1, read on the forward strand.
GTGATTCACTTTGGAAGGAGTAACAGCAATGCAGAGTACTGGGCTAATGGGAAGATTCTTGGTAGTGTGGATGAGCAGAGAGATCTTGGTGTCCAGGTACATAAATCCCTGAAAGTTGCTACCCAGGTTAATAGGGCTGTTAAGAAGGCATATGGTGTGTTAGCTTTTATTAGTAGGGGGATCGAGTTTCGGAGCCACGAGGTCATGATGCAGCTGTACAAAACTCTGGTGAGGCCGCACCTTGAGTATTGCGTGCAGTTCTGGTCACCGCATTATAGGAAGGATGTGGAAGCTTTGGAAAGGGTGCAGAGGAGATTTACTAGGATGTTGCCTGGTATGGAGGGAAGGTCTTACGAGGAAAGGCTGAGGGACTTGGGGTTGTTTTCGTTAGAGAGAAGGAGGAGGAGAGGTGACTTAATAGAGACATACAAGATAATCAGAGGGTTAGATAGGGTGGATAGTGAGAGTCTTTTTCCTCGGATGATGATGACAAACACGAGGGGACATAGCTTTAAGTTGAGGGGTGAAAGATATAGGACAGATGTCAGAGGTAGTTTCTTTACGCAGAGAGTAGTAGGGGCGTGGAACGCCCTGCCTGCAACAGTAGTAGACTCGCCAACTTTAAGGGCATTTAAGTGGTCATTGGATAGACATATGGATGAAAATGGAATAGTGTAGGTCAGATGGTTTCACAGGTCGGCGCAACATCGAGGGCCGAAGGGCCTGTACTGCGCTGTAATGTTCTAATTCTAATCTTTTTTGCAGTGCATACACACTTAGCGTTGTCAAATCTGACATCATAACTATATTTGGTTGATTCATAGATTACTTTGTGCCTTTTTACATGCCATTAATTTTTTAGGGGCAGTATATAGTGTAATAATTTAATTTTTTTTAACAGTACTTCCTTTAAAGGGAATGAGGTTGTTGTTTGAGAGTCTTGGCATTCGAGGATGGCTGTGATTGGTCAATAAGATCGCTGATCTAACTTTCCAAGTCTAAATTGAGATAAAAAAGGAATGGAAATTTCTTGCTGGAACTGTGACTTTGAGATTGTGATTGTTTGTTTGAGGTCTGAGATCAGTTTTCATCAGACCATGGGGGCTAAATTGGACCGTGTAGCACCCTTTTCTTTGGTGCATTGCAGCTAAATAAGTCTCAAATGGAGTCTGAAATGTGCACGCATACGTCTGACGGCAAATGCACAGGGCACTATCTTGGCAAAGGGGTGTGTATGTCTGTGCTTAATGATCACCAGCAGCATGCAGAGCAGTGAGATGATGTGACACATGAGTGTGCAACTCTGATTTGAATGCACTGCTGCCATTTTCCAACTCCCCATTCCAGGCAGCAGATTATCCTCACACAGCTGATCACAATGATAAATGGAATGAAAGACCCTGCCCCCTGTCCCCCCAAACCCCCACCCACTCTCTTTCTATTCCCCCCCCCCACCCCAAATCTGTGCTATTAAAAGGGTTCATGAAGTACCTGCAGTTGCTGGATTATTTTTCCTGGCTACTGGTGCAATTGTATGCATTTTTGCCGCTTTCCTGTACTTAACTAAAGTTTGAATACTCTACAAGGAGTGGTTTGGATAGTCTTATAAAATGTGCTGAAAGGAAGTTGCTTCTGGAAATTGGTGGCCTAGTAGGTCTTCCTCTGGGGATTGAACATGACTGGGAGAATTAAGAAAGGCCATGCAGAGCATGACAAGCTGCTAGAAGTGTGAGGAGGACCAACAGATACGAGGTTCTTGCTACCTGTGTGGTTGTAAACAAGGACTGCAGGGTGGATGGGCAAACTGACGATAGTACTCTTCTCCTTCTTTGCCCTCCTTGTCTCGAGAGACAATGGGTGAGCGCCTAGAGGGTGGTCAATGGTTTGTGAAGCAGCGCCTGGAGTGGCTATGAAGGCCAATTCTAGAGTGACGGACTCTTTCATAGGTGCTGCAGATAAAATTGGTTGTCGGGGCTGTTACACAGTTGGCTGTCTCCTTGCGCCTCTGTCTTTTTTCCTGCCAACTGCTAAGTCTCTTCGACTCACCACTCTTTAGCCCTGTCTTTATGGCTGTCCGCCAACTCTGGTGATCACTGGCAACTGACTCCCACGACTTGTGGTCAGTGTCACTGGACTTCATGTCGTGTTTGCAGACGTCTTTAAAGCGGAGACATGGACGGCCGGTGGGTCTGATACCAGTGACGAGCTCGCTGTACAATGCGTCCTTGGGGATCCTGCCATCTTCCATGCAGCTCACATGGCCAAGCCATCTCAAGCGCCGCTGGCTCAGTAGGGTGTATATGCTGGGGATGTTGACTGCCTGGAGGACTTCTGCGTTGGAGATACGGTCCTGCCATGTTATTCCAAGGATTCTCCGGAGGCAGCGAAAATGGAATGAGTTGAGAAGTCGCTCTTGGCTGACATAGGTTGTCCAGGCCTCGCTGCCGTAGAGCAAGATATTGAGGACACAGGCTTGAAACACTCGGACTTTTGTGTTCTTTGTCAGTGCGCCATTTTCCCACACCCTCTTGGCCAGTCTGGACATAGCAGTGGACGCCTTTCCCATGCGCTTGTTGATTTCTGCATCGAGAGACAGGGTACTGGTGATAGTTGAGCCCAGGTAGGTGAACTCTTGAACCGCTTCCAGAGCGTGGTCGCTGATATTGATGGATGGAGCATTTCTGACGTCCTGTCCCATGATGTTCGTTTTCTTGAGGCTGATGGTTAGGCCAAATTCGTTGTAGGCAGCCGTAATCCTGTCGATGATTCTCTGCAGCCACTCTTCTGTGTGGGATGTTAATGCAGCATCGTCAGCAAAGAGGAGTTCCCTGATAAGGACTTTTCGTACTTTGGTCTTCACTCTCAGATGGGCAAGGTTGAACAGCCTGCCATCTGACCTTGTGTGGATCAAAATTCCTTCTTCTGAAGACTTGAACGCATGTGAGAGCAGCAGTGAGAAGAAAATCCCAAACAGTGTAGGTGCGAGAACACAGCCCTGTTTCACGCCACTCAGTATAGGAATGTGGTCGGATGATGCACCGCTATGCTGAATTGTGCCTTTCATATTGTCATGGAATGAGATGATACTTAGTAGCTTTGGTGGACATCCGATCTTTTCTAGTAGTCTGAAGAGACCACTTCTGCTGACTAGTTCAAAGGCTTTGGTGAGATCGATGAAAGCAATGTAGAGGAGCATCTGTTGTTTGCGGCATTTCTCCTGTAGCTGGCGAAGGGAGAACAACATGTCAATGGTGGATCTCTCTGCTCGAAAGCTGCACTGTGCTTCAGGGTCGACACACACAGCCAGCTTCTGGAGTCTGTTTAAAGCAACTCGAGCGAAGACTTTCCCCACTATGCTGAGCAGGGAGATTCCACGGGTAGTTGTTGTAGTCACCACGGTCACCCTTGTTCTTATAGAGGGTGATGATATTGGCATCACGCATGTCCTGTGGTACTGCTCCCTCATCCCAGTACAGGCAAAGCAGTTCATGGAGTGGTGAGAGTATAGCAGTCTTGGCACTCTTGATTATTTCAGGGGTAATGCCATCCTTTCCAGGGGCTTTTCCACTGGCTAGAGAATCAATGGCATCACTGCGTTCCGCTTTTGTTGGCTGTTCGTCCAGCTCATCTATTACTGGCAGAGACTGGGCTGCATTGAGGGCGGTATCAATGACAACGTTTTCCCTGGAGTACAGTTCTAGGTAGTGCTTCATCCGGCGGTCCACTTGATTGCATTGGTCAGTGATCGTTTCCCCTGATTTAGACCTGAGGGGGGCAATCCTCTTGATGGTTGGCCCAAAAGCTCTCTTAATGCCATCATACATTCCTCTGCTGTTTCTGGTGTCGAAGGCCAGCTGAATATGACTACATGGGTGTTGCCAGTAGTCATTTTTACAGCACCTGGCTGTTCTTTGTGCAGCGCTTCTGGCTACTTTAAGTGCGACAGATGTTAACTCGCTGGGTGTAGGAAGCTATTGAGGTGGGGTGAGTGAGAAGGAATGTGGTAGTGATGGGGGACAGTATAGTCAGGGAGATAGATGGTGTTCTTTGGAGTTGTGACTGGGAGGTCTGAAGGCTGTGTTGCCTGCTCGGTGCCAGGGTTAAAGACATCTTGCAACTGGAGGCAAACTTGGAGGGGGAGGATCCAATAATTGTGGTCAACGCAGGAACCAGCGACATAGGTAAAGCTAGGAATGATGTTCTGCTGAGAGTTTTTGAGGAGTTAGAGCTCAAATTAAAGCACAACACCTCAAAGATAATCATTTTTGGATTGTTAGCTGAACCATGCACCAATTAGCAAAGGATCAAGCAGATTAGAGAATTAAACACATAGCTCAAAGAGTGTTGTGGGAAAAAGGGATTTTGAATCATGGGTCACTGGTGGCAGTACTCGGGAAAGAGGGAGCTGTTCTGTTGGGCTGGTATCAGTGTCCTGGTGAATTGTACAACTAGGGCTATGGATAGGAATTTAGTCTAAAATGGTGGGTGGGAGGAGGGGTCAAGTGAAGGGAAGTTTAGAAATCTATAGAGCGGTTGGGGAGGGTTTAAACTAAAATGGCAGGGGGATGGGAACCTTTGCAAGGAGTCAGAGGAGGGGGGGATCAAAGACAAGAACAAAAGACAGTAAGGGAAATAAGAAAAGTGATAGGTGGAGAAATCAAGGGCCAGAGTCAAACAGGCCACTGTGAAAAATAGTGGGAAGGGGACAAGTAATGTTCAAAAGACAAGCCTTAAGGCTTTATGCCTTAACGCGTGGAGCATTCGCAATAAATTGGATGAATTAATCGCGCAAATGGATGTAAACGGATATGATATATGCGGGATTACGGAGACATGGCTGCTAGGTGACCAGGGATGGGAAATGAACATCCAGGGGTATTCAGTATTTAGGAAGGACAGACAAAAGTAAAAGGTGGTGGAGTTGCATTGCTGGTTAAAGAGGAAATTAACGCAATGTGAGGAAAGATATTAGCTCTGACGATTGGAATCTGTATGGGTAGAGCTGAGAAACACTAAGGGGCAAAAAACGTTAGTGGGGGTTGTATATAGACCCCCAAACTGTAGTGGTGATGTTGGGAATGGCATTAAACAGGAAATTAGAGAGGCATGCGATAAAGGAACATCTGTAATTGTGGGTGACTTTAATCTGCATATAGATTGGACAAATCAGATTAATCACAATACTGTAGAGGAGGAATTCTTGGAGTGTATAAGGGATGGTTTTCTGCACCAATACGTTGAGGAACCAACTGGATAACAGGCCATCCTAGACTGGGTATTGTGTAATGAGAGAGGAATAATTGACAATCCAGTGGTGTGAGACCCCTTGGGGATGAGCGTCCATAATATGATAGATTTCTTCATCAAGATGGAGAGTGACGAAGTTGATTCTGAGACTAGGGTCCTGAATATTAGTAAAGGAAACTACAAAGGTATGAGGCGCGAGTTGGCTATGACGGATTGGGAAACGTTACTTAAAGGGATGACGGTGGATGGGCAATGGCAAACATCTAAAGAGCGCATGGATGAACTGCAACAATTGTTTATCCCTGTCTGGCGCAAAAGTAAAACGGGAAAGGTAGCCAAACCATGGCTTACAAGGGAAATTAGAGATAGCATTAGATTCAAGGAAGAGGCATATAAATCTGCCAGAAAAAACAGACCTGAGGATTGGGAGCAGTTTAGAATTCAGCAAAGGAGGACTAAGGGATTGATTAAGAAGTGGAAAATAGAGTATGAGAGCAAGCTTGCGGGGAACATAAAAACGGACTAAAAGGTTCTATAGGTATGTGAGGAGAAAAAGATTGGTGATTACAGTCAGAAACGGGAGAATTTATTATGGGGAACAAAGAAATGGCTGACCAACTAAATGCATACTTTGGTTCTGTCTTCACAAAGGAGGACATAAATATAATACCAGATATGTTGGGGAACACCGGGCTTAGTGAGAGAGAGGAACTGAAGGAAATCAGTATTAGTAGAGAAATGGAGTTGGGGAAATTGATGGGATTGAAGGCCAAAAAATCCCCAGGGCCTGATGGTCTGCATCCCAGAGTACTTAAGGAAGTGGCCCTAAAAATAGTGGGTGCATTGGTGGTCATCTTCCAAGATTCTATAGGCTCTGGAACCGTTCCTACAGATTGTAAGGTAGTTAATGTAACCCAGTATTTAAAAAGGGAGGTAGACAGAAAGCAGGGAATTACAGACCAGCCAGCCTGACGTTGGTAGTGGGGAAAATTCTAGAGTCCATTGTCAAAGATTTTATAGCAGAGCACTTAGAGAACAGTGGTAGAATCAGGCAGAGTCAGCATGGATTTACGAAAGGGAAATCATGCTTGACAAATATACTCGAATTCTTTGAGGATGTTTCTAGTAGAGTTGATGAGGGGGAGCCAGTGGATGTGGTTTATTTGGACTTTCCGAAGGCTTTCGACAAAGTCCCACATAAGAGATTAGCGTGTAAAATTAAAGCGCATGGGATTGGTGGTAGTGTATTGCGATGGATAGAAAATTGGTTGGCAGACAGGAAACAAACAGTAGGGATAAATGGCTCTTTTTCTGAATAGCAGGCAGTGACTAGTGGGGTACCGCAGGGATCGGTGCTAGGACCCCAGCTATTCACAATATATATTATTGATTTAGATGAGCGAACCAAATGTAATATCTCCAAATTTGCAGATGACACAAAACTGGGTGGGAGGGTGAGTTGTGAAGAAGATGCAGAGAGGCTTCAGGGTGATTTGGACAAGTTGAGTGAGTGGGCTGATGCATGGCAGATGCAGTATTATGTGGATAAATGTGAGGTTATCCACTTTGGTAGCAAAAACAGGAAGGCAGATTATTATCTGAACGGCTATAAACAGAGGGCAATATGCAGAGAGACCTTGGTGTTCTCGTACACCAGTCACTGAAGGTAAGCATGCAGGTGCAACAGGCGGTAAAAAAGGCTTCATAGCGAGAGGATTCGAGTACAGGAGCAGGGATGTCTTCCTGCAATTATACAGGGACTTGGTGAGGCCACACATGGAATATGGTGTGCAGTTTTGGTCTCCTTATCTTGCTATAGAGGGAGTGCAGCGAAGGTTTACCAGACTGATTCCTGGGATGGCGGGACTGACGTATGAGGAGAGATTGAGTCGGTTAGGATTATATTTGCCGAAGTTCAGAAGAGTGAGGGGGGATCTCATAGAAACCTATAAAATTCTAACAGGACTTGACAGGGTAGATGCAGGAAGGATGTTCCCGATGGTGGGGGAGTCCAGAACCAGGGGTCATAGTCTAAGGATACGGGGTAAACCTTTCAGGACTGAGATGAGGAGACATTTCTTCACCCACAGAGTGGTGAGCCTGTGGAATTCGCTACCACAGAAAGCAGTTGAGGCCAAAACATTGTATGTTTTCAAGAAGGAGTTAGATATAGCTCTTGGGTCTAAAGGGCTCAGAGGGTATGGGGAGAAAGCGGGAACAGGTTACTGAGTTGGATGATATTAGCCATGATCATAATGGATGGCGGAGCAGGCTCGAAGGGCCGAATGGCCTACTCCTGCTCCTGCTCCTATTTTCTATGTTTCTATGGGAGATGGTTAGATTCTCTCTTGTTGGACATGGTCATTGCTTGCAACTCATGTGGTGTGAATGTCACTTGCCATTTAACAGCCCAAGCCTGAATGATGTTCAGGTGTTTCTGCAATTAGGCACAGACTGCTTCAGTATCTGAGGAGTTGCGAATGCTGTGCAATCATCAGCAAACATTCTCACTTTTAACCTTTATGTTGGAAGGAAGGTCATTGATGGTTGGGCCTTGGACTCTACCCTGAGGAACTCCTGCAGTGATGTCTTGAGGCTGAGATGATTGGCCTCCAACAACCACGGCCATCCTCCTTTGTGATAGGTATGATTCCAACCATTGGAGAGTTTTCCCTCTGATTCCCATTGATTACAGTTTTGCTAGGGCTCCTTGATGCCGCACTCGCTCAAATGCTACCTTGATGTCAGGGGCAGTCACTCTCACCTGACCTGTGGAATTCATCTCTTTTGTGTATGTTTGGACCAAGGCTGTAATGAGTTCCGGACCTGAGTGGCCCTGGTGGAAATCAAACTGAGCATCAGTGAGCATGTTGTTGCTGAGAAAGTGTGGCTTGATCGCACTATCAACAACACCTTCCTTCACTTTGCTGATGATTGTGAGTAGACTGATGGGGTGGTAATTGGCTGAATTAGATTTGTTCTGCTTTTTGTGGACAGGACATACCTGGGCAGTTTTCCACATTGTTGGGTAGATGCCTGTGTTGTAGCTGTACTGGAACAGCTTGGCTAAGTGCGTGGCTAGTTTTGGAGCACAAAGTGTACAATACTGCAGCCGAGACGTTGTCAGGGCCCATTGCCTTTGCTGTATCCAGTGCGCTCAGCACTTTTGCGCTCTTGTATGGTGTAATGGTGCTTGCTGGCTTTTCTGGTTCTGTTTCTGTGGAGGCCTCTGGTGCTGCTGCACTGACATCCTCCCCCTGTGGGAGACCTCTCCTCTGACAGCAGAAGCTTCTGTAGAGCTGAGGCTTCGAATGCAGGTGAGGCATTGGAATGCTTTCCCTTGAGGAGGAGTGCACTCCATCCCATTTATCTACATATTTCAAAATCTTTTCACCCTGTCTTTCAGGTATTTCCATCTCCATCACCAGCTTCATCATGCGGATTGCCCTCGCGATGTCGATTGCTGCCTTCTCCTATGCGTGAGGATAGTGAGCGGGACACTCCTCCTCTCATCTGGACCCTTTCTCTTGCATTCTGCAACCTTTTCTTCTGCAAGGACAAAAGAGGGAAAGAGATGAAGCAATGCTGGCCCCTCTCATCAATGCCAGCAGCTCATTTAGATAAGGAACTGCATCTCACTGCTGCCAGGTCCTCAACAGTGTTAGGGTTTTCAGCCTTGCACATGGGCCAGTAATTACCCTGGTACACATCTGCCATTTTCAGGAGCACCATGCACCCTCAGGCTGCTCAGCTGATGGCTGCAGACCTGGAGGCCTGTCATCTGGCTGTTGCATTGCACTCACCTTGCCAGAGCAAAGAAGTTCAGTAAACCTTATGGGGCACTGCACCTCGGTTCTCTGGACAATGCTGTGGCTACTAACATTTTCAGCCACCTCTAGCCAAGCTTGCGTAGATTAGCTGGGTGGCTGCCTTCTACCACCTCCGGGAGCAAAACTGCTTGCCTCTCTTGTTACTGCCTCCAACATCATCTCCAAGGCTGCATCAGAAAACTGTGGAGCAGCCATACCACGGGTTTCAGGCTTCTGCCTCTCCTGCTTACCTCGGGCTTCCATATCTTTAAAAGACGGCTGCCACTATAATGGCTGCTGTCATGCCTGTAAATCAGGCCTGCGCGTTGAGTCCCGCCTCCATCCCAAGCCTGCTGCTGCTAATTGGCCGCTAAATCTGCCCTCCAGCCAGTTTGTTCTGATGAAAGGTCATCGACCTGAAACATCTCTTTCTGGCTCCACAGTTGCTGTCAGACCTGCTGAATATTTCCAGCACTTTGTGTTTATATTTCAGATTCCCAACATCCGCTGTATTTAGCTTTTATTTTAGTGTTTAATTCACTGCTACATCTCTTTCAGGAATGCCTACCTTGAAGTTCTGCTCTTCTCTCTGATGGGATTTCTGTTTGTCTCTTTTACCTTGTTCACCTTCATTGCTTTCTATTTCTCAGCTGGTGTTCACAGCCTCATCATCTTCAGTGACTGTCTCCGGCTCCGACTTATTCCACATAGATTCCAACTGAAGTTCCATCCTTTATGTTTCGAATCCACCCAGGAATATCTCTGAGACGTACAATGTTCCTCAGACTGCTGTTCTGGCTGTATCCTGAGATCCACATGTGCCGCCACATGTACATACTCGACCTCTTTCTCCAGCAGTTCTGGTGAGAGGTCATCGACCTGAAATGTTAACTCTGTTTCTCTCTCCACTGATGCTGCCAGACCTGCTGAGTATTTCCAGCACTTTGTTTTTATTTATCATAATCTTGTACTCTATGCCCCTTTTTATAAATCACAGGATCCCATATGCTTTATTAACCGCTTTCTCAACCAGTCCTGCCACTTTCAACGATTTGTGTATATATACCCCCGGTCCCTTAGCTCCTGCACCCCCTTTAGAACTGTTCTTCCTCCCAAAATGACTCACATCACACTTTTCTGCATTAAATTTCATCTGCCACTTGTCTGTCCATTCCACCGACCTGGCTATGTCCTCTTGAATTTTATTGCTATCCTCATTACAATTGATAATAGTTCCAAGCTTTGTGTCATCTGCAAATTTTGAAATTGTGCCCGTTACACTGAAGTCTAGGTCTAAGTCTTGCAGTTATACTGTTGGACAGAGCATTAAGCAAGAAATAACTGGAGCTCGTAACAAAGGCAAAGTTCTAATCGTAGGAGACTTTAATCTTCTTATAGACTGGACAAATCAAATGGGCAAAAGTAATCTGGAAGATAAGCTTGTAGAATGCTTTCGCGACAGCTTCTTCGAACGATGTGTTGTGGAACTCACTAGGGACAGAGCTGTTTTACATCTAGTATTGTGTAATGAGGCAGGATTAATTCGTAATCCCATAATAAAAGATCTTGTGGGGGAAAAAGTATCAAAATACAGTTGAATTCTACATTAAGTTTGATAGTGCAATATTCAAGTCCAAAACAATAACCTTAAAGTTAAACAAAGTGAATTTAATAGGAATGAGTGGAGAGCTGGCTAATGTTGATTAGACAAATAGACTGAAAGGTGTGATCGTAAATAAACAGTTGGAAACATTTAAAGAAGTTATGCAAAATTTTCGACAAAAGTATGTTCCATTACAAAACAAAAACTAATCAAGAAAGAAGTAACCATGGCTTACTAGTGAAGTTGAGGAGAATGTTAGATTAAAAGAAGAGGCTTATCATGTTGAGAAGTATAGTAGTAAGCTTGAGGATTGGAAGTGTTTTAGAAACCAGCAAAGAATAACCAAAAATTTGATAAGGGAAAAATAGAATGAGAGTAAACTAGCGAGGAATTTAAAACTAATTGTTAGAATTTTTACAAGTGTATGAAAAGGAGAGTAACTAAAGTAAACGTTGGTCTCTTACAGACAGAGACAGGCGAAATAATCATGGGGATTAAGGAAATGGCAGAGTGCTGAATAAATGTTTTGTGTCTGTCTTCACCGGAGAAGATACAAATTACATACCAGAGATAGAGGGTAACGAAGGGGCTAATAAGAGTGAGAAACTTAAGGTAATTAATATTAGCAGAGAAAAAGTATTGGGGAAACTTAAGGGACCAAAAGCCGACAAATCCCAGGACCTACATCTTAGGGTTCTAAAAGAGGTAGCTGCAGAGATAGCGGATGCACTGGTCATGATTCCATTTTGGAAAGGATGGAATTTGATTTCTGTGCAAAGCTTTGTGCCAAGTTGGTGCTGGACTCCTCCATGCTCCTTGACATTGAGTGCAGGCTTTCTGGTAGACTTTCCAGTGCACCAAACATTTGGTTATGTCCATCCTTCAGCCGCATCCTGTAGCCTGGGCCAACAAAGTAGGGGAGCATATAGGGAACAGTGATCATAGTAATATAAGGTTTAGGCTAGCTATGGAAAAGGACAAGGAATAGTCTAGAATAAAAATACTTAATTGGAGGAGGGCAAATTTCAGTGAGTTATGAATGGATCTGGCCCAGCTGAATAGGAATCAAAAATTCACAGGCAAAACTGTAAAGGAACAATGGGCTTCCTTTAAAGAGGAGATGATTCAAGTACAGTCGAGGTACATTCCCACGAGGGGGATAGGTAGGGCAACCAAAGCCTGAGCTCCCTGAATGACAAAAGAGATAGAGAGTAAGATAGAGAGGAGTTTCAACAATAGGACAGTGGCTGGGAATTCTGCAGAGAGTCGGTCACCTCCTGACTACCCAAAGCCTATCCACCATCTACAAGGCACAAGTCAGAAGTGTGATGGAATACTGTCCACTTGACTGAATGAACGCAGCTCAACAACACTCTGGCAGCTCAACACCATCAATGACAAAGGAGCCTGCATGATCAGCATCCCATCCACCTCCTTAAACATTCATTCCCTCCACCACTGGCGCACAGTGACAGCAGTGTGCAAGATCCACAAGATGCACTGCAGCAACTCGCCACACCTCCTTGACAGCATCTTCCAAACATGCAACCTCTACTACCTAGAAGGACAAGGGCCGCAGCCACATGGAAACACCACCACTTGCAAGTTCCCTTCCAAGCCACGCTCCATTTTGACTTGGAAATATATCACCATTCCTTCACTGTCACTGGGTCAAAAACCTGAAATTCCCTTTCTAACAGCATTGTGGGTGTTCCTGCACCACATGGACTGCAGCAGTTCAAGAAGGCAGCTCTCCACCACCTACTCAAGGGCAATTAGGGATGGGCGATAAATGCTGGCCTTGCCAGTGATGCCTACATCCCATGGAAGAATAAAAAAGGTTGACACTTTAAGTAAGAACCAGGCTGAATATTGAAAGTACAGAGGGGAAGTAAAAAGGAAATCAGAGGCGAAGAAAGAGTATGAGAAGAGACTGGCAGCTAACATAAAAGGGACTTCAAAAGTCTTCTATAGGCATATAAATAGTAAAAAGGTAGGAAGAGGATGGATAGGGCTGCTTAGGGACCAAAAAGGGGATCTACACTTTGAGACAGAAGGCATAGCTGAGGTACTAAATGAGTACTTTGCATCTATCTTTACCAAGGAAGAAGATGCTGCCAAAGCCATAGTGAAATAGGTAGTTGAGATACTGGTTAGGCTAAAAATTGATAAAGATGAGGTATTAGAGAAAGGCTGGCTGCAGTTAAAGTTGATAAGTCACCAGGACCGGCTGGGATATATCTGATAATGCTGAGGGAAGTAAGGGTTGAAATTGGGGAGACACTGGCCATAGTCTTCCAATTCTCCTTAGATATAGGGTGGGTAGTGGGTGGGGTTGGAGGACCGAAGCATTGCAAATGTTTTACACTTGTTCAAAAATTGGTGTAAGGATAAGCCCAGCAACTACAAGATGGTCAGTTTACCTCAGTGGTTGCTTTTAGAGACGATAATCTGGGACAAAATTCACAGTCACTTGGACAATTGTGGATTTTTATTTATTTATTTATTTTTATTTATTTAGAGATACAGCACTGAAACAGGCCCTTCAGCCCACCGAGTCAAAGGAAAGCCAACATGGATTTGTTGAGGGTAAATGGTGTTTAATTAATTTGATTGAGTTTTCTGATGAGGTATAACGGAGAGGGTTGATGAGGGTAATGCAGTTCATGTGGTGTACATGGGCTTCCAAAAAATGTTTGATGATAAGCTTGCCAGCAAAGTTGAAGCCCATGGAATGAAAGGGACAGTGGCAGCATTGGTACAAAGTTGGTTGAGTGACAGGAAACGGAGTAGTGGTGAATGGTTGTTTTTTGGACTGGAGGAAGGTATACTGTGGAGTTCCCTAGGGGTCGGTACTAGGACCACTGCTTTTCTTAATCTATATTAATGACCTGGACTTGGGTGTACAGGGCACAATTTCAAAATTTGCAGATAACACAAAACTGTGAGAGGAATAGAGATGGATATCAAGAGGATGTAAACAGGCTGGTGGAATGGGTGGACGTGTTGAAATTAAATGTCGAGAAGTGTGATGTGATACATTTTGGTAGGAAGAATGAGGAGAGGCAGTATAAAATAACGGCACAGTTCTAAAGTGGGTGCAGGAACAGAGAGGCCCGAGGGTATATGTGCACAAACTGTTGAAGGTGGCAAGGCAGGTTGAGAAAGTGGTTAAAAAGGCATATGGGGTCCTGGGCTTTATAAACAGAGGCACAGAGTACAAAAGCAAGGAGGTTATCATGAACCTTTATAAAATTGTCTAAATTTGACAATGAATAGAAATTATTATTTTGCTAGATAAAAGTATATTAAATTTTAGGAACTAAAAAGATAATTTGGTTCAACACCCTATCTCCACTTGGTTAATCTAAGCCCCAACTTCCTGCCTTGTCCTGAACTCTTCAATCTCTTCTGTCTCCACAACAATGCCCACTTGTTTTATGAACTCATCTATTTTGCTATTATACTATTATACTTTGCATCTGTCTTTACCAAGGAAGAAGATGCTACCCAAGCCATGGTGAAAGAGGAGGTTCGACCTCAACAAGAGTATTGTGTCCATCCTGGGTACCACACCTTAGGGAGGATGTGAAGGCTTTAGAGAGGATGCGGAAAAGATTTATGAGACTTGTTCAAGGATTGAGGGATTTCAGTTATGTGGATAGATTGGAGAAGCTGGGATTGCTCTCCTTACAGAAGAGAGGCTGAGAGGAGATTTGATAGAGGTGTTCAAAATCATGCGGGATCTAGACAGAATGGATAGCGTTCCCATTGGCAGAAGGGTCGAAAACCAAAGGACACCGATTTAAGGTGATTGGCAAAAGATGCGACGACGACGACGTGAGGAAAATCTTTTTTACGCAGTGAGTGGTTAGGATCTAAAATGAGAGTATGGTGGAGGCAGATACAACTGTGGCTTTCAAAAGGGAAAGCACCTAAAGAGAGAATATTTGCAGGGCTATGAGGACAGGGTGGGGGAATGGGATTGGCTGAGTTGCTGTTGCAAAGAGCTGGCATGAACACGATGGGCCAATTGGCCACCTACTGTGCTGGAACCATTCTATGATTCTATGATCCTACGAATTTATAGCATAGAAGCTGGCCATTCTGCCCAACTTCACTGCTATGTTTATGCTGTACATGAACCTTCTATCCTACTTCTTCCAACCCTATCACCATTCCCTTATATTTCCTTAACCCTCATGTCTTTATCCAACTTCCCCTTAAAAGTATCTGCTATTTGCCTCAACTGCCCCACATGGTAGCAAATTATTATTTTGAATTCTTCGCAAGAGGGAAGCATTTCCTCTACATCTAAATTATTGAAGTCTTTGCATCTGTCTTTACCAAGGAAGAAGATGCTACCCAAGCCATGGTGAAAGAGGAGGTCATCAATGCACTCAAAGGATTTAAAATTGATAAGGAGGGAGGTATTAGTTAGGCTGTCTATACATAAAGTTGATAAAGCACCAGGACTGGATGAGATACATCCAAGAATTATGAGGGAAGTGAGTGGAAATTGCGGAGGCACTGGCCATAATTTTCCAGCCTTTCTTGGATTCAGGTAGTGCCAGAGGACTGAAGAATTGCAAATGTTACACCTTTGTTCAAGAAAGGAAGTAAAGATAGGCCCAGCTACTACAGGCCAGTCAGTTTAACTTCGGTGGTGGAGAAACTTCTGGAAACAATAATTCGGGACAAAATTAATAGTCACATGAACAAGTGTGGGTCAATTAAGGAAAGCCAGCATGGATCTGTTAGGGGAAAATCATGTTTAACTAACTTGCTGGAGATTTTTGAAGGGGTAACTGAGAGGGTTGTTGAGGGCAATGCTGTTGATGTGGTGCACATGGCCTTCCAAAAGGCATTTGAATTAGTGCCACACAGCAAACTTGTGAGAAAAGTTATACCTCATGGAATAAAAGTGACACTAGCAACGTGGATACGAAATTGGCTGAGTGACAGGAAACAGAGAGTAGTGATTATTGGATGTTTTTTGGGATGGAGGAAGGTTTGTAGTGGAGTTCCCCAGGGGACAGTGTTTGGGATCCTTGCTCTTCCTGATATATATTAATGACCTAGAACTTGATGTACAGGGCACAATTTCAACATTTGTGGATAATATGAAACTTGGAAGCATTGTGAACTGTGAGGAGGATAGTATAGAACTTCAAAAAGACATAGACAAGCTGGTGGAATGGGCAAACAGGTGGTAGATGAAGTTCAATGTGGAGAAATGTGAAGTGATCCATTTTGGTAGGAAGAACAAAGAGAGACAATATAAAATAAAGGGTGTAACTCTATAGGGGGTGGACGAGCAGAGGTACCTGTGTGTACATGTCATTGAAAGTGGCAGGACAGGTTGAGAGAGCGGTCAATAAGGCATACAGTATCCTAGGCTTTATTAATAGGGACATAGAGTACAAGCGCATAAGGCACTAGTTCGGCCTCAGTTGGAGTATTCTGTCCAGTTCTGGGTGCCATGTTTAAGGAAAGAAGTGAGGGCATTGGAGAGAGTGCAGCAAAGATTCATGAGAATGGTTCCAGGGATAAGGAATGTAATTTACAAAGATATTTTGAAGAAGTTGGGACTGTTTTCCTTGGAGGAGAGAACACTGAGAGGAGATTTGATAGAGGTATTCAAAATCATGAGTCTGGCCTGAGTAGATCAGGAGAAACTATTCCCATTCGTGAAAGGATCAAGAACGAACGGGCACAGATTTAAGGTAATTGGCAAAAGAAGCAAAGGCGACATGAGAAAAAACTTTTTCACGCAGCGAGTGGTTAGGATCTGGAATGCACTGCCAGAGTGCAGTGGAGGCAGGTTCAATCAAGGCATTCAAAGGGGAATTAGAGAGTTACCTGAAAGGGAAGAGTGTACAGGTTTATGGGGAGAAGGCGAGAAATGGCTCTCAGTGAATTGCTCACTCAGAGAGCTGGTGCAGACATGCTTCCTGTGCTGTAACAATTCTATGAATCTACTTATAATCTTTTAATGTAGGCATTTTCTGTCTGGAAACTGGACTTCCTACTGCCATGATTTTTGATTAAACTTTTTATGTCAATATTTTACATTGAAAATGCCACTGAATTCCTTATCTAAACAGGTTCTGGTGGCTCTCTAAGTTTAGATTGCACCCATGAGCTTTGCATAAGTAGCTCTGCAAAAGATTTACTTGTCTGTTTTATTTATGCCCTTTCCTGTTAATTTCATATATGTTTGTTAATATCCATGTCAAGTAGTTGTGTCTTACTTCCTACTTAAAATCATAAAATGATACAGCATAGGAGGTGGCCATTTGGCCCATAATGTCTGTGCTGGCTCTTTGAGAGAACGAGCCAATTTTTCTCTCATTCCCCATATCCCTGCAAATTTTCTTTTTAAGTATTCATCCAGTTTTTTGAAATTTGTACCATATTTTGGATCTTTGCTCTCTGTGAATTAATCAACATAGGTACTGTTGACATACATTGTATCCTTTTATTTCTAGGATGCAGCAGTGGATGTAATTTTGAAGACTAAGGAGGAGAAGGATGCGGAATTAGATAAGAAAATAGAAGCTTTGCGGAAAAAGAATGAAGCACTTATGAAAAGATATCGGGTATGTAATATTCGTTATAAGGTTTTGAACCTTGGATGTTGAAATATCTATTCTTCCTTGTTCATTCAAACTCTACACATGCTTTACACTGCTTTGTTAGTTCTTTTTTTCCCCATGTGCATGTGTCCCTCCCTTCCTCCCTCCAAACTACATCTTTAGTTCGTTTTCTCTTTTGGTTTAGCAGCAGTATTGTCTGTTACTTGCATATTGCAGAATGTTTTGAGTTTTTTTCTTGATTTTAAATGATGTTGTAGAAACTGAAATGTCGCATCAAAAATTGAAAAGTAGATTGTCATTTTCCAACTTTAAGTACGATCCGTAGTGTAGTTTGAACCATGTGATATCTGATTTTGTAGCTGCAGTATTTGGTATTTTGAAACACAAGACTAGACTACCACATTTATTAAGGATACTATGATACTGGTATTGTGTTAAAATTAACTTGTATTATTTTAGGGAGATGTTAATGCAATTTGGATTTTCAGACTATTGTTTACTTTGAAACTTGTGTACATTTACTTAGCCCAACTGTTACACTTAGTTGCGAGTACAGTGATCTTAATGAGGTTTGACAAGTTGTCCTTCACTATATGGGTCAATGGGGCAATCTGAGGTTGGGCTACAAAAAACTTTGACTCCTGTTGACTTCTAATGAAAGTTTTATTTGATTATTGCAGGAAATTGAAGAAGACAAAAAAAGGGCAGAACTGGAGGGAATGGCTATCACCACTCGAAAAAATAGACCAGAGAATCTCACCATCACTATTACAAAAGCCCCAAATGTAAGTTGTATTTTAACATTGTTGTAAGCCTGTATATTTCTTCATCCTATAGTACCTGACCAGCTAGATTTTTGTGGATGGCAGTAGGTATTAGAGGGAAGAAAAATTTACTGGAGAGAACAGAGGAAGAAATCGTCTTCTAAAATAATTTGCTGCCATGACATTCTTGTCTCCTTTCCCTGCCCCCTTCCTGATAACAAAAGCAGAGATTTCTGTCACAGAACTAGAGGGATGCATTTTGAACAGTTTTGAATGGTAAGTGAGAATAATCTATGGATCATCGGTGAGAAATGTTTGCACACTGGTTATACTACCACTTTCATAAGTAGGTAATGACGACAATTTGGCACCCGTGTTCAACAATGCAGAAAATACAAATGGGTTCTGTCCTCTCTCTTTTCTCTCCCCATCCCCTCCCTCATCCCCCCACATCAATCACAACATTAAGCTCTTCTTTGTGTTGAAAATTGTGTTGAATTTCTTTGGACATCCATCCTAAATTTTCTTTTTGTTGGTTCGAACCTGACCTGTCAGTTTGTGTTCTGGATGCATCTTATTTATACTTTCCACAATTATATGTACCTTTTATGAGACAATCCAGTAGCTTTCTTTCAAGCTTTGAATTTAATTGAAGTTTTGGCTGTATGTTGGCATGGAAGTGACAGTATAACTTGGGAATCAGCTTCTGATCAGGCTAAGGTACCACTAGTCAAGTCAAGTTGGAGGGAGTCTGTCCTTTGAGCTTGCTATCATGTGGCACACATGCATGAAGCTGAGTTTTAGAAGCAGTTCATATAGTTCGTTGGATTTTTTTTGACTTTTTATAAACTAGTAATTTTTTACATCGTGTACGAAGATATAAGATGTACCAGTCTGTTGTCTTCCAACAATGAAAATAGCCACTGGGAGAGTAAATACTAAGCATGTGTGTGACCACAGAGGAATAGAATTGTCTCATGGTAGGCAAAGCAATGATCTTACACTGATCTTGCTGGCTATGCTTTACATGACAGATACCAGCCTTGGAGTAATAGGGACTTGGGTTGCTAAGGTTTGGAGATTTTTGTAGAAGAATACTGCATAACTAAAGGGAACAAATATAAAATTAACAAACCCCAAGGACGATTTGAGATTGAAATAAACTTTTTCCCCTAGAAGCTGGCAAATGCCAAATGGACTGCTGCACA